>NC_091634.1:20042664-20352821 GCF_027580195.1 Bos mutus | reverse complement strand
TGCTCCATCCTCTCCATGGGAACCAGGTGGCAGCTACATAACATGATTTCTAGACCAAATTCTAAGGTGTGACTGCATAATACAATCCCCGGGGAAGCTTTGTAAAATGCCCATGCTTGAATCCAGTTACCAAAGAGTCTGGTTTAATCAGCTGGGGTAGATATAGAGGTGAAAATTCTTTTAAAACTCTTGCTGACTTTAGTGGACAATAAGGGTTGACGACAGCTGCTCTAGACCAGTGGGTTTCAAACATTTTGGCCTCAGAACTCTTAAAAATGTAAACCTTTGGAAAGTTACCAAAGACCCTGGTGCTTTTGTTGAGGTGAGTCCTTAGAAATCAAAATTAAGACAGATTTTAAAGTCACTTAATAATCTATTTAAAAAGAACAGTAAGCCTATTATATACTAACATATCTAGAATGTTTTCATGAAAAAATAACAATATGTTCAAAAAATTGGAGACGGGAGTGGCGTCACTGTACATTTCTGCAGGCATCTTTTGTGATTGGCTTAATAAAAGACAACCGAACCCCATATCTGCTTCCACAGTCAGTCTGTTGCAATATGTTGTTTTTGTTAAAGTCTATGAAGAAAATCTGATCTCACACAGATATGTGGTTGGAAAAGGGAGGTGTGTGCTAATAGCCTTTTCACATAATGGTGGATATTCTTCTTTGATACTACACCAAAACGCAGACACTGGGAGTTTCTTAAAGGTTAGTTACAATAAGGAATTTGAAAATACATGAACTTTTTATATTCTGTTACATTTAAATCCACCGGGTTATCTTGATGTTTGAATTAATCTTTTACCCTTTCATGATTTGGTAACAACAAGCATTGGTCGCTTGAATATTATCTATTCAATAAGCTGTGAGATCTTCCAATGTTGACACGATTCATTGTACAATATTAAAAAAAAAAGTCACATTCATTAGTCTCTCTTTAAGTTCTGGAAAGCTGTCAAGCTCATGGTGGCTGATGTAAGTATTTCAAAATTCTTGAAAGCTTGAATTTTATCACTGGCAACAAATACTGTCAGTTATTTTCCTGGAAGTGACAGGATTCATTTGTTCATTTTCCAGAAAATTCTGCCAAATAGTCAAGTTTGAATAACCAGAGTCTGTGTATCAGTGTTCTCTCAAGAGAAAATGGTGCTCTGTGAAGAAAAAAAAAAGCAGGGGGTCCAGCTTAGGACCCCTCATATAACACAGCTGCTTCTCCTTGCAGGAGCTGTCAGCTTCAACATGGGACAGGATTGCTCTGCGTGCATCATTTCATCACACAGGGTATTTCAAAGGTCTGTACTCGAAGACTGAGATAGAATGAAGTGAATAACTGTTACTGCCTCATCAAGTCCATTGTTTCTTTCCAAATTCAGGATCTTTTAAATAATCCATGTAATGGTACATAAATATTTTTATGTAATGGTACATAAATTATTTTTATTTGTGGCAAAAGACATAACAAAGTTTACCCTCTTCACCATTGTTTTTAAATTGATGAGACATTTTTATTCTTTTTTATTTATTTTTTTTAACTGCATCATGCAGCATGTGGGTGGGACCTTAATTCCCCAACCAGGGGTCGAACCTGTGTCCCCTGCAGTGGCACAGAGTCCTAGCCACTGGATCACCAGGGACGTTCCCATGTTCACTATTTTTTAAATGTGTAGTCCCCATTGTTGTGCAGCCATCACCACCATCCATCTCTGGAATTTCCGCCACTTACAAAACTGAAACTCTAGACCTGTTAAACAAAGACTCCCTACCCTCCCTCAGTCTCCTCAGCCCCTGGAAACCACCTTTCTACTTTCTGTCTCCACTAATTTGGCTATTCTGAGCATTTTATATAATTGGAATCATGCAGTATTTGTCTTTTTAGTGACTGGCTTATTTCACTTAACATGATGTCCTCAAGGTTCGTGTGTGACGTACGATGGGGTCAGGATTTCCCTCCTTGGGAAGGCTGAGTAATATTCCATGGTATCCCACGTAAGAGTGGCTTTTCCTCTTTCTGCACGGCATGGCAGTGAGCAGCACAGGGACTGGGAGAGCCTCGATTATGCTAAGGCACCAGCAGTTTCACTCACCATCAGCACGAAATGAAAAGGCCAAATCATGTCTTCATGTTATCATGAAGATCATTTTGGCTTCTCAGATCCCTGAGGGAGTTTCTGCAAATTTATAAGTTGGAGTCTATGCTGAAATTTTCTCGTGTGTCTGCTGACTTTAATGTGCATATTGTAGACCTTAGGATTAATACAGTGAAATAGAAAGTCTTTTAAAAAAAAAAGAGAGAAGGAGAAAGAAAATACAGTTACAGTCCCTAGAGCTCAGAGACAACCACTGTCGGCATAGATGCGGTGTATTACCTCTGTTTCTCCTAATGTTCTCTCACACAGGCCATGTTCCCGAATGCTTCTGTCTTTTGAATGCTAGAAAGCAGGGCACGGGCTAAAGATACTTTGCTGGACAGATATTTTTAATCTCTTTACAAGCTCCATAAAAACAGGAGACAGTTAAATTCAGAACTAAATCAGCATTTCAAAATGTGAATTTAATTAATTCTGTAGAATTAGTTAGAGAATATTTGTCTTCTCGCTGTTTGCTCCCTGCCATCTTATGATGGGGTGTGTGGGAATACCTGACTTCTTACTTTGAAAGGCCTTGTTTTTTAAAATGTATGTCATGCTGGTCTCACGCTGGCTGTGGGAGGATGACATGAGTCACATCTATGGGGTGCCTAGCAAGGAGTTGACATTGAACGGGAATTTAGCACATGTTTGTTTTTTTATTTGCTGTTGTTTTTTAGTTGCTCAGTCTTGTCTGACTCTTTTGCAACCCATGGACTATAGCCCGCCAGATTTCTCCATCTATGGGATTTCCCAGGCAAGAATAGTGGAGTGGGTTGCTATTTCCTTCTCACGGGGATCTTCCTGACCCGGGAAGTGAACCCACATCTCCTTCATTGGCAGTTAGATTCTTTAATAAATACTAATGTAAATAACAACAATAATACTGTTATTCAATTTATCTTGTCCATCTATCGTTGTCTTTAGGTGGTGAAAGGCTGATGTAACCATCCCCACTTATCAGATAAGGAAACAGAGGTTCATGAAGCGGAGTGGCCTCCTAAAGTTGTAGGACCTGGGGACTGGGATTCAGGACTCAGAGCTGCTACCTCTACCAGGAAGAGGGCGCCTGAAGTGGGTCCCTGGGTATCTCATTCTCTTGTGTTGGCCCACCTCTGTCATGCTCGCTCTGCCGTCTACCTAACATTTCTCCTTCAAAATGGCTCGCTTTTTATACCAAATAGTTTTTTTTTTTTTTAAGTTACATGACTACCATAAAAGTAAAATGAGTATCACTTGCCATAGAGAGATGGTATCAATGAAATTAAACATAAATACATATCTAAATAAAGGACGGTGGCTTAAAATCACCTGCAGCTGCTCTGGAGTATGTGCGCCCCCTTTGGGTTCCTGGTTCTTAGGGGACCATTGAGGCTCTGAGGAACTGTTAAGTTGATGCTCAAAACATCTGCAGCCGTGGCAACAGCTGAGGGCTTTTACAAATCGGATACACAACTCAGGCTGTGACGTCATTTGTGTTCCTGCAATCTAAATCCTCCTTCATCCAAGCCTTCAAGACATACACAAATATTTACAGGTGTCAATTCAGGGGTCTGTATCAGGGTGGGTATGGGATACAGATGGGGTTAACTGGGATGATCTTGAAGTGGAATCTCTTCTGAGGAACCTGGAGCAGGGAAAGTGAGGGTGGAAATGAGGCTGCAGCCCTGAGCCAAGAGGTGGGTGATGGTAATGTGTGCGACAGAAGTCTGGAAGGGTGGTCCTCACTGGCTAAGCTCAGAGCCAAGTGTCTGTGCATCCTCTGTTCTACAAGCTGGAAAACACTACAGGATTTCATGAGAACCTGAGGGTCAACCAGGCCCCTGTCATGGCTGGCACATAGTAGCTATTCCACATATACTGAAGCATTTGACTTTAGAATCTGAGGCTGTATTGTGTTAGCCTGGAGAGGACCTCAGGACCCTCCGTCATGCAGCAAGGGAGCAGGGGCTCACCCCTTTGGGGGGCTCTGTGTAGATAGGATAGGAGGACTGATTTTGGCAGGAATATGACAAGAGAGTGACATAAGAAGCGTTTGCCTGAGTTACACGCTGCAACTATTTTTCCCAACAGCCTTACAAAGACACGCTGAATTCTCACAAAACAGTAAGCAGATGCTGTCCTCTTAATAAATCTCCAATCTTTAAAAACCCATCATCCTGGCCAAATGCCGTGGCTTTCCCTAATAAACAAGGAAGGCTGTGTGGCCAGCTGGATTAATTAATACCCACAGGTTGCTGACCTTTTCCTGGTCACGTGGACAATCAGTTCCCCCCCAAGACGGATGACCCACTTGCCCGTCTTCTTCCATGATGTATGTGTGTCCTTCTTATGCAAGAGACGTGGGATGAGGATCCAGTCCCTGACCGGGTCCACTTTCTGTTCCAGAATAAAACAAACATCAAAACAAAAATCTAGCCTGTCTTTCCTTGACCTTCCCCCACTGCACAGCCAGACCCTTATAAGGAAATTGGCATTTGCTCCAACAGCCAAGGATGCCTCGCTGTCTTCTGCTAAAGAGTGAGGCGTCACTTTCTTTTTCTAAAGCCATGGCATCTCCCCCGCCCCCACCCAGGGAAACAGCATGCCCTGAGCCAGGGTTTTGGCTAGAAAGTTGGCACGTCTGTGTTCTGCGCCCACATCAGGGGCAGGCAGTGCCTCCAGATGGGATGTTTGGAGAGACCCTGTTTGGACAAACAGGATAATCCTCAGGCTGGGAAAGAGAAACTCAGGGATTCGGCTGGTTGCTGTGGATGCCACGCCCGTCCCCAGAGCTGGACCACAAGCACTGGACTTTTACCAAGCCCCTCTGTCTCCCAATTCATACTAAAGTATGAATGGCCATCCCAAACACAGCAGAGAGCAGTGCAAGGAAGGCATGCAGATAGAAGTAGGCACCTCACTTTACTATATTAGATTGCATCCATGTTCCAGGTTCACAGCCCGAGGCCACCAAAGGAAAGAAAGAATCATTTGTACCATTCACAAACATAATAGGAAATGAAACTTGAGAATACATGAAATCAGCTACAGAAACTACAAAAACATACATCCTAGAACCATTTGACCGGGGGCAGCATAAACATTGCAATTGTTTGTAGTCAAGGTAGAAAGTAAAAGTAGAAAAACATATGAGCATCGTCTTGTGGGCAATCCCTCCCTCTGATTTGGATCAGCACAGGAAGTGCTTGCAATGCAGGTAGAAGAGCCCAAGTTCAAATTCAGTTATATCACCCACCAGCTACTTGGTCTTGATCACCTGAGTTCAACTTTCCTGCCTTAGTTTTCTCATCTGTAAAGTGGGTATAATCATACCATATCCTCATAGGTTGTTGGGAGGATGCCTGGATCCAAGACTTCAATAGAACACTTCCTGACTTCTGCTAAACCTCCTCACTTCAGGGTCATGATCAAGACACCTGAAGAGGGACCAATGGATATTTTAAAAATAAAGTATCCCCGGGTGATTCTGATAATCCACCCGGTGTAGAACACAGCAATCGTGAGGAATGATCATGATGAAGACAACCACTGTTAGCACCCTCATGCCTGGGCCAGCCCCTCCCCCACAGTCTTACCTGCCCTCCACACAGCTACCCAGACTCACTAACTCCCAGTCCTCCCCAGAAAGACTCCTGAGAGCCAAGTTGTCATCCCCAGTCTTAACTTTTAAAAATGCCTAGGGAAGAAACAACCACACAAAGGTAACAGTTTTGTGTTTGGTGAATCTTGGAAGATGGCCATGCTTCTTGCTAACAATAAGCCTTGCTCTGGCTGCCAGGAAACTCAAAAAAAATTAACTAGAGCAACGTAACCAATATATTTTACTTGTGTATTCCTTTGATATGTAAGTATTATTTTTTCTATTTCAAAAGCATGATTGAAAATTCTATTAAATATGTGGACTTGTCAAAAGCTAATTGGCAGAGTTCCCCACTGAGGGTAAGAACATTCCAGAGCTGCTGAGAAGCAGAGTATAAACGCATAGCCTTAAAATGTGCCAGGGTTCACACTAGGAGTTTCCGCTCAAGAGATGAAGTTTTAGTGATACCTCCTAAGTTCCCTCTCCTACAAGCTGGAGGAATAACCGGAAGAAAAGAGAAGAGGTAGGTACATCAGGAGCCAGAACACCCGGGTGGACCATTTGGTAGCTGTGTGATCTTCTAGGACCTCAGTTATCTGATCTGTGAAATGGGATCTATTGGGGATAATGAGACCAACTCTCCCTGTGCATCTGATGCAATAGGATTGCCACAGGTGTGCATGAAATAAAGGATGACGAGGGCCTTTGAAGACAGTGGGGCACGGCATCCATGTAGCACCATCATAGCAATTTCACCTTCTGCATCTACCTCCATGATACCTGAAGATCCTGTTCAGAAAAGGGGAATTCTAAAGTGATGCAGCTTGCTTCCTCTCTCTAGGTTTCTGTTTCTTTACCCATGAAAAAAGAAGAAAAAAATCCTGGTCCAAATCCCCAAGTTAGCACTGGTCTGAAAACAATGGTAGCTCTCACTGCCAAACTTCACAACGAACCCTCACAGCAGCCCTATGAAATAAGTGCTGTTAATGTCAACTCCACTTAAGAGGCAAGGAGACAGAGGCACAGACAGCTTAAGAAGTGGCCAAAGGTCACAGAGCAATTCATTCCCAGGCAGTCTGGCTCCTTTTAAAATACTTATTTTATTATTTTAATAAATAATATTTTACCATGTATTTTTAATATCTAAGTAGTAAATGCTACTATTTGTTAAAATATTGTTAATGTTTTAATATTTATTTTTATTTATTTGGTTATGCCAGGCTTACTTGTGGCATGAGGGTTCGTTTGTTGCAGAATCTGAGATCTAGTTCCCTGACTAGGGGTCAAACCTGAGCCTCTGGCATTGGAAGTGCAGAATCTTAGCCACTAGACCACCAGGGAAGTTCCGTGACCTAGGCTCTTAAATGCACACCCTCTACAGTGAGAGTAGGGGTGAGAAAGGCAAAGAGGAGGAATGCAGAACTTCTAGTCCCAGTGGCTGGTGCCCTGAGAGACCTCTGTTCCTAGATGGTGGCCCAAGGGGTCAGACCAAGGGGAGATGGCACAGCTACTGGTAACCATCAGGCCTGTGTCCCCTCGATGTTCAGGTCATCTTCACCTTTCCTGGTTTGGTCAGAGTTAAGAGAAAGACTCTTCAGACTTCCACCAGCAAAAGCCCACAGAATGTGGATGATGCTTCCTGATACAAGGTTGAGGAGGAACAACAGGTACAGAGAGATCATATGACTTGTGGGCCCATTAAAGAACAAGGCAGGCCCACAGGGTATGTGAGTCAGGACGCGGGATGCTCTGGGAAGCTGCTGGCCGGGGAGGTGTGCCCAGTTTCCTCGTGTCCCGAGGGTGCTGGTTACATAGATGTGTCCCAATCTTCGAGCCGCGCCCTTGTAATCAGTGCACTTTGCAGTATGAACATTACACTTGAAATTAAATATCTTTTAAAAAGGGGGTTAAAACTTCACCTAGACAGAAGCAGTAAAGCTAGAATTCAGAAGTGCCCACTAACATTGGCACCTTCATCCACAACCGGTTCTAAATGGTTACAAAAACAAATAGAGATGGCAAATATGTTTCTCCCTTGGCTTTCCCATGATGAAATCCATGCACCTCAAAAGATGCACAGGCAAGTTTCCAAACAAAGGAGGTGCCAGAGGAGGCCAGTGGTGCACATTTGATACAGCACAGAACAACTGATCTACCTCAGTTGTACATTAAATAATTGTGTGATCGTTTGGTTAATATCTTTCTGTGGGCTCGGTGAAACTGGGACTGAGTCTGGTATGTACAAGTCAAGTGCATAGTAGGTCTTCTAGAAATATCTAAGGCAAGGGACAATGAATAAGCACTTCTTAGTCCTTATGGCACTTGCAGTTTCTACTCCATAACTTGTGTTCTCCCTTCCTTCTCCTTCCACTTTTCCCAGTTTGCCCGCTCGCTCTCTCTCTCTCTCTCACACACACACACACACACACACACACACACACACACACACACTGACCAAGAGGTCCCCGCCAGCACCTTGGGCCGGGCCGCATAAGTTCTCCGAGACACACTGAGGCATCTGTGACTCTGCTCCTCAGATGTCCTGGCAGGGGAACCACTGGTGAGTTTCCCTGGACACGGGCAGCACCCGTAGCAGACAATGCTTCAAGCCCCCAAACAAGGCCACCAGATGAGCTGGTCATGGCCTTCTGGGGAGCCCTGAAGCCAAGGGGAACCCCCCGTGCCCTGTGGGCAGGAGCCCCAGTATCTTGGATTTCCTGCTTCATAGATGTAGTCTTTGCCTCTGGTTCTGCCTGTGTCTACAGCTCGAGATTTCCCCATCAGGCTGGCAATTTCCCCCCATCTCCTCTGAAGCCTAGGGGTGCCGTGCTTAGCAAAGCTCATGATGGTTGCTCCCCAACATTCATGCGAGGGGGAACCCTGGTACCCCCCATATCTGTCTTTCACTGGAACTCCTGCCTCGCCCTTGTCACCCCCCAGCTGCTTTGGCACCTTTTCCCGAAAATGTGGCTTCTGCTCCCTCCTCTGCCACCTCTAGCCAGGGGGACACTCAGCGAGGAGCAGCCCAGCTCCTGGAGACCCTGGGGCCTACAGAGGCCCCTGCCCAGCTGGCAGACTCCCCGCCCCCTCTTCCCATTGCAATTTGCCTGCTGGTCCTTCATCTCCAGGACCCCTTCTCGGTACCACGTGACTGGGTGTTCCACTGCGGGACAGCCAAGTTTATATGCTGTCAGGCACTTTATATCCCCCATAACTCTGCCTCCCAAGCCCTCCTGTGCATGTGTTTAATTTTTACAATCAAGAAGACGAATGGGGAGAGTGACAGCCCAGACACCCTGGAGGGGTGGGCTCCGGCCCTGCCTTGGCAGAACCTGGGCATGAATTCCATCAGTGACCCGAGGCTGTATTTTCTGCATAACACCCCAGTGGTTTTTAAATCTCCTTAAACTTTTGATGGCTGAGATAAAGGAGAAGGCGGAGGCTGTATAAATATGGAGCCACTATTTGGGCAGAGCTGCCCAGACCTCTGTGGGGGTGGGTGTGGAGGCTACTTTGCATTGTCACTTGGAGTTCATTCCCAGCTCCCTTCCCATGCCCACACGCTCTTCCATCTGGCACCCAGTGGGCAGAACGGTGGGAGCACCCATCTCCCCCATGCCCTTATCTTTCCAAGACACACCCTGTGATGACAGCAGTGACAAGGATGAAGAAAGGACACATAAAAAGAAAATATTCCATGAGAATAAATGCATCTTTTCAATGGTGTTATTTTATTCATCATAACCAAGAATCTAATAAAAGCAATACCCTTGTTATGAAAATACAGCTCTAAGCCAAGTCCCCTAGATGCCACTTCCACTTGGATGGCAGCCCAATGACCCTCCTGCAAGGCAATGCTGCAGCCCCTGCACCAGAGCAATTGTCTAAAACTGCAGGCCTGTGCACATCTCTGCCCTGCTTTAAATGTCTCACCATCACTCACAGTCTATGCTCTATCATGTGTTCCCTGACTTCCAATAAAACAACAACAGCAGTAATAGTAACGGCAGCCAATACTCAGTGAATAATTGCTTTGGGTGACAAACCATGTGAGATATTTAACAGGAATTATCTCATTTTTCTCCCCTATCACCCCAGGGAGCCAGTTACTTTTATTTCACTGATTTCACAGAGATGCATGAGGAGGAGCTTGCCTGAGGTCACATGGCAAGTCAGTCCTGTTTTCTAGGAAGACACGCTTGAGGGCTGAGCAACCGTGTGAATGTGCCACATACAGCACTCCGGGCACATCTCTTACCACAAGACGTAAGTTGTAGTTTAGGGTTTGCTTACCCATCTCCCTCAGTGAATCACCTTCAAGACAGACACACTACCTGATTCATTGGTGTGCCCCCAGGACTCAAACACGACATGTGGGAGGGAGCACGCAAGAGCTTTTGGGTGGACCTGTGTTGACATAAGCCAAGAGGTAGGTTTCCATTAGCTCAGATGGGCTCTGGGTTCTCTCTCCTGCCTCTGCAACCTGCTAGGCTGGACTTCATAACTAAGCAAGAAGGTCCGTCAGGATGGAAACAGTCTTTCTTCTTCCCCTCCCCTCCTTCATGAGGTCTTGTTCGTACACCCAGTCAAAATGTTTCTGCCTTGAAACATCACTTGAGGACCAGTTACATCCACTAGATTCATCTCAAATCCTTCAGCTCAAGAATCAATTTTAAAATTGAGCCTGCCACAGTATAGTCCCATCATTGTGCCCAGGGATGAGCATTTTATTCCAATATGAGGACAGGAAGCAGGAGGGGGCTATGACATCAGTGAGCTTCCCTGGAGAAGCAAGGATTCCGCTGAAGAGAGCAGATGGATCCAGAGCTGAAGTTGAACTGATAATAATCAATACCATCTGAACTAATTCAATTCATTTGCCTTGTATTGAATATGATCTTAATATACTAAGAGACATCAGCTTTCATTAGCGCCTAAGAAATCATCTTTGAAAAGAGGCAAAATGGTATCAAATGTGTAATGTGAAAAACATTGTTTTCAACATCTTTCCACTTCATTTAGCATTTTGAGGAATTGAGGCTGTATCTTGTAGCTATCAAACTGAATTAATCACCTTGAGACCTGATAGAAGATAACTGGAACTCTAATTTCAGGCTGCTTTTATCCTGGGAAGATGGCCTTTTAAGTTAGAATATGGGAATTAACATAAAATCTTTTCCACCGCTTACAAACCATCATAATACAAATTTTCAATAGACTAGTCCTGGGCTAATGAACATGGTAACCACTCAAGACATATGGTTGCTAAACACTTCGAATGTGGCTGATCTAAATTGAGATGTAAAATACACATATATTTCAAAGACTTAGTTCAAAAAATGTAAAATATCTCAATAATTTTTATATTGACCAGATGTTGAAATGACAAAATTTTATAAATATGAAAGTAAATAAAATGTATGATTAAAATTAATTTTACCTATTTTTTTCATACTTGTTTATTGTGCTTCCTGAAAATTTTTATTTACTTATTATAATGCAGCTCACATTGTATGTCTGCTAAACAAGGCTGGCCTATACAATTAAATACAATGGAGAATTGAATAATGTTTACCAACAGTTTTTATTTTTATTATTTTTTTTTTACCAAGAGTTTTTAAATGAACTGGGAAAATATATGAAATATCAAGTAAGTGAAAAAAGTAATATAAATTATATGTAGAGGATAATTAAAACCATGTAAAATACACCTATATGTTGATGTATGTGTAGACAGAAATTGACAGAAAGAAAAACTCAGTTAAAATATTCATCTCAATGTAAATGGTGGGGTTAGAGTGTAAGCATTGTTGTCTCCTTTATACACTTCTAAGTGTTCCTGAAAGAGCTTTTTATTATGTTTATTATCAACAAATAATAAATACCAAAAAGGAAATAATTCCCCATATTAATTAGTATTGTTATTTGTAGCTCTGCATCTTGCCCGAAAATTGCTAAAGTAAATAATTTACAAGAACGTTTAGCCCTTATTTAGCCCTCAGTGGCATCTCATCATGAAATACACCACTTCAAATGAAGAGTTCATTCTCAGGAGAGTCCATTTTAGTTATACAACAAAATATTTTCTTCAAGTGAGTGTTCGACTCAGGAACAGGAGATGATCTGGTGAAAAATTTGGCAGTCACCATTGTACTGTTACACTGGGAAGAGAAAGTTCATTATCAAAGTTTGCTCATCCAGAATTTATAACTAGTTCCTTGTTGCTTGAATAAAAAGAAAGAAAAAAATATCCCCAGGAAAATATGTCATAAGTTCCCAACAGCTAGACCTTTGTGTACATAACGTTTGAAGAAACAAGTATTTTCTAAACTGGGAAAGCATGAATGAGCGAATGATCTTGGCTTGATCTTTTGCCAATTTATTCAACCCTCTCAAGGAACCCTGTTGCAATGACATTCATCTGGAAACTCTGATCTCTTCCTGGATCACAAAGTCCACTCTACTAACCATTCACCCTTCCACCCACCTACTCACCCATCCATACATCTATGCACCAACTCATCCATCTACCAATCCACCATGTATCTACCCACTTACTCTCCCATCCATCTACTGATCCACCCATCTATTCATCCATCTGCTTGTCCATCCATCCATCTTCCCATCAATTTTTTTCTGGAGAGCTACCATTGACTAAGAATCATTCTACGTACTGGGGATATGGCCAGCGAACCAAACAGAGTCTTGCTCTTGGGGAGCCTATGTTCTAGGTGGAGAAGTCATATAGTAAACAGGTTAAAGCACCATCATGATAATGTCAGAAGGTGACCGATGCTTTAAGAAAAATAAAGCAATGCAATGGCAAACCAAACAACTAGGATGGGGCTACTTTAACTCATGTATTTGAAGAGGTGAGATTTGAACTGAAATGGCTGGCTGCAAGAGGTGATACCCATGTAAGAACATTTCAGGCACAGAGAGGGGCAAGTGCAAATGCCCTGGGGCACACCAATTTTGAAGACCAGGAAGGAGTCCAGTGTGGCGGCAGAGGACAATAGATGAAACAAGAAAAGAGGCAGGGCCACTCCACCTAAGCCTTGTAGGACATAAAGAGTGTAGATTTTATTCTAATTTCAATGGAAAGGCATCAGATTGGTTTAAGTAGGGGTCCTGATATGATCTGATTTCCATATTTACTGTGTGGGCAAGAATAAAACCAAGAAGTCCTTTGGGGAGGCTACTGTGGTCATCCAGGCCCTGAGAGACCAGGGCCACCTGGATGTCTCATAACTCCAGAGTATTTTGAGAAGGCTCCCTCTGGAGCATACCTAATCAACTGTGACCAGCCTAAAACAACAGCATCAGTTTATTGCCCTCTTAACGCGGTGGTGTGGGAAGAGCACACCACCCCTTCAAAAGTGAAATCATCTGCTCAAACCCTTCAAATATTTAAATGCCCCAAATCACACACTAAGCAGAAGGCCCCTTTGAGATTCCCTAAGGTTCGATTCCACTGAGTTCCCCTGCTTTTCATTTACCTCGACTGGTTCCAGCTGGGTCTGGAAACCGACGTGTCAACAGTCCCTGTCCATGAAGGCTTCCCAGCAACCAGGAAACAGGTCGTCAATTGCAATCTCCATAGAAAAACTGATTCTGTCAGAGGCTCTCCAAACCCCACATGGCTGGGCCCTATCTGGGAGCTGGTTCCTGCTGACAGCAACAAACAAACATCATAGCCCTCCAAGCTTGGACTGACTGTCGCAGGAGAGACGGTGGAGCCCCCTGGTTCTCTGATGTCCTGGCTCACTCTTTCTCTGTCAGGGCATCCTGGGTAAGTCTGACCTTGCAGGAATCTGCCCCAGCCAGCTACTTGATGATTAACTACCTTTCTTACTTTATCAATTGCTGTTCCTTTCCTGGATCCCACCCAGACCCATCTGGGTAGGAACATGGACCCAGTGATCCTGGCATCTGGAAGCATTTGTCTTAAAAGAGCCAATTCCCTCTTGATGTCAATTATCAGCTCAGCTTCCAGCCAACAGGCCAGATATTCTCTCCCAAGGCCCAGACCACAGGATGTTGCCTGTGGTGTGTGTGGAGTGCTCCTCTGTGGGCCACTGTACTAGGGGCATCCACAGACCAGCTCATGCCCCTGGCCCTGTGAAGGATGGGCCTGTGCCAGAGCATCTAGATCACTGGCAAGCATATGTGCATACACACACGTGTGCACACACACACACATTCAAAAACACTCTCTCTCTCCACCAGAAGTTAGCTCCTGGAATGCAGCATCTGAAAGGCCTAAGACATGTGGCTGGGGCAGAGGAATGAACTGTTTACTGAGAAGTTGCTCAGCTCTGGACTTTGTGAATCAGGACCATGAAGGGAGGCACTGATGTGATCCTCAGCTGGGCAGAATTGCACAGAGAGTTGAGGAAGCAGTTAGGGGTGGAAGACGGTGCCAGAGACCTAGAAGGTGCACCCACAGAATTCACTCTGGGTGCTGTCCCCTGATTATACACAAACACCTTCTCTTCTCTGGGCTTAGCTTTTCCAATTTTTACCATGGAAACAATGGCTTAGAGGAATTTCAGAGCTTCCTAGCTACAACAGAATTCCATCACACATAGAGGTCCAGGCTCAGCACTCAGAATCATGCTGAATCAAAGCTGTCCCTGAAAACTCCTTAGAGTATAGCACACCTTCATGTACATGTGGAGAACTTTTATGAGTATATGTATCAGTTACGAATGCATTTCACTGTATAAATTATTTCTCTTTCACCAAGCATGTGTATGCAGACATGCAGATGATAACCACCCAAATAACAGAAAGCAAAGAGGAACTAAAGAGCCTCTTGATGAAGGTGAAAGACCAGAGTGAAAAAGCAGGCTCAAAACTCAGCATTCAAAAAAATGAAGATCATGGCATCCACTCTCATCACTTCATGGCAAATAAATGGGGAAGAACTGGAAACAGTGACAGATTTTATTTTCTTGGACTCTAAAATCATTGCAGATGGTGACTGCAGCCATGAAATTAAGACACTTGCTCCTGGAAGAAAAGCTATGACAAACCTACACAGTGTATTAAAAAGCAGAGACATCACTTTGCTGGCAAAGGTCTGAATAGTCAAAGCCATGCTTTCTCCGGTAGTCATGTATGGGTGTGAGAGTTGGACCATAACGAAGGCTGAGTGCTGAAGAATTGGTGCTTTTAAACTGTGGTGTTGGAGAAGACTCTTGAGAGTCCCTTGGACAGCAAGGAAATCAAACCAGTCAATCCTACAGAAAATCAACCCTGAATATTCTTTGGAAAGACTGATGCTGAAGTTGAAGTTCCAGTACTTTGACAACCTGATACAAAGAGCTGACTCATTGGTAAAGAAAGACCCTGATGCTGGGAAAGACTGAGGGCAAGAGGAGAAATGGGCGACAGTGTGAAATGGTTGGATGGTATCACTGACTCAACGGACCTGAGTTTGAGCAAACTTCTTGAGATAGTAAAGGACAGGGAAGCCCAACAATAAGCATGTATATTTTAATATACAAATAAGCATAACTTAAAGAAACATGAGCAGCTGTATGGTATATCTGGGCTTCCCTGGTGGCTCAGACAGTAAAGAATCTGCCTGCAGTGCAGAAAACCCAGGTTCAATCCCTGGATCAGAAAGATCCCCTGGAGAAAGGAATGGCTACCCACTCCCGTACTCTTGCCTGGAGAATTCCACAGACAGAGGAGCCTGACTGGTGACAGTCCATGGGGTCACAAAGAGTCGGACCAGACTGAGCGACTAACACACACATGGTATTTCTACAAATTGATCAGGCTTAGACCCATGACCCAGTTTTGGAGTGATCTTGCAGAAAATTTCCAATTGAAAAGGATTTTCTTGCTGTAACTTCGGAAGCAGTAGACAAGCATGAAACTACCCACAGGAGGAAAGCCACAAAAAACCCTAGAACCCCCCATCTCAAGCAAGGTTCTTGGCCCACCTGGTGGAGGGGGAAGCTGATTCAAGGATGCAGTCATCTTGGCTTTAATAAACCCTTCTGCCCGCCTCCAAGTACTCGGCAGTGGTGCTTTGGCCTCACCTCCTTCTTAGTAACACAGTGTGGAAGGTTTGGGGACCTCTGGTACCCGCCACATGTCCACTGAACCCTGGCTGCCTGACTCCCCAGCACCTGCATAGGGTGGGTGGGCCCTGAGGACACCCTCCAGTAAAACTGGCTCCTGACAGTCAGAGCCTCTAGACTCATCCTGACCAAGCCCCTTCAGCTAAGCCTTGCTGTCCTCCCCCTTACAGCTCAGCCTCTTGCGCCCTCTCAGCCTCAGGACTCTATTCCTTGAAAGGTATTTCCAGTGGCCCAAGGAGGAAGCAATTCTGGGTGGAAGCCTTGACCCAAATGGAGAGCAGCTCCCTGGAAGGGGGCAGCAGATTCAAACCACCTCCCGCCCTTTCTTCAGCACAGACTCATTTGACACCCCACACATGCAGGATCTCCCCTGGGGCGTAGTTTCAGGACAAGCATCCCCTTGAAGGATGTGCGACAACAGTGTTGTCACAGGCAGCCTTCTGGTCGACTTAGCCTCTGCTGCTCACCCAGGTGGGCAAAGGTGGTGGCGGGGGCCACCTCCCCAGCCCTCACGGCCCTCCCCACTGAGAAGGCGCTGGAGCTCTGGCCTCCCTCCGTTATGGGCCTGCCTCTCCCTGCCAAGGTTTTAAAAGCATCTGGGCACAGGTGCGGGTGCTGCCAGCCTCCAGGGCCAATAAGCGGAAACTCGGTGGAGGAAAATGAGGACACCAACCACATTGCCATTATATTCTCCCAGAACATGCAGTGCTCCCAAATAAATGTGTCTCCAGCATCATCACACCACAATATTCATATGGCTCATTACTGGTTTTAATTTTGCCCGTTGCTTATTTACTGTCTCCTTCCCCCACTTTATTGCCAGGGTTGGAAGAGTTGCTCATCCATGCCCAGCATGGAACATCCCCAAAGTGGGATCTCTCCAGAAGTTTCTGGCCCCACTCAGCCCCCACAGGACAGGCTATGGCCCAGATCACACACAGCGCCAATGGTTCCTCCATGCGGCTCTTCCCTTAGCCTCCCCACCATCCTGACTCACTGCTTTCCTGCGTCTGGAATGGGCTCCCTCTTCTTTCTATGACCGTATCCTGCAGGGCCGTCTCATGGGCTGACAGGAGGACTGAAGATGACACACAGGACCTCAAAATATGAGGACACTGATATGCCCTCGTGAGCAGGGCTCAGCCTGGGCTCCACTGCCTGCCTTTATGTCTTCCTCATGTCCCAGAACCCAGGGGCAGCAACGCCCTCTCCTAACTGCTTGGGTACTCTAGTGTGGTGGTTCATCCCTAGAGATGCCTCGGGAAAAGCAAAATCCACATCTCCCTTGAATGAAAGAGGATGAGCAACCTGACTTCATTAATACATTTTTTTAAAGATGCTTTTTATTGAGGTTTGGAAAGCACATTATAATATGAAGAGGCAAAACTCATCAACACACATCTCTCTGTTCATCAGAGTAAGCTCTTAACATATTGGATTTTCACCTGTATCTCAAACCAAAAGAAAACAAAACAAAAATAGAGGTCAGAGCATTATCATGTCATAAAATCTTTTTTCTTAGATCTTTTTTCCCCAAATTGTAAAATTGTTCTGTGTTCCCTGTAACCAGTGATGAAAAACATACACAAAAACACAATTAACAACCTGTCTCCTTCCTGCCACTCCATCCTCAGAAAATAACGGATGCTAACAGCATGTGCTATTTCTTATATTACTGCATTTTTGTCCATAAGACACAATGAACAGATGGACAGATATAATGGAGAGATAAAGAAGAAAACATGCAAGAAAGAAAGATGAGACAGAGGAAGGGAGGAAAAAAGAAAGCTTGGAAAAAAGACAGGGAAGAGCAGAACAGGAAGAAAGAGGAGAGGAAGGAAGGAAGGAACTGATGTAAGAAAAGATAAGGAAAAAAAAACAAGAAAAGTTAGAAAGAAAACAAAGATTTAATAAAAATAGGTTTTTACTCTCCTACATATATCATACATTTTTGGTTTTCTGTGACTTATTTTATTCTCAGTGAATTATCATGGTGTCCCTTTGGTAAAACAGATCTGCCTCTCCTAACTGCATCATATTCCATAGTTCTGACACACACAATGTATATCCAATCATTCCTCTGTTAATGGACATTCAGAAGATGTATTCTCCCCTCTTCTTTAAAAATAATGCTTTTATTTCTGTAAGATGGAGTTATAAAATGGAACTGCTGGGTCAAAGGATATGCATATTTTAATTTTAATAGCTTTCTAAGATTGCTTTCCCAAAAGGCTGAAGCAAGTCACATTTCCACCAGCAATACATGGGATGTCCAGAGCTTTGCCACTTTGCCAGCACTGAATGTTATCACTTGTACATTGTTGTCAGCCTGGTGGGTAACACATAGTATTTCATTTTTTCTTTAATTTTTACTTCCCAATTTCCTGAGTTTGAATATGTTTTTTGTTTAATGACCACTGGGGATTTTTTCTCTGTGAATTATCTATTGATAGCCTTTGGCATGTTTTTAATTGGGTCACTTTTTTTTTTTTTGCAGATACTTTTTGCATATTATGCATATTAACCATGTGTTATAAATATTTTTCTCAATTTGTGTATCATTATGTCACACAATTTCCCATATATTTCAACCCACCTTGTAAACAACTGGAATGCCTGCATAATATGCCAGAGTATGAATGTGAAGGTACTGATCAACTGCTCCCTCTGGGGAGTGTGTGTGTGTGTGTGTGTGTTTTAGTCGCTCAGCTGTGTCTGACTCTTTGTGACCCCACCGACTGTACCCTACCAGGCTCCTCTGTCCATGGGATTTTCCAGGCAAAAATACTGGGGTGGGTAGTCTTTCCCTTCGCCAGGAGATCTTCCTGACCCAGGGATCAAACCCAGGTCTTCTGCATTGACAGGAGGATTCTTTACTGTCTGAGCCCCCAGGGAAACCCACTGTTCCCTCTATATTGCTGGAATTCAGTTCTCGCTCACTCTCTTTCTCTGTCTCTCTCTCTCTCTCTGATATCATGAATAATGTAGGAACTTCTGTCCATATTTTACATTATTTTATGAGGCAATTTAGTACATTTTAAAATTAAGAATTTTATTTTTAAAAGTAAATTTACTAAATTAAAAATATGAACATTCTAAAAAATGTTACGAATATTGCTAAACTGCATTCTTAATAGATGTAACAATTTACTCTTCTTCCAACTCCACGTTCTGTCTTGTGCCCCTGCTGGTGTAGGAATCGCAGTTCTGAAAAATCTATAAACTTGATGGCTTAAGATGGTATCATATTTATTGTTTTAATTATTGTTGTTAAAATATACTTATGAGATTGATACTTTCTATACTCACTTGTCATTTACCTTTATTCTTGTATGACTCAACTATCTCCATGTGGCCTAGGCATTTTTTTTCTTTGGGGCATCTTAATTTTTTAAGTTTATATGTGAATTGGGAGCTTGGATTAGATGATGCAAACTATTATATATAGAACGAATAAACAAGGTACTGCTGTATAGCACAGAGAACTATATTTAATATCCTGTGATAGACAATAATGGAAAAGAATATGAAAAAGAGTGTGTATATGTATTGTACGTTTTGTGTGTGTGTGTTAGCTGCTCAGTCATGTCTGGCTCTTTGGGACCCCATGGACTGTAGCCCATCAAGCTCCTCTGTCTATGGGATTCTCCAGACAAGAATACTGGAGTGGGTGGAGTGGGTTGCCATTTCCTTCTCCACGGGATCTTCCCGACCCAGGGAATCAAACCCAGGTCTCCCGCATTAGAGGCAGATGCTTTAACCTCTGAGCCACCAGGGAAGCCCTATATGTATATATATATACACATATATATATGTGCTAAGTCACTTCAGTCATGTCTGACTCTGTGCGATCCCATGGACAGCAGCCCACCAGGCTCCCCTGTCTATGGAATTCTCTAGGCAAGAATACTGGAGTGGGTTGCCATTTCCTTCGTGTATATATATATATATATGAATGACATTGCTGTAGAGCAGAAATTAACACAATATTGTAAATGAACTATACTTCAATATATGTATATGAATTCTTTTTGTATGTAGGGTAAAAAAAATTGTTATATTTGTAGAAAATATTTCCCAGTTGCAAGTTTGCTTTGTGACTTCACTTTTAAATAAAATATGTAAATGTCAACATCGCCAAACCATTGATCTACTATGATTTTTTTCATAGTGTTAAGCCACCTCTCAGACAAGAGATTGTTTCAGTATGTACTGAGGCTTTCCTCTAGTTTTATTTTTGTTTAATCTTTAACTTTTCAACCCTTTTACCTATTTGGGATAGGCTGTAAGGATAAACTGAGTTTATTTCCCTTGTGTAGGTTTCCATTTATCCCAGTATCACTTGTGGAATAGTCTGCAACTATTAAGAACTTTTAACAAAACTGATTTGAATCTCTCTAGTCTACTCTCTGTATTTGTATATTTATTTTCAAGAAAGTATCAAGTCAATTTATTAATAAGTATTTTTGCATTGTAATATATTTTATTTGGCAAAACTAGTTCCCTCTCCTCTAATTAGTCTTTAGTTTTAATTTTTTAACTGTTGCTTATCCAACTGATTTCTTCCAAGCATACTTTAGAAACATTTTATTTTTTTACTCCTCTTCTAAAAAAGTATAGTTCTTTCCACACCTTGATTTAGATTACATAGAACCCTAATCCAATTTACAAGGAATTAGACATTTGATTTCTTGTTCAGCTGTCTTATTGAAAATTTCCCTGGATGTTTATATTCTTGATTTTTATTTGGTTATTATTATTGAGTTAAAAATAAACTTGTATATGTTTATCATGAATATAACCCAATCCATTTTAAGTTAAGGGTAGTGATTTTTCCATATGGATATTCATTGGTTTCACCACCATTTGTTGGGAGACTATCCTTTTCCCATAAATCATCTTGGCTCCTTTGTCAAGAGTCAATGGATTGCTTAAGGGTGGGCCTACAACTGGATACTTTATGCTGTTTCATTAGTCTATATGGGAATTCCAATGCCAGTTACACTGATTATGCCTAATGTGATGATTACTGATGCTTTATATTAAGCCTTGAAATCAGATGTTATGAGACTTCCACACTTGTTCTTCATACAATTGTTTTGGCTATTCTATTCCCTTTGCTTTTAAAAAGAAAAAAAAAAACTACCTTAGAATTACCTTATCTGTCTCAATTAATTAAAAAACTAAGAATTTAATTGAGATTGCATTGAATCTGTGACTCAGGTTGGGGAGAGCTGACATCTTAGCAATAATGAGTCCATGAAGATGGTATATCTGTCTTTTTTGTTAGGTATTCTTTAATTTTTCTAAGCAATGTTTGATTAGTTTTCTGTTTATTGGTCTTGCACACGTCTTGATAAACTTATCTGTATAAACATTTGATATTATTAATACAACTATAGGTGGTATTTTAAATTTTCAACTTCCCAATTATTTGTGACTAATATAAAAAGTACAGTGGATATTTGTATATGTATGTCTTGTATCTTAGATCTTCTATATTTAGCTACTATCTCTAGTAACTTTCTTGTAGATTTCTTAAACCTTATCTATAAAATTGTATCATCTGCAAATAAACACAGGTTTGCTTCTTCATTACCCATATATATATGAAGAGATACTACACCATCAAAATGTTAAAGAAGATGATTTGTTAAAGGCAGAATAAGTGGTCAACTTAGGTGAATTGTGACCTGGTCCTGGGGACTTACTCAAAACAGCAATGTCCTCTCCACTTTCCTTTTCTGCTCCTTAGAGAAAATTAAAGTCAGTGTCCATTGAGAAAAGAAGTGATGGGTTAGATGAAGAAGCTGGGTCTGGGAAATAATCTGGGGAGCTGAAACTGTATCAGATCAGATCAGATCAGATCAGATTAGTCTCTCAGTCGTGTCCAACCCTTTGTGACCCCATGAATCACAGCACACCAGGCCTCCCTGTCCATCACCAACTCCCGGAGTTCACTCAGACTCACGTCCATCAAGTCAGTGATGCCATCCAGCCATCTCATCCTCTGTCGTCCCCTTCTCCTCTTGCCCCCACCCCTCCCAGCATCAGAGTCTTTTCTAATGAGTCAACTCTTCGCATGAGGTGGCCAAAGTACTGGAGTTTCAGCTTTAGCATCATTCCTTCCAAAGAACACCCAGGGCTGATCTCCTTCAGAATAGACTAGTTGGATCTCCTTGCAGTCCAAGGGACTCTCAAGAGTCTTCTCCAACACCACACTTCAAAAGCATCAATTCTTCGGCGCTCAGCCTTCTTCACAGTCCAGCTCTCACATCCATACATGACCACAGGAAAAACCATAGCCTTGACTAGACGAACCTTTGTTGGCAAAGTAATGTCTCTGCTTTTCAATATGCTATCTAGGTTGGTCATAACTTTCCTTCCAAGGAGTAAGTGTCTTTTAATTTCATGGCTGCAGTCACCATCTGCAGTGATTTTGGAGCCCCCCCAAAAAAAGTCTGACACTGTTTCCACTGTTTCCCCATCTATTTGCCATGAAGTGGTGGGACCAGATGCCATGATCTTCGTTTTCTGAATGTTGAGCTTTAAGCCAACTTTTTCACTCTCCACTTTCACTTTCATTAAGAGGCTTTTGAGTTCCTCTTCACTTTCTGCCATAAGGGTGGTGTCATCTGCATATCTGAGGTTATTGATATTTCTCCCCTCAATCTTGATTCCAGCTTGTGTTTCTTCCAGTCCAGCGTTTCTCATGATGTACTCTGCATATAATTTAAATAAACAGGGTGACAATATACAGCCTTGATGTATTTGGAACCAATCTGTTGTTCCATGTCCAGTTCTAACTGTTGCTTCCTGACCTGCATACAAATTTCTCAAGAGGCAGATCAGATGTTCTGGTATTCCCATCTCTTGAAGAATTTTCCACAGTTTGTTGTGATCCACACAGTCAAAGGCTTTGGCATAGTCAATTAAGCAGAAATAGATGTTTTTCTGCAACTCTCTTGCTTTTTCAATGATCCAGCGGATGTTGGCAATTTGATCTCTGGTTCCTCTGCCTTTTCTAAAACCAGCTTGAACATCAGGAAGTTCACGGTTCACATAGTGCTGAAGCCTGGCTTGGAGAATTTTGAGCATTACTTTACTAGCATGTGAGATGAGTGCAATTGTGCGGTAGTTTGAGCATTCTTTGGCATTGCCTTTCTTTGGGATTGGAATGAAAACTGACCTTTTCCAGTCCTGTGGACACTGCTGAGTTTTCCAAATTTGCTGGCATATTGAGTGCAGCACTTTCACAGCATCATCTTTCAGGATTTGGAATAGCTCAACTGGAATTCTATCACCTCCACTAGCTTTGTTTGTAGTGATGCTTTCTAAGGCCCACTTGATTTCACATTCCAGGATATCTGGCTCTAGGTCAGTGATCACACCATCATGATTATCTGAGTCGTGAAGATCTTTTTTGCACAGTTCTTCTGTGTATTCTTGCCATCTCTTCTTAATATCTTCTGCTTCTGTTAGGTACATACCATTTCTGTCCTTTATCGAGCCCATCTTTGCATGAAATGTTCCTTTGGTATCTCTGATTTTCTTGAAGAGATCTCTAGTCTTTCCCATTCTGTCGTTTTCCTCTATTTCTTTGCATTGATCGCTGAAGAAGGCTTTCTTATCTCTTCTTGCTATTCTTTGGAACTCTGCATTTGGATGCTGATATCTTTCCTTTTCTCCTTTGCTTTTCACTTCTCTTCTTTTCACAGCTATTTGTAAGGCCTCCTCAGACAGCCATTTTGCTTTTTTGTATTTCTTTTCCATGGGGATTGTCTTGATCCCTGTCTCCTGTACAATGTCACAAACCTCTGTCCATAATTCATCAGGCACTCTATCTATCAGATCTAAGCCCTTAAATCTATTTCTCACTTCCACTGTATAATCATAAGGGATTTGATTTAGGTCATACCTGAATGGTCTAGTGGTTTTCCCTACTTTCTTCAATTTAAGTCTGAATTTGGCAATAAGGAGTTCATGGTCTGAGCCACAGTCAGCTCCTGGTCTTGTTTTTGCTGACTGTATAGAGCTTCTCCATCTTTGGCTGCAAAGAATATAATCAATCTGATTTTGGTGTTGACCATCTGGTGATGTCCATGTATAGAGTCTTCTCTTGTGTTGTTGGAAGAGGGTGTTTGTTTTGACCAGTGCATTTTCTTGGCAAAACTCTATTAGTCTTTGCCCTGCTTCATTCACATACAAAATATTCAGATTAAATGTATTTATATATGTTTAAACTTCTTAATTTAATCTGTGTTTGTGCTTCATCAGAGCCCTGTTTCTAGTGTACCTGGTTTGAGATTGATGCAGGTAATTCATGTTCTATGCCTTGGTGCATAGTGGGCCTAAAAAAATATTTGCATGTGGAGCCTCATTAAGCCTCTTTCTATGACAGAAAGCTTATCCTGACTGGCACAGAAAGACAGACAAACAAAAGTTGGCAAGCTATTGTATTTGCTCAGGTAACTGAAAAATTCAGGAGTGCATCCTCAGGCCTGGTTGGATGTAAAAACCTTCTTTCTCTGACTACTGGCTTTGTTCATCAGCAGCCTCTTCCCACATCCTTGTAAGATGACCTTCAGCAGTTCTAAGCTTATCTTCCAGGTGTTCAGTTACCCTATGGAAAGGGTACTAGTTGCAACAAAAGTCCTGGGCTTGAATCTCACTGGCCCAGCTGGTGTCAAGGGGTCATTCTGAACCCCTACCTGTAAGCCAGGGGGATGGAGTTACCATCACCAAAACTACAGGGATAATCAAGGGGTCATTAGCAAACATGCTCTAGGGTTTCATTTATATGACATTATAGGAGAAAAGCAAAAAGTTAGGGATAAGAGTGAGGATATGAGTTGACTAGAAGGGGAAAGGTTGTATTTTATGCAGCGATGCAAATATTCTTTGGGCTTCTCTGTAGCTCAGCTGGTAAAGAATCTACCTGTGATGCAGGAGAACCCCGTTCAATTCCTGGGTCAGAAAGATACTCTGGAGAAGGGATAGGATACCCATACCAGTATCCTTGGCCTTCCCTGGTAGCTTAACTGGTAAAGAATCCACCCACAGTGCAGGAGACTTGGATTTGATCCCTGGGTTGGGAACAGCTGCCCACTCCAGTGTTCTGGCCTGGAAAATTCCATGAACTGTATAATCCATGAGGTCGCAAAGAGTAGGACACGACTGAGCAACTTTCACTTTCAAATATTCTTTCTTGATTGCAGTGATGGTTACATAAATGCATATATTTGTCAAAAGCTGCAGAATGGTTCACCTATAAAGGGTGAATTTTGCCGTATGTACTTTCAATAAACATGAATTTTCTTTGCAGCCAATTAAGCCAACCGTGTTCATTTCCCCGTGGAGGCCCAACGTGCAATGGCTCCTCAGTAGTATGTAGCCTGTTGCTTACACCAGCTGTGCTAAGGGACTTGGAGACAGCCCTTTCCAGCAGATACTCATGACCAGCATGCTGTCCCCAGTCTAGGCTCCAGACAGGTATAGGCAGCACCCTTAGAAAGCCCCAGGGCACAGGGGCCAGGATCCACTTTGTCTGAGTCATAATGTCCATCTGCAGCAAGCTGCAGAACAAGGAGCATGTGACTGAGGCCCCAGGGAGGGCCAAGTTCAAGTTTTCTGGCATCCAGAAGATCTACATCTCCAACAGAAGTGGGGATTTACTAAGTTTAATGTGGATGAATTTGAGAACATGGTGGCAGATAAGCAGCTCATCTCAGAGGGCTATGGGGTCAGATACATCCCTAAGGGTGGCTCCCTGGACAAATGGCAGTCCCTGTACTCATGAGAGCCTCAGCATTGTCTCCTCCTTACTCAGGCCCACCAATACATCTTACTTTTCTGTCAAAAAAAAAAAAAACTCTGAATTTTAAAGAGTCTTAAATATATAAAGAAAGCTTGCAAGATTTTTTTTTTAGGGAAAAATGCAAATTTCTGGATAAGAAGATAGAACATTGCAAAGATGCTAATTCTTTCCAAATTAATGTATTGGATTTATACAGTCCTAAACAAAATACTAGCAAGTTTTGCAGGGGGAAGAAATATGAAACTTGACAAAATGTTTTTAAAATTTATCTGGAAAGATAAATGACTGATAATGCCAGAAAAAGTTAAGAAAAAGAAAATAATGAGGGGAAATTGCCTTTACTCCACAAGTTTGGCTAATAAATTTCAGTCTGGATTCTGTGTATGTGCACGTATGTATGCATTTATTTTGCTGGGGGTGTTGGGCATGTTTTGAAGAAAGGAGTGCGGAATTCTACAAGAACTTCTCAAAAAAGAGAATGCAATTCAAAACTAACTTTAAGTTCTATTTAATTTTCAAATATTAATGTATTTTAAAATCATACATTAAATGAGATTTTTTTATTCATCTAAGAAGGAAAATGATGGGCTTAATTTTTTTAATCTCTACTGAAGTTAACTGAATTAAGTAATGTGATATATATAATTTTTAATATCAGGAAATAAAGTATTTGTCTAACTTTAGGATGTCAATCAATTTCAAAGAATAGTGTCAAAACTACAAATGTTTTCAACCTTTGGGTTTTGGGGTTTTTAGTTTTTTTGTTTTTTCTGCGCATAATGATTGCCAGGCATTGTGCTAAGCATTTGGGTGAAAGGTTCTAAAATAAAAGAGTTCTGCTGTTTCTAACTTGGCTTACTTGCTCTCTGCACAGAATTCAATAAGATATTAAAATTACAAAAAAAGGTAGGAGTCATCTGAAGTCACACAACCTTGAAATGAGCCTTATTAATCAATGGAATCATCTCTTCATTTATAGATTTTTTTTATTCATGCACATATATGCATATATTTTTTGCATAAATAATATTACCATGCCCTCCCTGCGCTCATTCTCTTACAACACCACATCCCGTATCTGCTCTGCCGGATAACCCATGTTAACAACCTGTAACTTCCCCATATTCGTATATCCCATACACACCTATACAAAGAACTCTATATAATCTCATTTACATATTTATGTAATTCATATGCAGCTACTCTTTGGAGTATTTTTCATTGTTTTACTTACAAAAATGATATATTGTATGCACTTTTCTGCATTTTATTTTTCCTACTCAACAATACCTCATAGCAGTTCCTCAAAGTCACTGAATATAGCTCCAACTCCTCCTTGTCAATGGTTGCATGCTATGCCATGGTAAAGCCATACCTCACCTTCTTTAGCCATTCTGGTTGCAAAATTTGCTCTGTTTTCAATTTCTGACCCATGCAAACAACACTGTAGTTAACACCCTTGTACACGAGTCTGTCCTTATGTATTAGTCATTTCATTTCTAAGGGGTCATTTTACTGGAGGATAATCACAGGAATAGCATGTATATTCCTAAATGTTACCAGACTGCTTGCCCAAAGGGTTATAACACTACATTTTCACTAACAACTTTGAGACCATCCTTTTTCCCCATGCCTACCAATATTAGTTGATAATAGATCTTTTTTTAAAATATAAAATCTCATTATTAATCTAAGTTATATTTCCTTGACTATTGAATGACTTTAAGAAGAAAAATAATGAGACATTTCAATTAAAATCAAGAATTATCCAGAAGTCACCACTATAACTATTATTATCATACAATTTTCTTGAATGCTCTAGCATTGTGCTAATAGAAATTTCTTCACTGGTGGAAATATTCTCTATTCTGTGCTATCCAGTATGATAACCCCTAGTCATACGTGACTACTGAGCAATTGAAATGTGGCTCATGTGACAGAGGGACTGAATTTCACTTTTGCTTAATTTAAATTCTAATAAGCAGATGTGGTCAGTGGCTACGATACTGGATAGGGCAGTTCTAGACAATGCAAAACACAAAGTGAAAATGATGGCTACAAACATCAAAATATACCAACAAATTTATCTTTTTGCTGTTGCATACCTAGACAACCCACAATATTTCAACAGGTCAGACGGAAAAAAACCCACTACAAGTAATGAAACAATTGTAAGGTAACTATATATAAGCTAAATATGTAAAAGCCAACAGCTCCTTTACTTAGTATTAAGTACTTCGAATAGAATTAGGAAAAATCATTCTATTTACAACAAAAATGACAAACCATTAAAGAATACATTTAACAGGACAGTCACAGGATGCATATGACTCAAATTTTAAGTTGTAAGGAAAAGAGTAAAACAAAGCCAAATGCCTAGAAAAGTGTACCAGGCTCTTGGATGAGAAGATATTATATATGTATGTGTATGTATATATATGTGTGTATTCTTTTAAAATTAATCTATAAACTTAATGCAATTCCAACTAGAATTTAAAAAGGCTAACTTATTTTTGAATTCACATATTCATAGAAGAATATGCCTAAAACTTGCTCCAAAAGTGTAGGGGGGAAAGGTGGGTGGAGACTTACTTTATGACTTCTAAGAATCTTCCCAAAAGCCATTATAATGAAAATCAACATAATATTGACATATGAATAGGAAAATAGATTCTTGGAAATTAATTGAAAATCCAGAATTTGATCCCCATCGGTATGATATTCATATCGGACAAAGAGAGTGTTTTATTCAATGTGAAAAATGGACCATTTAAGCAATGTGAAAGTCATTCAGTCATGTCTATACAGTCCATGGAGTTCTCCAGGCCAAAATACTGGAGTGGGTAGCCTTTCCGTTCTTCAGGGGATCTTCCCAACCCAGGGGTTGAATCCAGGTCTCCCACATTGCAGGAGGATTCTTTACCAGCTAAGCCACAAGGGAAACCCAAGAATACTGGAGTGGGTAGCCCATCCCTTCTCCAGAGAATCTTCCCCACCCAGGAATCAAAGCAGGGTCTCCTGAATTGCAGGCAGATTCTTTACAAACTGAGTTATCAGGGAAGCATTTACTTAATAATGCTGGCAAAACTGGTTATCCAAATGAAATAAAATTTGAAAGACTTTTATCCCAGTGGCTCAGATGGTAAAGAGTCTGGCTGCAGTGCGGGAGACCTGGGTTCCATCCCTGGGTTGGGAAAATCCCCTGGAGAAGGAAATGGCAACCCACTTCAGTATTCTTGCCTGGAAAATCCCATGAATGGAGGAGCCTGGCAGGCTACAGTCTATAGGGTTGCAGAGAGTCAGACACGACTGAGCAACTTCACATCCCACAATCAGAGGCAAAAAATAAATTTCAACCAGCTAAAAGGTTCAAATAAAACAAAGAAATTTTACCAGAAAATCAGAAGATGATTCACACAATCCAAGTGTTAATATCACCTTTCTAAATAATAAGAATGGAAACTCATTTTTTATTTGTTTATTTTTAATTGGAGGATAATTGCTTTACAATATTGTGTTGGTTTCTGCCATATATCAACTTGAATCAGCCATAGGTATATGTGTCCCCTCCCTTTTGAACCCCCCTCCCGCCTCTCACCCCATCTCACCCCTCTAGTTTGTCACAGAACTCATTCTTATTTATTTCTAATATCTTATTTATTTTTTCTAAAATAAATAAATAAAATATTCTTATTTATGTTTAATTTAAAAAGTTAAGGGAGTTATATCTAACCCTATAAAAATATAAGACATTCGTTTGGCAAAATACAAGTCAACATACAAATGATGGAGCTAGAAAATAATATTTGTAATAAGGTTAATTTCCATACATACGAAAATTCATGCAAACTAATTAGAAAAAGACAAACAGGCCAATTTGGGGGAAAAAAATAAGGAGGAATCATGAAGAGAAAATTTGCAGAAGATAATAAACAACATTAGAGCAGATGCATGAGTCAACTCTGGTAGAAGCCCTGTGTTCTGCTTTGTCTCCCTTTACTTCTGGGGAGTTTCTCAGAATAAAGGGTAAATCACGACCATTGCCCACACAACAGCAAACTCCTGAGGCAAATATGATGGGCTCTACTTGATATAATTTTAAAACCTTCTATCAAAAAATCAAACGCAAAAGACAAGGCAAGCCACTACCACATCCACGTGTAGACACACCTGTCCCAGCAGATGCTCCAAATACTATAGTCCAGGCAAGGACGGATGACACTGTTGGACACCACTGACCACTGCCAGATTCCTCGAGCCTATCACTGACCCTCTGGTCATAGAGCCTTAGAAACTCAGGCTTCACGGGGGCGTGGGTCCAACTTCTTCTGCTCCTGCTTGAACCCCTTACCTCAAGACTAGACAATCAGCCTCAACTAACAGGGAGCTCATTCTATCCAAAGATGCTAAATTCTTCTGCTGGAGCTGAAAGGAAGTCCTTATTCTGAACCCCCATTGCTTCCCAAGAACAATGAAGGTGCTCCATTCTACTGAAGTCTGTGAAACAGCCAGGTCAGTGGGGAAAGCATCTTTGTCCATCCCTCTGAGCAGAAACAGAAGTGAGTTTCAGCCACATGTCAAGACCTCACCTGTCCCTCAGGAGTGGCCATTGCTGTGTCCCAATCACACCGAGAAGTGGCTTCTGACTTTGCCAGAAGTGGCTTGCCAGGCCACTGCACTCACGTGAGACACGGTAACCCAGATCCACTTCATCAGACTCCCTGAGACGTTGCCCAGGCATGGTACTTCAGAATGTCCCAGGTGATTCTGATCCTCACCTGGCCAGAGGAGCTCAAACACAGGTATGTTCAGAAAGTCACCAACATACTTCAATCTGGACTGGAAAACCCGTCTGGCTCTCTATCATGGTCCTTCCTGGTTAGTTGATAAAGTTTAACTCAACTTAATTCTTCTGTGATCCTAAATTCTGAGTCAGTTGTCAGTTCAGACTTAAGTTCAGCCATTTAGGATTTCCCCTCTCTCTTTCTTCCTGGGCATTAGGGTAGAGGGAGATGGCAGTTTTTAGACTTTGGTCAGCCTCTGCCCATGCACATTTGTTGAACTGCCTTGCTCTGCTCTTTGTTGATGTCTCACTCACTCAAACACCAATGCACAGACGTCTACATCTCCCATCTTCTGCCCGATGCCATGTCTGCACTGTTGCAGTACTTTGTAGGATCCCCTCACTCACCAGGGTCAAGAGCCAGCTCTCCCCTATCATCTGAGTCCTTCTTGGGGCTCTGGAAAGGTGGCTACTCCCCACACCCCTAGGGAAAGGCAGGAAGCTGGGAGTCTCCTGCTCTGCTGAAATCACCTAGTCACCAGGCTTGCTTCCCTGCAATCAACACTTGCCAAGGTGCAGGGCCAGGTTGGACCTTCCACTTTGGAGACCCTGCTCGAGAAGCAAGGCCCAGAGATCATCTGCTCTTAGATCCCCAATCCCTCGGGGGTTCTACTCAGCCCAGAAGGGGGTGGATGTGTGACTGTTTGTCAGAGCAGTCTTGCTCATCCCAGGGGGAGTGGTCACCTCCTCCACTCTAGAGTGGGAACTGGGAGTTGAGTCAGCAAGTACTCTTCTACACTTATTTTTAGGCCAAAATATGGACCCTCGGAGGCTTCCCAGGTTGCTCAGTGGTAAAGAATCTGCCTGCCAATGCAGCAGATGCAGGAAATGCAGGTTCAATCCCTGGGTTAGGAAGATCCCCTAGAGTAGGAAATGGCAACCCACTCCAGTACTCTTGACTGGGTAATCCCTTGGACAGAATAGCCTGGCGGGCTACAGTCCCTGGGGTCGCAAAGAGTCAGACACGAATGAGCAACTGAGTACACATTCATTGACCCTTGGAAGCTCAAATACTAAAATTATGACTGCTGTGTGTGCCTTAGAATTCCCATTCTGGATATACATGTCGGGTGGGAGTGGTGGAAGACCTGTGATGGGGAACAGAAGAGATTTCTGGTTCCATCTAGTAAAAGAAATTAGTCAACGCTTGGCAATAGAATCTACCACAGTGAGATTATGTGAGTTTCTAAGGTCTCAGGATGAGCAAGTGGAGGAATCTGGGCCAGGACTTAGGGATCCTGACACAGAACTAGGGGTCTGTGTGGGCTGGGCCACATCCTTAGCAGCTCATGCCTCTGTCTCCCTGGTCACCCTGGCGAGCCCTCCAGGGGAGGCACTTCTGACCCACTCTGTGTCATCAAAGACAGAAAGGAGGCTTCTGCTCGTCCCATGGGCAGATGTGCTGTCCCACAAGCTCAAGCTTAGGGGCACGGGGCCTCCAGTGGAAGGTTGGGCAGGTTGTCCCCATCAGCCACCTCCCACCTCCCTGTCCAAGGAAACTGACAGGCCTCACAATTTTACCCCCTGGGCCCAGTGAAAGTGAGTGACAGCTCTGCTCTGGCCAGCGATTAATCGTGCAGTAAGTGGTGCTCATTTCTGGCTCTGCCACTCACCTTCTCTCCAGTACCACCATCGACTGAGAGCACACGTCGTCCTGACCTTATACATCACTGGGTATAATTGCCAGGAGCTTATTATTTATTATCATTAATGCCTTGTGTGTGTACAGAATGCCTTTTGCCCTGACTCACTCATCAAAACAAAGGTTGAAACTCTAGAGTGACTCCCGGAAGGCTGGCTTTGGGTCATGGTTGTGAGCCTTCAGGCCAGACTGTCAAAAGGCTGAGGCCACTTTCAATGCTGTGGTTGTCTGCAATCATGGGGTCTGGCAAAGCAGCAAGTTGGGGAGTCCTTCTTTAGGTAGGCCCCATGCAGAGGCAAGTGTCTGTCTCCAGGAGCCTCCAGTACAGCCCAGACTCCCCTTCCTACACATGACCAGCCTGGAGCCAGAACTAAGGCAGTGGGGACTCTTCAACCACTCACATCATGGAAAGTGGAGATTGCAAAAGTTAAATCTGAGAGCTCCTTAGGGATGCTCTACTACAAACCTTAATTTTCCTAGATGAGGGATTAAGACTCACAGAAGGTTCTGCAGACTTATGCTTGCAAAGAGGGAAGCGGGGTGGGGGAGGGAAGGATTGGGAGTTTGGAGTTAGCAGATGCAAACTATTATATATAGGATGGATGAACTACAAGGTCCTACTGTGTAGCACAGGGAATTCAATAAACTGTGCTAAATCATAATGGCAAAGAATATAAGACAGAATGTATATATAATGTAACTGAATCACTCTAGTGTAGAGAAAAATTAACACATTCAACTCAATTATACTTCAATTAAAAACAAAGATTCAGAGAAAGTTCTAAATCAGCTCAAGATCACAAAGACAGTTAGTGATGCGGTCAAGTCCACTGGCTTCTTTTCTTCATGAGTACCTAGGATTTGAGAATCTCTCAGAAGTACTCACTACACTTAAAATTCAAGGTAAGAATTGTTTCCTTTGGTTATAGTTGCATATATTATTTTTTATTTTATTTTCCAAAACTGGCCCTGAGGTATTACTTAGAAGTTGTTATTGTTTTAAAATGCATAAAGTTGCCAGATGTTATTTTAGGCACTGTACCTTTTTCAAATTCTGACTTATTAATCCTCCTGACAATGACAATTCTATGAGTTATGTACTATTCTCATTTCATGCTATTCCTACCATTTCCGTTTCATGAGACCACTGAGGCACAGAAATGATAAATATCTTGCCCAAGGTCATTGCATGCTATTCCCAAGTTTGCATAAATAGAATTAAATGCAGGCAGTCTGGTTGCAGAGTCTGTACTTTTACTCACTACCTTATATTGTCAGAAAAGTAACCTTTATTAATTTTATTAATAAAGAGTTGTATATGAATTGTCAGCTGTATATATGTCAGTCTATGTCTTGATAATACACTGGGAAACAAATAAATAATGTCTCAGCCCTCACGAAACTTGTATCCTGGCACAGAAGATAATAAACAAGTGGATAAAAACAAATAAGATGATTTCAAAGAGGGAAGAGTATCTTAAAAGATGATTTAATAGTAAATAAGAGGGAATTACTTTAATTAGAATGATTAGGAAAGACTTTGTTGAAGAGAGGACAAAAAGAAGATAACCAAATAAAAATTCAGAGAAAGAGCTTTCTAAAAAGAGGAAGAGCAAATGTAAAGATCCTCATGTGATAATGAGCTTGCCAAGTGTGATGACCAAAAACAGATAGAAAAATCAATGGACAGGTGGATGGATAGATGATGGATAAGGGCAGGAAATGAACTAAGTGTCTCAGAACATCTTCATCTTCCTCTTCCTCCTCCTCATCATCCAAATGTTGTCACCCTCCCACAAAGTAAGAAGCAGAGGCAATTATCTAAACATCAATAGCAAAGAGACCACTTTCAGCAAAGGATGGTGTAACCATAATCTTACTTAATAACTGCCTGTGTTTGGGTTGTGGATGTAACTCAGATAGTTATGTCTCTTATATTTTTCTATATTTCTCAAAAGTTATAAAAAACATCTGAACACTCATTTCATATTACCTGCTCAGAAACCAACCTGGCAAGTTTCTATTTCAAGGAACCAACAAAATTCTCCCTTAACCTCACACTTCAAAATTAAACCACACACTTCTAAACATTGCATGGGCCAAAGATGGAATCGCAACAGAAATTTAAAATATGTACAGTTGAATAAAAATGAAACTATAGCATATCAAAATATGTGGTGTGCAGCTAAAACAGTGCTGAGAGAGAAATTTATAGCACTAAATACATTAGAAAAGAGGAAAAGTCTCAAATCAGTAATCTAAGCTCTTACCTCAAGAAAACAGAAAAAGAAGAGCAAAGTAAACACAAAGCAAGCAATAAGGAGAAAATAATGAAGATTACAGGAGAAATCAATGAAATTGAAAACCGGAAACAGTAGGAAAAAACATCAGTAAAACATAAAGCTGGTCCTTAATTTTTTTTTTCTTTTAATCATAAACCTCATTCAAGACTAACCAAGATGAAAAGAGAAAAGACACAAATCATCGAAACCAAGGATGAAATGGAATATTACAACAGATCCCACAGCCATTAAAAGATTAAGTGTGGAGTAGAAGGAACAACTTTATACTCAGAAATTTAGCAACTTAAAAGAAATGTACTGATATTTTAAAACCACAAACTGCCAAAACCAAGTGAAATAGATAATCCAATTAGTTCTATAATGATTAACTAGATTGAATTTGTCATTACAAATTTTTTTAAAAAGAAATATTGAGTTTCAATGGAAAATTCTATCAAACATTTAAAAAGGAATTAACAAAATTTTACACAATCTTTTCCAGAAAATAGAAGAGGAAGAAGTACCTCCAAAGTTATCTTATTTACCTTGCTACTAGAACTATACAAATACAGTGCAAAATAAGACAATTATTTTGACTTAGTCACAATTATTGTGACTAAGACTCTGTGCTCCCAATGCAGTGGGGCTTGGGTTCAATCACAGGTCAGGGAACCAGATTCCTCATGCCACAACTAAGAATTTGCATGCTACAACTGAAGATCCGGCATGCCGCAATGAAGATCTAAGATCCCATGTGTTAAAATTAAGACCCAGTGTGGCCAAATAAATAAGTAAAAATAAGACAGTTATAGACCATTGTTTCTTATGACTTTAAGCACAAAAATCTTCAACAAAATATTGAACCAGCAAATGAACCCAGCGTTATAAAAGAAGAAATTAGACACATGATCATGTTGGATTGATTCAGTTATGCAAGATGGTTCAATATTCAAAAGTCTATCAATGAATATGCCATATCAACATGCTAAAGAAAAAAATTACATAATCATATCAATTGATGCAAATAACACATTTGACAAAATTCAACACACATTCGTATTACCAAAAAAGAAAAAATACCTTTCAGCAAAGCAGAAACAGAAGGGAACTTTCCCAACTTTATCAAGAGCATCCACAACAGCTAACACCATGAAGGTGAAGCTGAAGGTGAAGCTGAAGTCAGTCGCTCTGCTGCTGCTGCTAAGTCGCTTCAGTCGTGTCCGACTCTATGCAATTCCAGAGACCAGGCTCCCCCGTCCCTGGGATTCTCCAGGCAAGAACACTGGTGTGGGTTGCCGTTTCCTTCTCCAATGCATGAAAGTGAAAAGTGAAAGTGAAGTTGCTCAGTCATGTCCGACTCTGCAATCCCACGGATTGTAGCCTACTGGGCTGTTCTATCCATGGGATTCTCCAGGCAAGAGTACTGGAGTGGGTTGCCATTTCCTTCTCCAGAGGATCTTCCCAACCCAGGGATCGAACCCAGGTCTCCCACGTTGTAGGCAGAGGGTTTACCGTCTGAGCCACCAGGGAAGTCTTAGTTGCTAACACCATACTTCTGGAGAAATATGGAATGTTTTTACTCTAAGACAGGGAACAAAGGCAGCAAGTTTCTCCCTTACCATTTATCCAACTGAGTACTGAAAGTTGCAGCCACAGCAATAAGGCAAGAAGTGTCATACAGATGGGAGAAGAAGTAAAACTGTTCCTAAAGCACGGTCCTGCGAAGAATCAGCTCAAATTGTGCAAAGGTTCATGCATGGGATGCCTTTAACCAAATACACTTAGTGATGTTTTCCTGACTTGATCTGGTGCTAGAGCTCATGGCTAAAGATAACATGGCTGCATTCAGCATTTTGGGAATTTCACTCTGCCATGGTAAGATGGCTATCTAGGGCATACAAGGGCATGGGTGAAGATTCTTGGTAAGGCAAGGAATCTGCCTAAAGGAGTCCATGCTACCCCTCCATGCTACCCTGTGATCCTCCGGCACTTGGGTCCTCTTTGCTCAGCAAATCAATTTCCAAACACGATTGTCAAAAAACGCATGTGTTTTTTAGAAGGTGACTTAAACATATCAGTTGTGTTTCCTTTTTTTCCCATTTGCAAATAGATGTGTTCAAAGCAGAAGCCCTGGATGGTATGCTTAACAGTAAGGTTGTTGGTTATGAGCCATGTGCATCCTGGTGAGTGGACACACAGTCCTGCCAACAGGACTCTCTTAAGGGAGAATTTGCACAAAACACTGGAAAGCTAGAGCAAATGCCTTTGCAGACACAAATAATTCCTACTAGGACATTCTTTTTAAATACAACAATCTCTTTTCAAAAATAATTTTTTGAATATAAAGCCTCCATCACTTCCTCCCCCACCAGTCAAAGGGAGATGTCTAATCCGTTCATAGAACAGTTCCAAGCAGAAACTAAGTTTTCGATCATTTGCCAATGGCTGCTATACACTGGAACCGATCATAGACAGAGCAGTGGCTCTTTAAAGCATACATATGTTGGCTCTGCCTGGAGCAGGGATCTCAATCCTCCCTGCCTGTTGGAACCATCTGGAAGCCCCATTCGTAGAGGCACGGATTTCATCGTTCTGACATGAGATGAGGCATGAGGATTTTTTTTTAAAGATGCATGTTTTCTTATGTGCAGCCAAGACTGAGCGGTACTGGGCTAGAAATAAGAGACAAGATGAGAATTATTAATTAAGCAAACTTTATTGAGCACTTATTATGTGGCAGGCATGATGCTTGAATGCTGGTGGGTTTTTCCCCAGTGGTAGCATCCTAAAATCTTACGCTCTGGGGCTGGTACTATTATCAAATGAAAGACGAAGCCATTCGAACAGCAGCTATGCACACACTTCTTTAGGAAGGAGCTGAACTCTAAGACATCCTATTTTATTCAAGCAAGACCACAGAGCTCGACATAGCCAGCAGCGACAGAAAGTAAATCTGCAGCGGCAAGGGAGGATCGGAGACAGGGAGAGATATGAGCACAAAGATTGTACATTAAAGAAATCTCCAGCAATTCCAGAATATTGACAAAGGTACATGCTGATAGCCAAAGAGCATGTAAGGATTTTAATACCACATTTCCAGTTATGACTAGAGAAGCATAATTAGGTACTAAATTACAATGTTAATATTCATTTGAACAAATAAGTACTTGTAGTCGTCGCATCAGGGGCCTGGGAGGGCAGCAGAGGAGTTGATTAAATGGACGAGAGTTTCTTTGAACGAGTTCCATCCCGTGTTTGGTGAGGTCGGCTCTCAGTGAAGTCTTTAGAGGTCAAGACGTGGCCTGTGAGTGGTGTCATTTATTTTGCAGCTACTGTCAACAGATTTAGAAGGAAGCAAGTAAACATACAAGCAATTACAAATTACAGCACATAATGCATGCTAGAGAGGAATGGAGGAAAGAGTCCAGGAGAAGGCCTCTGTGAGGTGGCCATTCAGGATGGTGGATACACAGACTCAGGGATTCACGGAGGCACGGTGTGGGAGGAAGTTCTGAGCAAAGCTGCTCAGTTTTCTAGAAAGGAAAAGGGTCTTGCTGAGGTCTCCTATTATCATGGACTTATCTATTTATACTTCCATTTCACCCCAAAAGAGTCTGAGGTGGGGCTTACCTGTCATGTACAAGAAAATTAAAGTCATTCCCTAAAAAGGACAGAAGCAAATTGAAGTAAAGAGGAGGAGAGTGGGAAGGGGGGAGGTTAAGGGAAAAAGAGAAGAGGGAGAAACACACACAACACACACACACACACACACACACACAGCTACCTATTTGAGTTCCTTACTGAAGTCCAAACCTTAAATAGAGCACAATTTTTTCACTCATTTCTCCAGGAATTGGTTGTCTTCCTACACAATTTCTTTGGGCCTCATACAAAAGGTAAGATTCCATATTAAGCAATACTAATTAGCTGGGGCCATCTCAGTATGTAACAAAAGCAAATCTATCACCAGCTGCAGAGAAAAAAAACAACAGTCCTCAGCTCCCCCAAACCCCAAAACACATAAGCTCAGCATTTTAACTGGCTGGGGTAGGAGCCATTATTTTCATTAATGGAGCTCATTTTTATTTTATTGGGCTTTTTTACTATCAGATTAAAAGCATGTTTTTATTGTAGTTTTTTCTAATGCAATCTTGGATGATGTGCTCAGAATGAATGGAATAGTTATTGTTTTAATTATTTTTTCATTTTGTGTTTTTATTTCGTTTGTTCCTTTTATTTACTACTCTTAAGTTTGCCGTAATAACACGGGTGCAGGGTGCTGGGAGGCCTCCAGTCAGCATCCCCTCGGTGGTCGGCATCTGCTAAAGGCCAAGAAACAGGAAGAGTTCCAGCACACTGATATTTTCAGAATCCAGGGGCCGTCCAGCCCCACAGCACTACCCTACTGATGCAGAAGGACATGACCCCCTTCTGCTCCTGCTCTGAGCCAGCCTGACTCACTGGATAAGGAAAAGGTGGGCGGATAAGCCAAGGGGCATGTTACTCACCCACAGCCAGTGTTGCTCCCCTGCTGCCCACTTACCTATGGGATGTCTATGAAAGCTCATGGATTCAACATGCAGAGATACTCAGCTGGACTTGGACACGTGTTCCCTGCCCACGAAGGGAAAGAAAGACCATGGAGGCTGTCCAGTAAGTCCAGATGTCTCAGCCTTGAGCAGGCAGGATTTCTAGAGTTCTTACTTAGCACCAAAAATTGAGCATGTGAATTTGCTGTCCAGGAAAAAGCTGAAAAAAATGTCAGACACATACATGTCCGTAATGATCTGAGGAAGCCTCATTTGATGCCATGTGTGTGTGGACACACTCTCTCTGGGGCTGCCCTCCTCTGTGATGCAAGAGAAAAGCCACCTTCTACAGAAAGCTTGGGCCAGAGCTCGCATCTGCTGGTGCCTCTTTCTCTCTCTGGCTTCAAACTCCCTTTCCTTTCCTGATTCCCTTGCCTGCCTGGCTCCCATTTGTGCAGGAGTAGTCCTTAAAAGATGCTATAGGCTCTCAACCTGTTTGGCCTGTGAATGTCAATCTAGCAAAGATCTAAAGATCATGCTGGTACACTTTTCAAAGGACTTCCATCACATTTCCTCTTGTAGACCCCACAAGGCCACTCTCATCTGAGCTTTCCTGTCCCCTCGGCTCATCCACCCATCTCTGTCCCACTCGTCTCACTCCAGCCACCTTGAAGGAGCCCAGCCAGCCTCTGCCTGGACAGCGCCCCAACTCCACGTGCGCCTCTTCATGACTTGGTCTCCAGAGGGGATTCGCAGAGAGGCCTCCCTGCCTCCCCCCATCACTTCCGGGGCCCTCCTCTGTCTTTGTTTTCATCCTGGCACCTGTCACTAGTGACCTCATATCACGTATACTTTTACTGGTGGTCCATCCACCTGGGAATGAGCAGAGTGAGGGAAAGTGCTGTATCCCTGGGCCCCACACAGCAGCCCTGGGCACTTGGAAGTTCAAGAACTATTTCTTAGAAGACACCTAGCTCTCTGTGTGTTAGTACATGGTACATGGTAATCAGTACATGCTTAGTATACAGGGACAAGCCAAAAATCACCAAACATGTCAATACCCAGAAGTGGCAAAGACTTGTTTGTTGTCAACTGGGTTCCAAAGGATGTATCAGGAATTTCTGGAGGTGAACCTAGGACTCAGCTTCCTCCTTCCAGCCCTCCCCAAACCAATGGAATATTGCTGAGACCTATTAATTTTGTTTCTAAACAAAGATAAGATATCTAAGGCATTAAAACCCCACACAAATTTCTTCTTTATGAACGTTGAATCACTAACTCAATTTATTGCATCCTTTGAGTCATGCATGTCTCATTTCATAAAACATATTCTTTCTAAATTAGCATTTTACATAAGGATTGAAGCAGAATGTTGATCTCAGTTTAACAGAGTCTCAGCGCTAATTTCTGGGAACAAACTCCACTTAAAAAAAGATCCTATTCCCTTAAGAGAGGTGAACACTGCATCTAAAAAAACTATTTTTTTTCCTAAAGATAATTTGGAAGGAGTTCTCCTACCCTGGAGAGAATGTCCAGACTTAAGTTACATAAAATAAAAGAGCTCTATTTATCATGACCCACTCTCAAGTGCCAGGGCTCTGTGGGATGCTGGGCAAGGGGCATGAAGCTACCAGCTCCATGGACCGGTAAATTGTCCTTCCGTAATGCCCTTGTAAATTCCACAGCAAATAAAATTATATTTAACCCAGAATTTTGGAACAATGGGGTGTGAGTCAGGCAAGGAATTCTTGACTTGTTAGGCAGACTATTGTTAGTTACTTCTGCCAAATATACTTTGCCTTTAAAAAGTGCTGCAGGAGTAGTATTCTACTGTATATACGTACCTCATCTCCTTTATCCAGTCATCTGTCAATGGACATCTAGATTGTTTCCATGTCCTCGCTACTGTAAATACTGCAATGAACATTTGAGTACATGTGTCTTTTTGAATTATGGTTCTCTCACGCTGTATGCCCAGTCGAAGGACTTCTGCTAGACAGCTAGTGGGATTGCTGGATCATATGTTAGCTCTATTTTTTTTTAAGGAACCTCCATATTGTTTCTCCATATAGTGGCTGTATCAATTTACATTCCCACCCAATGATGCAAGAGGGTTCCCCTTTCTCCACGCCTTCTCCAGCATTTATTGTTTGTAGATTTCTTGTTGATGGCCATTCTGACTGGTGTGAAGTGATTCCTCATTGTAGTTTTGATCTGGATTTCTCTAATAACTAGTGATGAGCATCTTTTCATGTGTCTCTTGGCAATATTGCTGCTGCTGTTGCTAAGTCGCTTCAGTCGTGTCTGACTCTGTGCGACCCCATAGACGGCAGCCCACCAGGCTCCCCTGTCCCTGGGATTCTCCAGGCAAGAACACTGGAGTGGGTCTTGGCAATATTATTCAGCCATAAAAAGGAATGAAATTGTAGTGATGTGGATGGACCTAGAGTTTTTCATACAGAGTGAAATAAGTCAGAAAGAAAAAAAATTATATATTAAAGTATATATGTGTAATCTAGAAAAATGGTATAGGTAAGCCTATTTGCAAGGCAGGAATATGAAGGCAGACATAGAGAATGTGTGCATGGATACAGGGCAGTGGTGTACCATGTGTAAAACAGACAGCTAGTGGGGACCTGCCGTATAGCACAGGGAGCTCAGCTCAGTGTTCTATGCTGACCTGGATGGATGGGATGGGTAAGCAAGGGAGGGCAATGTAAGAGGAGATACATGTATACATATAGCTAATTCACTTTGTTGTACAACATTGTAAAGCAACTATATCCCAATTTTTAAAAAAGTTCTTCAGGAGATAACAAAGCTGTGGGCCATATATTTATAAAAGAAAGTATTCAGCATTCATACATAAGTATGTGTCATTTAGCTGGCAAGGTACTGGGATGCAAGTTGGGAGCCTATGGTCCAGTCCTGCAGTTAAACTGCATGCAGCCTTCTACATTGGCTTGCCAGAAATAATAGACTGCTGATAATTAGTATTCCATATTAAATGTGTATTATACAAATTATATAATTAAACATTATATAATCATAAAAGTAATAATAGTCAATACTTCTTGAGTGCTTTTTCTCTGCCAAATGCTATTCTAAGCCCTTTACAGGTGCTGACTTGTTGAATTCTCACATGCATAGTACCGGGCAGTACTATGATCTCTCATTTTATTTTATTTTATTTATTTATTTAAATATAAATTTTTTATTTTAATTGGAGGTTAATTACTTTACAATATTGCATTGATCTCTCATTTTAGATGAAGACTTTGGGATACAGAGGTTAGGTGGCTTAGTCAAGATCATGGAGCTTGTGAATAGCAATGTCTCCTCTGAGCTCTGGCCCCAGACCCCACGATGAAAATGAAGGCAGGTGAGGGTCCAGGGAGCAATAGGGAAGGCAGAGGGTGAGCAGGCTGGACTCTCTGAGAATCCCTCCTGGAATAGGGTCACAAAGAGGTTTTCGGGGAGCCTCCAGGCAGAGGGCTACCTGGGCTCCTTCAAGGGGTGGCAGGTGTGGCTGTTCAGAGATCCACAGATGAGCCCAGGGGACATGAAGGCTCAGATCACAGTGGCCTCATGGAGTCTGCAAGGAATTAAGATTCTATTTTGAATGTATGGGAAGCCTTTTAAGAAGTGTGTTAAAACAATCTTTAGATCTTTGCTAGATTTGAATTCAGAGCTTGAAAACCTACAGCATGCTTTGGGAACCATAATCATGCAACTGCAGTCTCCTTCTGGGTAATGGTGGTGCTTGTTGGGTTTAATGTGAAATGAACTGAGAAAAGCTGTTTCCCCAAATGCTCAGCATTCTAATTCTGCCAGAGTTTTTGCTCTTGGCCATAAGAGCTGAGTCTCACCTTCCATTTCTCACTCATCTTACTCCATTTCTCACCTTTTACACAGAAACTGTTTCCATTCTGAGCTAAAGAAAAAAGTAAAGCTGGACTGTAGCCTTGATATCCAGGGGCAGGAGCCACAAGTTCAGTCTCAGGGGGAGTCAGCCTCTGTCATCCATGTGCTCAGACATTTAGTTCTGAAGACCCAGCCATGACTGACTTCCCAAGTAGTGCTCTAGACTGGAACCCTCATTTTCTGCACACACGTCATCTTCTTTCTTAGCATCTCCTCACTCTCTGCCCCTTGCTCTGTTCCAGTTTGAAGAATGTCTATGAGACTGTCCTGGCTCAGGTGTGCACACTCATAACACATGAGCATGTGAACATCAGAACATGTATATGCATATCCGGGACATCAGAACAAAGCAGGCTAGCACATTCATCAGACTTGAGATATGTGTGCTGTTGGAGAGCATTCAAGGATTGTTGGTTTCACTTTTCTCCAGCCCAGTAATGAGGGGAAAGAGAAGAATGAGCAGGGGGGATGGACTGAGTCCCTTTGAGATAATGAAGAGTGAGCTGTCACTGCACACCATCGGAGATGGCTTTTGGGAGGAGACTTGTCACAGGGATGTGAGCCTACCAGGCTGTGGACACCTCAACTGCGAGGTCTCCATCAAGAGAATGTGCCAGAGTGGGCCTAGCTCAGACAGCATCTACCTGTGAATGTCAAAATTGTCTTGAAGGCTAGTATTTGTTTCTCTGGACCACTCCCTCATTATTTCCATTCTGTACATTCTGACCCAGCAGGAGAAATGCAGGAGGTGGATACAGACCATCCTGAGTATCCTCTGTTTTGAGTAGTATCTCAGGCCCTGCCAAGGTACACAGCACGCACACTGGGCCAAAGAGGGCACCTGCAAAAAGAGCTTCTCTCACAAACACTGCTGCTACAGACACACACACACACACACACACACTGCTGGAGAGCCTCCCGCACAAACTACCACCTCATGCACACAGGAAGTCCTGGATTTAATGGCTGGGCTTATCTTGTGCAACATTCCCAAGGCTCCATTTTTCATTAAGCAATTTTTAAAGAGTTTTATGACCCCGTGAACAATAATTTTTTTTAGTGAAAGCAGACTAAATTGTAAGTGGCGGTAATTACACCAAACTAATTGTAGGCAAAATTAGTAAGAGGTCAGATCCGTTTGGTCGCAAAAGAAAATATATGCTTGGATCACACCTTAAACCATCTCTTGGAAACTAATTCATCACAGAAAAAAAAGGAATCTTCCTAAATTAACAGTAGGCTCTCCCAGAACAATTGCAGGGAATAAGATTTCCTCTTTGGTTTGGGTTTTTGTTAGATATCTAGCGTGTGTGTGTGTGTGTGTGTGTGTGTGTGTGTGTGTGTATCTACCTGTGTGTCTTCGTGTGTGTGTTGCACATGCACACTGGGTTGCAGTGTCGTTTTCCACAGCACGAGTCCAGATAACTAAACACCTCTTTGGTGGAGTGCAGAGTGTGACTTAGACGCCAGGAGACTTAGTGCATCCTAGTCCCCTCAGAGCTTGTGATGGGATCTTATCCAACTCAATCCTTCTCTCCTAGATGGGATCATTGTTGCCACCTCACTATAATGGAGGGGTACTTTACAAAATACACCCGGAAGTATTGGGATACTTGAATTTCCAGGAGAATGAAAAATAGGCGCCTCTCCCGTACATATCCGCAATAAATGTTAGCAGGTCCTCCAATTGGCCATCAGTGTTTGGGGATTGAGATAGCCATAGCTTCTGCACATTTGTCCAGTGATGTCCAGTATCTATGTGGCGAGAAAAGAGGTCCAGCAGAAGCCCCATTAGGCCATGTGCTCCTTTACTATTTGGGTCCCAATGAAGGGTCATCCAGCCAGTCACAAAATGTGTCGAGTGACAGGAAGCTCACAGGTCCTCCTCACAGGGAGTATCATCTGGGCACTCAGTCACCTTTTACCTGTGATGAAAGGATGTCCTCACTTTTCTCAGCCCTCTGGTTCCTAACAAGTGATCTGAGCATCCACACCCTATCAAGACAGCATGGGTCCCTCTAAGAGTTACACTCCAAGGTCTAGGGATGGAAGTCGGGGATCTTTCCAGTTCAGCCCAGGGGTAAACTCAAAATTATCATGAGGCAATGGTGGTCAGAGATGCCAGTCTGTGCCAGGACTTCAATAGGACTGAGACCTGGGGATTCTATTCCAGGGCAGGGAGGTCCCTGTGGACTTTTTGCCGTGACAGATCCTGCATTGCCTCCTTTGGCTTATTTCACAAGCTCCTGCCTACTTTGTGAAGCTGTATTGCCTACCACACTCCACCCATCTGAGACCACTCTGTGCCTTTGACTTGAACACGACGTTCCTTCTGGAACTCCTTCCCTGCTACTTCTCCACCCACCTACATAACTGCCCCTCATCCTTCAAAACAAGCCAGGTACCTCAGCCTAATGGATGAGGGGGTCCCATCTCTCATGTGGGATGGGTATTCCCGCTCTGTCTTTTATAGAATGCAGAGTTTTCATCCCCAAAAACACTTTTCATGCTGTGTCATCATCATCAGTTACCTACTCCGACAGCCCCACCTTTACCAGGCCTTGAGTCCCCATTCCCGGCAGGTTGTCTGTGAACCCAGCATCCAGCCTCATGCCTGGAGGTGGGGTGGGGGGAAGCCGTCGATACATGTTCGTGAAATGAATGAATGGGTCACTCTTCAGTGGCCACATCAAGTTCTCCTTGGTCAGTTTTCAAAAATAAGCAGCACTTACAGGAAAGCACACCTAGCATATGCTCGCTTCCAGAAGATTCCACACCAGGGTTAAAGGTATGGTTCTGACCAGCATTCTGGACTCAAACGTTAGTGCAACACCCAAGAGTTGACATCCGTGAGGAAGAAGAGGAGGGGGAAAATAGGAAATATAGGAGGATGAGGTTAGGAACAGCTCGATAAATTCATAAAGAAGCTAACCTTTGCCCCTGTCTCATCCAACTACCCAGCTTCCCAGGCAGAGAGAGGCAGGGACGCACGCAGATCCCTGGCCCCAAGGGAGAAACACTCCAGCAAGTCCTCATGGCCTCTGGCTGAGAAAGGTTCCCAGGAAGAAAGCCCAGTCAGAAGTTCAAGTTTTGCATAGAGACAATATGGCTGCAACGACTCAGATCCATCCTGAAATCGTTCAGCGGTGGCTTCAGCCAAGTAGCTACAAGAAGGGCCCTCAGAGATACAAAATCTAAGAAAAATAGTCCTGGCATCTAATTACAACAGTGCAGTTTGCTGCTTTTATCTGTAATTGGACTGTATAGTCTTTCATTCTAATTTACTTTACATCTAAACTGTGATAATCAAGACAAGCAGAACAGAATGGTCTCTAACTGGCTATCCTACTGACACCCGTTAATGCCTAATTATAACAACTAAATTAAAGATGCGACTGTAAAGAGGTGGAATATCAGTTTGAAGCATTTAATTCTGTGGAAGGAAGTAGAGATTTTAAAATCCAAGTAAGAAAATCAATATTATGCCTCATTATATTGGTATTGCCAAACAGATTAATGAAATTAAGTATTTTGTTGTGTTGCTTTTCTTCTTCCCAATGTTATCCTGATACAATGATGGTTTGTAATGAAGGAGTACTGCAGGGGAAGAAGTCTAAATGGAGAGCCAATTTATACACCAAAATTGGGAGATAGCTAATCTCGTTTATAGAGCAAAGGTTTTCTTTTGATATGGGTAGATTTTTAGATAGGCATCATGGGTCTGGACTTTGCAGTCTCGTGGAACAAAAGTAAAATCAACCCAAAGCTAAGGGGAAATGCTTTCTCTCCTCTTCTCAGGAGCAGATGTGTCGACAGGGACCATCTTGACAATGTCAGAGTTCACAGACACTGTGGTTTGGGAAAAACACCCTTGAAACTTGCTGTGCCTGTGGCCACCCAGTCTATCCCAGGCTAAAAATGGCCATCCATGAAAATGCAGAATGTCAGGGGCAGAGGAAAGCTGGGCAGATGAATGGATGATTTACCACATCTCCAAGAGCCATTTGGTTGGTTGAAAATTGGAGAAGACACAGTGGGATGCAGTCACTGTTCAGGTTTAACAACAAAGCTGGGAAGTAGAAGGACCAAGGTTTGCAAAGGGAAGCTGTGATGTTCCTGGGTGAGGCAGCGCACATGCATCCCTGACAAAGTGGTAGCAACATGCCCACTCAACCTGCCCCGTACACTTTTATTGTTTGCTTACTCTTTCTTCTTCCTTTCTTTCCTTCCTTTCTTCCTTTTTCTTTCCCTTTCTGCTTTCCTTCTTCCTCCCTCCCTCTCTGTCTGTCTTTCCTACAATTGCCCATCCTAATCTCTAAGTCTTTTCATTCCAAGTCAACATAGGACTCAAAAACACTGATAAAAATGGGCACATGCTGAGAGCCGAGTCAGCATCTGAGTCATCCATTTTAGTGCCCAGGCCACAGAGATGCATGGCAGCAGATCTTTGAGGAGTACAAAGATCTTAAAAGGGAGACTAATCATTTTGAGGAGTCTCTGGAAATATCATGGGATTGGATTTCCTGACCAGCGAATTCCTGTGAGTGAACAACTTGAGGGTTATGGTTTCAGACCTCTTCTGGGGCCAAGGACAGTATGACAATGAAGCACGCTAAGGTCTTGCACCGTGGAGCTTTCATTTCCTCCATTTATAATTTCATTTATAACTACTTTCATTTATAACTGGGTTAGGTGGGGCTGCTAGACCCATTGGGTAGAAAAAACTGAGAGCTTGGGGACCAACCTGGAAGGAAAACCCAGCTTCAGGGAACATACCCAGAACTTCCAAAAGTCCAAAAACTTTTGAAACCCAGATTTCAAAAATCAAGAAAGAAGACATGTGAATTTCCACTTATAATTAAATTTTTGTGTTTGGAAAAGAAAACTTTATTGTGAATTTTCTTTTTTTTTCATGTTAACTATCATAATCATCTGGGTACATTTTTATTTTATTTTAATTTATTTTATTTTTTTTTTTTTTTAATTTTATTTTATTTTTAAACTTTACAATATTGTATTAGTTTTGGCAAATTGTGAATTTTCATGTGCCATCATGTTTTCAGACTCCGGGGCGTTTACCCATCTGGTAAGCACATGCATGATATGAAGGCAAGGATGGTGGTTCCCTGGAGACAGTGATCACCACATGCATGGGAGGGGTCACAAGCCCAATCAGAAAGGGACAGCATAGCTCTTGATCCTGCAGGACCATAGATGTCTCTAATTGTTCCTGGGCTGCGGGCACTCAGAAAGAAAGCGCTGCAACCTCCCACCAGTCCCGCCTCTCAGTTGCACAAACAAAGCCAAATAAAAACTCCTAGCGGCCGCTGGTCCCACCGCAACAGATGTGGTGCCTCTACACCATCTTGTTTGCTCTTAAGGGCTTAAAAAAACAAAACACCTGCAAACAGACAGATGTAGCTCGCCCCTTACATCTTGTTTACAAGGCTGCAGGAGCATCTGTGGAAGAGCGGGTTCCTGCAGAAACCCAATTCAGATGACCTGAGACGAAACCAGCCAGCTCAGCAAACCCATCTGCAAATGATTCTGGGCTCATCTGCACATGTTTGCTCTAGACCTGGAGGGACTCAAAGAATCATCCTCAGAGTAATCCCAGGTGCAGAGCAACACCACACCTCCTGTGCATGTGATCTTTACAATGTGTACACCTTCATCCACACACGTGCTAAAGACCTGCTGGGTGCCGCTTGGCCTTGAGGTCTGTGGCTGACTCTTGGGTCAGCCCAGCTCCCCATCACACAGGCTGCTTCTGTTATCTGGCCTCTATCCCCTTAGTCTTGGCTTTGAGAGCAGAGCCCCCAATATCCAGTGAGGGCTGTAAGGCCTCTGACCATCCCTGTCTTGTTTCTTCTGGTTTCAGATGAAGTGGCTTGTGTGGAAAACCAACATGGAAAAGGGGTAGGAAGTGAATCCTACCCCTGAGGACAAAGAAGAGTCATACTTCTAAGCAAAGCTAGGGCTACGGGGTGTCCCCTGCTCTCAGCTTGACTCCAGGCACCTTAAAATCCCACAGCCCCATACTGCTACTGCTAAGTCACTTCAGTCGTGTCCGACTCTGTGCGACCCCAGAGACAGCAGCCCACCAGGCTCCTCCCGTCCCTGGGATTCTCCAGGCAAGAACACCAGAGTGGGTTGCCATTTCCTTCTCCAATGCATGAAAGTGAAAAGTGAAAGGAAAGTCACTCAGTCGTGTCTGACTTCTAGCGACCCCATGGACTGCAGCCTACCAGGCTCCTCCATCCATGGGATTTTCCACGCAAGAGTACTGGAGTGGGGTGCCATTGCCTTCTCCGCCACAGCCCCATACCTACCATTAAAGACCATTTGCCTAGTAATTTATTTCATTGGCAAGGGTGATGGAAGGGCAATGACACAACTTGTGACTTTGTGTAACAACTGCCTCTTTTTCTTAACCTTTAGGCCACAGCTTTTGCTATATAACAAGCCACTCTAAACTTTGATGGCTTAAAAACAATCACGTTTAGCTTGTGCTTCTGTGAGTTGGTTGGGTGGCGCTTTTGGTTCAGGCTGGCTCAGATAATCACGACTAGGCTCGCTTGTACATCTGTGGTCAGCTGGTGAGTAGGCTCGTGGTTGAATGTTCTTAGATGCCCTTGGTGAGACTTCTGGCCTCTGGCAGGCTGTTGGCCAGGATGATGAGGGTGACTGGGCCGCATGGCTTTCATCATGCAGCATCCCAGCCCTGGCTTCCTCCCATGGCGGTCACAGCAAGAGAGGGAAGCCAAACGTGCATTCGAATCTCTGCCCATGGCTTGTTTTCCACTGGCCCATTGGCTAAAGCAAGTCCCATAGCCAACATTCGAATCAGTGTGGAAGCACTGCTTAAGAGTTTGGATGCCAGAACAGGAGGAATTTGTAACCATTTTTGCATCCATTACAGTTGTCTTTTGTTTATTTTTCATTTTCTAGTCTTTTTCATTCAATGACTCAATCATTTATTTTCAATACTAAGTGTTTATAAATGATGTACAAGTTCAGCTTTGCAATACCCAGTTGTTTGCTCAAAAGAACTACCGTATGCCAACTAAGTGCTAGGACTCCATTAGCAGAGAGTTTACTTTGAACTTGCTTTTTCAATGATTTTTTAAAAAATCATTATTATATAGCTTTATATATTTCTGCTAGCTCAGTAGACTGCTACAAATGAATTAGATATTTATGTCCTAATGTGGAAAAATATTCTGATATATGAAGTGAATTTAAAAAAAGAAACTGAAAATTATACCTGCGTACTGTATGAGCTCATTGTTAAAGTGTGCATGCCATGTACATTGTATAACACATATGACACATGGGGCACATATGTACACAAACATGCATGGGAATTAAAAACATACAAAAAAATTTCAGCTTTGATTCCCTATTTAGCACACAAAATTTAGGGAAAAAAATTTTATATTACAATTAGATTGATTTTTTGCCTGTTTTTTTCTACTTTCACTATGTTTTGGTTTTAAAATTTGGCTTATTTCCTCTTCTTTAGATCTTCTTAAAGCCATAAGTTGTGTTTAATTCTCAGTACACCTTGGATATTTGAAAAGTGTGTGTATTTGTTTGACACAGGTATGCAGTTACAAGTAAATGGAAGTTATATTTGGATATAGGATCAACCTTGTTAGCAGTATTTTAAAATTTTCTCTACTGTTGTTATCTGCCTGACCTGTTCATTTCTGAAAGGAGAACATCATGTTGTTTTCATGGGTTTTTACTTGATATATGTTTGTGCAAGATTGGACAGGAAGTAAGAAATAATTATATAAGAATCGTGTAATTTTTATACTCCTGGTGAAGTAAATTTTTATCAGGATAAAATAACTCCTTTATCCTGCTTTATGTGTGTTGTGTAGAGTTTCCTGTCCTATTGACATGGGCCAAGAATTGATGGAGCCATTAATAGTGAGGGTGCTGGTTTACTAGCTCATTTATCTAGTGAGTATAATTATGAATTAGTGTGCTTTTTTTACAGTAAAATTTCCTAATATATCTAAAATTATAAAAATTCTCCTCCTATTTTAAAATTGAAATTTTATTGAGATAATTATAGATTCATATTCAGTTGAAAGGAAAGATACAGATAAATTCCATGTACCTCTTTCTAGTTTTCACTGCTGATAACATTTTGCAAAACAAGAGTATAATATCACAACCAAGACCATGACATTGATACGAGCCACAAATATCACTCCAATGTCTCCAATTTTACTTGTACACAATTATACTATTATGTATATGTACATGTTATGTATATGTATGTGTTATGTATATTTAGTTCTATAGAATTCAATCATGTGTATAGGTTTGCATATTTGCCACCACAGTCTAAATACAGGACCTTCCATCATCACAAAATTCCCTCATTACTTTTACAATCATACCTTCCTCCCTCCCATTCTCTATCACTTGTCCCTAATTCCTGCATTTATAGCATTTTGTCATTTGAAAAATGTTATATAAAATATTAAATAGTATGTAACATTTGAAAATTAGATTTTTTTCACTCAGATGATTTCCTGAAGATCCATTCAAGTTCCTGCATGTATCAATAGCTTTCTTATTTTTATTGCTGAGTGATTATTTCTTGTATTGTATATATGTACCACAATTTAACCATTCACTTGCTGAATTCATCTGAGCTGTCTCTAGTTTGGGGGCTATTATGAATAAAGCCACTATAAATATTCACATGTATGCGCTTATGGGAACACAGTTTTAATTTCTCTGGAATAAATATTCAGGAGTACAATTTGGGATTTCTAAGGCAATTGGAACAACAGACTGGATCCAAATAGGAAAAGGAGTACATCAAGGCTATATATTGTCACCCTACTTATTTAACTTATATGCAGAGTACATCATGAGAAATGTTGGGCTGGAAGAAGCACAAGCTGGAATCAAGATTGCCGGGAGAGATAGCAATAACCTCAGATACGCAGATGACACCACCCTTATGGCAGAAAGTGAAGAGGAACTAAAAAGCCTCTTGAGGAAAGTGAAAGAGGAGAATGAAAAGGTTGGCTTAAAGCTCAACATTCAGAAAACGAAGATCATGACATCTGGTCCCATCACTTCATGGGAAAGAGATGAGGAAATAGTGGAAACAGTGGCTAACTTTATTTTTTGGGGCTCCAAAGTCACTGCAGATGGTGACTGCAGCCATGAAATTAAAAGACGCTTACTCCTTGGAAGGAAGGTTATGACCAATCTAGATAGCATATTCAAAAGCAGAGACATTACTTTGCCAACAAAGGTTCATCTAGTCAAGGCTATGGTTTTTCCTGTGGTCATGTATGGATGTGAGAGTTGGACTGTGAAGGAAGCTGAGCGCCGAAAAATTGATGCTTTTGAACTGTGGTGTTGGAGAAGACTCTTGAGAGTCCCTTGGACAGCAAGGAGATCCAACCAGTCCATTCTAAAGGAGATCAGTCCTGGGTGTTCATTGGAAGGAATGATGCTAAAGCTGAAACTCCAGTACTTTGGCCACCTCATGCGAAGAGTTGACTCACTGGAAAAGACCCTGATGCTGGGAGGGATTGGGGGCAGAAGGAGAAGGGCATGACGGAGGATGAGATGGCTGGATGGCATCACCGACTCGATGGACGTGAGTCTGAGTGAACTCCGGGAGTTTGTGATGGACAGGGAAGCCTGGCGTGCGTCGATTCATGGGGTTGCAAAGAGTCAGACATGACTGAGTGACTGAACTGAACTGAAGGTAATTTCATGTTTAATTTTATAAGAAACTGACCAGCTGTTTTCAGAGATGGCTATATCATCTTACATTTCCATCAATAAAGTATTAGTGGTTTAGTTTTTCCACATCCTTGCTAGCCCTTGATAATGTTACTATTTTTAATTGTCACCATTCTGATCTGTATGTAGTGATACCTCATTATGGTTTTAATATACATTTCCCTGCTAGTTCATTATGTTAAATATCATGTCATGTGCTTATTTGCCATCTGCATATCGTCTTCATTGAAAAATCTGTGTCTTTTGCATATTTTCTAATTTGAGTGTTTGTTTTGCTTTGCTATTGAGTTTTGAGTGTTCTTTATATATTCAGGAGACTAGTCCTTTGCTGAATATGTAGTTTACAAATATTTCCACAGTTTATTGCTTATCTTTCATCTTCTTCAACCTGGACTTTCACAGAGGAAAATCTTTTAACTTTGATGAAGTCCAATTTATCAAATTTTTCTTTTATGGATTGTGTTTTGGTGCCAGATCTAAAGACTCTGCCTAGTAGTAGATGTCAAAATCTTTTCTTTCTGTTTTTACTAACACCTTATGTGGTGGTTTAGTCGCTAAGTCATGTCTGACCTTTGCAACCCCGTGAACTGTAGCCTTCAAGGCTCTTCTGTCTATGGGATTCTCCAGGCAAGAATACTGGAGTGGGTTGCCATTTCCTTCTCCAGGGGATCTTCCTGACCCAGGAATCAAACCCAGGTCTCCTGCATTGCAGACAGATTCTGTACTGACTGAGCTAATGATTTAAGTCCATAGTCAACTTTGAGTTAATCTGAGGTTTAACTTGAGCGTAATTTCCTTACCTGTAGATGGCCCCTTTTCTAGCACCATTTGTTGAAAAGGCTACCCTTCCTTCACTGAATTGCTTTCACTCCTTTGTAAAAAGAGTATGGAATTTATATTTCAAAAAATGTACAGTAAGATTGAAGGCAAAAGGAAAAGAGGACAGCAAAAGATGAGACAGCATCACCAACTCGATGGACATGAATTTGAGCAAATGCTGGGAGATAGTAAAGGACAGGGAAGCCTAACATGCTGCAATTCGTGGGGTCACAAAGAGTTGGTCACAACTTATCAACTGAACAACAACATTGTTTATAAACTGTAAAACACTAGAAGTAACTTTTTATAATAAATAAATCCATGGTGACATAAATGAGAAAAAAAAAGATCTACATATACAAGTGTATAAATAAAAATATATATCATGTAGATAATATATGCTTCTGTGTTTAGATAGTAAATCACCAGAAAGCAAATAATTTTTAATAATAGAGATAAATTGAGGTTTAAAAAACATGGACTACGTCATGAATTTGTGTCTCATTCTTATGCATATACATGTTAATCTTCTCTTATCATTCCCAAAACTTTTTATATGCACTATCAGAATGCATACTGCTCATATGTTTTGACTCATCATTTTTACTTATGAAAATTCCTTTCTAAATATGTAGTATGTGCCCATGGCTATTTCTACAGCATTATTTATAACAGCTAATAAAGGAAGAAGGTAATAAGTTTAAAAATGCTACACAGGAAAAGTGTGTTAGTCATCCATTGCTGTGCAACAAATTGCCCCAAAATTTAGCAACTTAAAACAACAGCTTATGTCATAATGTCTCTGGTATCTACCCATGATTTATCTGGGCCCTCTAAATGAGAAAGATTGCTTTCAGATGGTAGTTGAGGCTCAAGTTTTTCCCTGAAAGTTCAACTGGGAAAGGATCCATGCCCAAGCTTATTCATATAGTTGCTGGCAGGTTTCAGTTCCTTGTAGGCTTTGGACAGAGGGCATCAGTTCCTCTTTGGGTTTTGGTCAGAGCCTATCATTGGAAGGACTGATGTTGAAGCTGAAACTCCAATACTTTGGCCACCTGATGCAAAGAGCACTTGAAAAGACCATGATGCTGGGAAAGATTACAGGCAGGAGGAGAAGGGGATGGCAGAGGATGAGATGGTTGGATGGCATCACCAACTCAATGGACATGAGTTTGGGTGAACTCCAGGAGTTAGTGATGGACGGGGAGGCCTGGCATGCTGCAGTTCATGGCGTCACAAAGAGTCAGACATGACTGAGTGACTGAACTATCTTTAGTTTATTGACTTGTGGGCTCCTCCATGTTGTAACTTGCTTTACTGTAATGAACAAGGAGAATGAATGCAAGCCAGTGGAGGAGTCTATTGTCACCTAATCACAGAGGTGACTTCTATTTGATTTTGCTGTATTCTATTCACTGGAAGCAAATTCCCAGATCCAGCATACTCAAGTTAAGGGGAATGATATGAGTGGGAATACAAGGAGGCAGAGATTTGGTAATCTACATCAGAAGTTGCCTACCACAATAAGTAAATAACTACATTTTATGTTTATACATATATACTCAATGTTGTGAATCCATTGAATTTTCTACAGTAATTACATAGCGTATGGTATTGCTGTCATCAGTAATGAAAAAAACCTTAGTGACTTGTGATTCAATATCAAATATTCAAAAATATGCTGAACTGGAGCCCAAGGGGAAGATGATAAAAATATTAGATAGAAAAATACCTGATCAAGGCTGATAATTTTTCAGGTTAACTCAAAAAATATAAACTTCAAATCCAAAAGCTCAAGGATCTTCCAGTAGGTAAAATGAAGGACGTACCAATGAATACTTTATCATAATTGCTAGAAAACTATGGTTAAAAGAGAAATCTTAAACCAGGAAGAAAATGATTCTGAGAAACAAAGTATAAAAATGACTGTTTATCTCTTATCAGAAATACTGAAAGTCAGAAGACAATAGAATAATCCCTTTAAAATACTGGGGGGTGGGGCGGGAATTGTCAACCTAAAATTACATATCCAGTGAAAATATTAATCAAAACTGAAAGTAAAATAGAGACATTTTAAGATAAGAAAAACCAAAAAAAATCATCACTGGTTGACCTATTACACAAGAAATGAAGGAATTTCTTCAGGCTAAAGAGAAATGATACAAGATGGAAACTTAAGCCTACATGAATGAAGAGCCCTAGAAATGGCAAATACGTGGAGTGAATATGAAACACATTTTCCTCATTTATTAATTTCTTTAAACAGTATTTGATTCTTGGAACAAAGAAAATAAGACTGTATTGTAGATTTTCTTTATATGTAGAAGTAAAATGTATGTCAACAACAGCAGGAAGGATGGGAGGGTACTTACTGGACATATACTAAATACTAAAACTAACAGAAAGGTCTATACATAAAAAATAAAGAATAAAAAAATGAAATACTAAAAAATTTTGATTAGTCTAAGAGTAGAAGAAAAGGAACAATAAGGAAATAGAAAACCAATGTGACTCAGTAACAGTAATAATATTAAACCCTATTAATATTAGACTAAAGCATAAAGACAAAACTATATGCTGACTATAAGAAACACTCTTCAAATATAAAGACACAGATAAGATAAATATAAAAGGATGGTTAAAAAAAGATATATTAACAGTAAGAATGAGAAAGGTGATACAGCTATATTATTACAATCATACAAAGAAGATTTCAAGATAAAAATATTTCTAAAGATAAAAAGAAACATTTCCTACTGACAAAGGGTTAATTGTTCAAGAAGACATGCTGAGTGAATGTACACACGACAACAGATCTTCAAAACACATAAGGCAGAAACAGAGTAGTGGGAGAAACAGACAAATTTAGAATTATAATGGAAGACTTTTATCCTCTCTCCAGTAGTTGACAGAAAAAAAATAAGAAAAAAGAATATTTGAATATTCTCAACCAACTTAACCTAACTGAGCTGCATAAAATACAACATTCAAAATCAAAATGCATATTTATTTCAAGTACATATGGAAAATTCACCAAAATAGACCATCTGTTGAGAGATTAAAGAAGACTCAATAAATATCATACATTGAAATACAGAGTATTTTGTGACTATAATAGAATTAAGTTGTTAAAATTATTAATGACAAAATTAGCAAATATTAAAAAAATTTAATATACAGTGATTGGAAATTAAACAAAATATTCTAAATATGCCATGGATCAGAGAAAAATCATAATGCACATTACAAGTTATTTTAAAAAGAATAATAATGAAAACAAAGCACTTTGAAATTTTCAGGATACAATGAAAGCAGCATTTGAGGTAATGTTATAGCATTAACTGCTTATATTAGAAAAATAAAAAGGCTTAAAGTAAAAAAAAACAAAAAGAAAATAGTGTAAGAGTCTAGAAATAGATCCACATCTATAGAGGCAAAGATGTTTGACAAAGTCACCAAAGTAATTCAACAGGGGAACTAATAGTCTTTTCAACAAAAAGTTCTGAAAGATCTCAATATCCATATGAAACAAGATAATCTTTAATGCCTAGCTCACACCACCGACGGGAGAAGGCAGTGGCACCCCACTCCAGTATTCTTGCCTGGAAAATCCCATGGACGGAAGAGCCTGGTAAGCTGCCGCCCATGGGGTCGCTAAGAGTCGGACACGACTGAGTGACTTCACTTTCACTTTTCACTTTCATGCATTGGAGAAGGAAATGGCAACCCACTCCAGTGTTCTTGCCTGGAGAATCCCAGGGACGGGGGAGCCTGGTGGGCTGCCGTCTATGGGGTCACACGGAGTCGGACACGACTGAAGCGACTCAGCAGCACACCACTGACAATATTTAATTCAGTGTAAACTGTAGACCTAAACCTAATACAGTATACTAACGCATATACATGGAATCTAGAAAGATGGTAACGACAACCCTGTATGCGAGACAGCAAAAGAGCACAGATGTATAGAACAGTCTTTTGGACTCTGTTGGGGGAGGGTGGGATGATTTGGGAGAATGGCATTGAAACATGTATGATATCATATAAGAAACAAATCACCAGTCCAGGTTCAATGCAGGATACAGGAAGCTTGGGGCTGGTGCACTGAGATGACCCAGAGGGATGGTATGGGGAGGAAGGTGGGAGGGGGGTTCAGGATTGGGAACACATGTACACCTGTGGTGGATTCATGTTGATGTATGGCAAAACCAATACAATATTATAAAGTAATTAGCCTCTAATTAAAATAAATAAATTTAAAATAAAAAATAATAAAAACATATACTGAAAAAAATTTTTTTAAAGATAAGATAAGAGAATATCTTCACATTCTCAGGGCAGGCAAAGATGTCTTAATGAAGAACCCAAAAGCATTAAATAAAAAAAAAAAATAAATACTGATCAATTTAACTTCATAAAAATTAAAAACATTCATCAACAAATATTGATAAATAAATGAATATGCAAGACAAAGATAGGAGAAATATGTCAAATGACTGTACTTAAAATATACAAATACATCCTACACTGTAATAATAAGAGGCCCCAGAACTACTGGGCAAAAAGCTTGAACATATACTTCACAAAGAAAGATACATGAATGGCTAGTATGCACATGCCAAAGGGCTCAACATCATGAATCATCAGGGGCATGCATACTAAAGCCCTCATGAGACACCACTTCAAACTTTAAAATGGTTGAAATCAAAAAGAATGACCACACCAAATGTTGTTGAGGATGTGGAGCACCTAAAACTCTAATGATGGTAGAGGAAAGTGGTAAATCTAATACTTTAGGAAATTAGTTTGGCAATTTCTTATAAAATTATACATATGACCAAAACAAAGAAAGAGAGAGGGAGGGAGAAAGAAAGAAGGAGAAATAAAAAAGGAACAAAATGTCCACTAATAGAATAGACAATAGCGGTGTTTTATGAAAAAACATAGAACTGGGGATGGCAGTGATGTACTCCTCAGCAATAAAAGAAAAGACTATTAACACATGCAACAATATTGAAGAATCTCGAAAGCATTTTTCTGAGCAAAAAGAATGTGGTGATTCCACTTATATGAAACAGATAAAACTAATCGATGGTGTTAGAAATCAGAACTGTTGTTTTCTCTGGAGAGAGGCAGCCAGAATTTATGGGGTAAGGTCATGAAGGAACTCTTTGGAGTGTGTTAAATGCTCTATATGTTCATGGGGATGAACATATTTTTCAAAACTCATCAAACTTCACATTTAAAATCTATGCATTTAACTCTATGTTAATGATGTACCAGTAATATTAGTAAAAACTTAACTGATAACCCTATCTCTTCTTGGGAAACTCTTGCTCGTTAGTTGAAGTCATCAAAATGAACCCCTTCAAAATCCCACAGTCTCATTTTTGTATCGGCTAACCTGCCAAATATGAGGATGACACCACCCTTATGGCAGAAAGCTAAGAAGAACTAAAGATCCTCTTGATGAAAGTGAAAGAGGAGAGTGAAAAAGTTGGCTTAAAACTCAACATTCAGAAAACTAAGATCATGGCATCTGGTCCCATCACTTTATGCCAAATAGATGGGGAAACAATGGAAACAGTGACAGACTTTATTTTCTTGAGCTCCAAAATCACTATGGATGGTGAGTGCAGCCATGAAATTAAAAGATGCATGCTCCTTGGAAGAAAAGCTATGACAGACCTAGACAGCATATTAAAAAATCATGTACGGATGTGAGAGCTGAGCTATAAGGAAAGCTGAGCACTGAAGAATTGATGCTTTTGAACTGTGGTGTTGGAGAAGACTCTTGAGAGTCTCTTGGACTGCAAGGAGATCCAACCAGTCCATCCTAAAGGAAATAAGTCCTGAATATTCAATGGAAGGACTGGTGCTGAAGCTGAAACTCCAATACTTTGGCCACCTGATGCAAAAAACTGACTCATTGGAAAAGACCCTGATGTTGGGCAAGATCAAGAGCAAGAGGAGAAGGGGATGGCAGAGGATGAGATGGTTGGATGGCATCACTGACTCAATCGACACGAGTTTGAATAAGCTCCAGGAGTTGGTGATGGACAGGGAAGCCTGCCGTGCTGCAGTCCATGAGGTCCCAAAGAGTCAGACACAACTGAGCAACTGAACTGTTTGACTGAACCTGCCAAAAGAATGAAAGGGCAAACTCTAGTCTAACATATTAATAGTTCCAGATGCATTTCTTCTTCCAATCATATTCCCCTGCACCTACAGCACTGCTACAGTATAAGAAGAATAGACAAGAAAACCAGATAGAATTTCACCCTTATTTATTACTGAAGATAGTTCCCAGGTGAATAACAGTAGCATCTCTTTCATAGGTAGGCAGATGCAACAGTTTTAATACCTGTTTCTGAATAGTTTAAAGACCTCTTTGATTTGAAAGTTTATTAAGTTTTCATTAATATTTTATTTTGTCCTGTCAGTGAGTGCTAGCTAGTTCATACACTTGAAATAGCAAATGCTAAAAAGGTTCAAAATATCTGATCAGCAAGAGTCCCTCCATCTTTCCCGCAGTCCCAATCAAGTCCTCTTTGAAGTCCCAAACTCCATGGCCCCCAGGGCAGAGAAATCTCTAAGCAGAGTTATAAATGTCCCAAGAAACTCACTACCTTTAGGCCTGAGGTTTCACAATATCCTATACCCTATTCATCTTCCTGATGGTGAAAACAAATGAAAAATTCTTGGAGTGAAAGGGAGCTGGACAGTCATATTTTTTTTAAATTAGTACCATCAAATTTCTCTTTGAAACAAGTTCTCAAATCACGCTAATCAACAATTTTTTAAAAAATGAAGAAGTCTATTTCTAAGTTGTTAAGCAAGAAAAGCAAAGTGCAACCAATGATTTTTTTAAATTTTATTTTATTTTTAAACTTTACATAATTGTATTAGTTTTGCCAAATATCAAAATGAATCCGCCACAGGTATACATGTGTTCCCCATCCTGAACCCTCCTCCCTCCTCCCTCCCCATACCATCCCTCTTGGTCATCCCAGTGCACTAGCCCCAAGCATCCAGTATCGTGTATCGAACCTGGACTGGCAACTCGTTTCTTACATGATATTTTACATGTTTCAATGTCATTCTCCAAAATCTTCCCACCCTCTCCCTCTCTCTTGTTGTTCTGCTTGTGTTGGAATTTCAGTGAAAATGTCATCTCTTATTCTCAAAAGACATGCATGTAAGTAGCACACATCAACCTATCTTCTTAGACCCAGAAGTTGCACTATCCTCAAACTCTAGAATGAGTTGAACACAAATTATTAATTTCATGGTAAAACCAACATGAAGAGATAGTGATAAAAAAGAAATCATTATGTTGTCTTAGGTAAGTCCTTCATTTGTTTTCAGCCATTATTTGTCTCCTGGACATCCATTAGCCTTCATCAATCCTTGCTACTTTGAAATCAATTAAGATCTGACACATAAAAGTTTACTAAAGGAGAAAATTCCAGAGACTGACAAATCATATTCTTAACTGCCTCTTTCCCAAACTTACCCCAAATGCAGCTGTTTCACTGATAGGGTTGGGGTCCCTTTAGACGGGATGTCATGGTGTCTCCAGATCCAGGAGATCTTGTTCCAACTCAACCATTGTGTAGCCATGAGTAAGCTCTTCCCTCTCATTCTCCCTCATTCTCCTCGTCTGACAATCTTTAGTTGGTGGGTCTAGAATTATAGAGTCACTTTGTGTAAAGTTTCGTATAAACCAAGACGATCTATCTTAATGCTTTCCCATCAAACTCTCAAATTTACCTGCGACTCTTTCTATCTTCCTTCCTTTCTCCCCATGAGAGTGAGCAGCTTTCCTCATACCTAAGATCAACTGTTTGACCGTTGCTTGGGATCACAGTCTCCATCTTCTAGGAAATGGGTCTTAATCATGACTGCACATTAAATCACTTTGTGAACTTTTATTTTGCTTTTTTTAATATCTACCAATCTCATTCCAGAAGGAAGGTTTGGAGGATAAAGATAGTGGCTGAGGCATCAGCATTTTTTCTTTTCTTTTTTTAAATTTTTTTAAAAATTTTATTTTATTTTTAAACTTTACAATATTGTATTAGTTTTGCCAAACATCGAAATGAATCTGCCACAGGTATACCCATGCTCCCCATCCTGAACCCTCCTCCCTCCTCCCTCCCCATACCCTCCCTCTGGGTCGTCCCAGTGCACTAGCCCCAAGCATCCAGTACCGTGCATCGAACCTGGACTGGCGACTCATTTCACATATGATATTATACATGTTTCAATGCCATTCTCCCAAATCTCCCCACCCTCTCCCTCTCCCACAGAGTCCATAAGACTGATCTATACATCAGTGTCTCTTTTGCTGTCTCGTACACAGGGTTATTGTTACCGTCTTTCTAAATTCCATACATATGCATTAGTATACTGTATTGGTGTTTTTCTTTCTGGCTTACTTCACTCTGTATAATAGGTTCCAGTTTCATCCACCTCATTAGAACTGATTCAAATGTATTATTTTTAATGGCTGAGTAATACTCCATTGTGTATATGTACCACTGCTTTCTTATCCATTCATCTGCTGATGGACATCTAGGTTGCTTCCATGTCCTGGCTATTATAAACAGTGCTGCAATGAACATTGGGGTACACGTGTCTCTTTCAATTCTGGTTTCCTCAGTGCGTATGCCCAGCAGTGGGATTGCTGGATCATAAGGAAGTTCTATTTCCAGTTTTTTAAGGAATCTCCACACTGTTCTCCATAGTGGTTGTACTAGTTTGCATTCCCACCAACAGTGTAAGAGAGTTCCCTTTTCTCCAAACCCTCTCCAGCATTTATTGCTTGTAGACTTTTGGATCACAGCCATTCTGATTGGCGTGAAATGGTACCTCATAGTGGTTTTGATTTGCATTTCTCTGATAATGAGTGATGTTGAGCATCTTTTCATGTGTTTGTTAGCCATCTGTATGTCTTCTTTGGAGAAATGTCTATTTAGTTCTTTGGCCCATTTTTTGATTGGGTCATTTATTTTTCTGGAGTTCAGCTGTAGGAGTTGCTTGTATATTTTTGAGATTAGTTGTTTGTCAGTTGCTTCATTTGCTATTATTTTCTCCCATTCTGAAGGCTGCCTTTTCACCTTGCTAATAGTTTCCTTTGTTGTGCAGAAGCTTTGAATTTTAATTAGGTCCCATTTGTTTATTTTTGCTTTTATTTCCAATATTCTGGGAGGTGGGTCATAGAGGATCCTGCTGTGATGTATGTCGGAGAGTGTTTTGCCTATGTTCTCCTCTAGGAGTTTTATAGTTTCTGGTCTTACGTTTAGATCTTTAATCCATTTTGAGTTTATTTTTTATATGGTGTTAGAAAGTGTTCTAGTTTCATTCTTTTACAAGTGGTTGACCAGTTTTCACAGCACCACTTGTTAAAGAGATTGTCTTTTATCCATTGTATATTCTTGCCTCCTTTGTCAAAGATAAGGTGTCCATAGGTGCGTGGATTGATCTCTGAGCTTTCTATTTTGTTCCATTGATCTATATTTCTGTCTTTGTGCCAGTACCATACTGTCTTGATAACTGTGGCTTTGTAATAGAGCCTGAAGTCAGGCAGGTTGATTCTTCCAGTTCCATTCTTCTTTCTCAAGATTGCTTTGGCTATTCGAGGTTTTTTGTATTTCCATACAAATTGTGAAATCATTTGTTCTAGCTCTGTGAAGAATACCGTTGGTAGCTTAATAGGGATTACATTGAATCTATAAATTGCTTTGGGTAGTATACTCATTTTCACTATATTGATTCTTCCAATCCATGAACATGGTATATTTCTCCGTCTATTAGTGTCCTCTTTGATTTCTTTCACCAGTGTTTTATAGTTTTCTATATATAGGTCTTTTGTTTCTTTAGGTAGATATATTCCTAAGTATTTTATTCTTTCCGTTGCAATGGTGAATGGAATTGTTTCCTTAATTTCTCTTTCTGTTTTCTCATTATTAGTGTATAGGAATGCAAGGGATTTCTGTGTGTTGATTTTATATCCTGCAACTTTACTATAATCATTAATTAGTTCTAGTAATTTTCTGGTGGAGTCTTTAGGGTTTTCTATGTAGAGGATCATGTCATCTGCAAATAGTGAGAGTTTTACTTCTTCTTTTCCAATTTGGATTCCTTTTATTTCTTTTTCTGCTCTGATTGCTGTGGCAAAACTTCCAAAACTATGTTGAATAGTAATGGTGAAAGTGGGCACCCTTGTCTTGTTCCTGACTTTAGAGGAAATGCTTTCAATTTTTCACCATTGAGGATAATGTTTGCTATGGGTTTGTCATATATAGCTTTTATTATGTTGAGGTATGTTCCTTCTATTCCTGCTTTCTGGAGAGTTTTTATCATAAATGGATGTTGAATTTTGTCAAAGGCTTTCTCTGCATCTATTGAGATAATCATATGGTTTTATTTTTCAATTTGTTAATGTGGTGTATTACATTGATTGATTTATGGATATTGAAGAATCCTTGCCTCCCTGGGATAAAGCCCACTTGGTCATGGTGTATGATCTTTTTAATGTGTTGTTGGATTCTGATTGCTAGAATTTTGTTAAGGATTTTTGCATCTATGTTCATCAGTGATATTGGCCTGTAGTTTTCTTTTTTTTTGTGGGATCTTTGTCAGGTTTTGGTATTAGGGTGATGGTGGCCTCATAGAATGAGTTTGGAAGTTTACCTTCCTCTGCAATTTTCTGGAAGAGTTTGAGCAGGATAGGTGTTAGCTCTTCTCTAAATTTTTGGTAGAATTCAGCTGTGAAGCCATCTGGACCTGGGCTTTTGTTTGCTGGAAGATTTTTTATTACAGTTTCAATTTCCGTGCTTGTGATGGGTCTGTTAAGATTTTCTATTTCTTCCTGGTCCAGTTTTGGAAAGTTGTACTTTTCTAAGAATTTGTCCATTTCTTCCATGTTGTCCATTTTATTGGCATATAATTGTTGATAGTAGTTTCTTATGATCCTTTGTATTTCTGTGTTTTTTTTTTTTTTTAAATTTAAACGCTTGTGGTGGACTGTGTCCTCCAGGCGCTGCCCAAAGATCCCTTAGGAGCTTCCGCTCCCAGCAGCTGTATTTCTGTGTTGTCTGTTGTGATCTCTCCATTTTCATTTCTAATTTTATTGATTTGATTTTTCTCCCTTTGTTTCTTGATGAGTCTGGCTAATGGTTTGTCAATTTTATTTATCCTTTCAAAGAACCAGCTTTTGGCTTTGTTGATTTTTGCTATGGTCTCTTTTGTTTCTTTTGCATTTATTTCTGCCCTAATTTTTAAGATTTCTTTCCTTCTATTAACCCTGGGGTTCTTCATTTCTTCCTTTTCTAGTTGCTTTAGATGTAGGGTTAGGTTATTTATTTGAGTTTTTTCTTGTTTCTTGAGGTATGCCTGTATTGCTATGAACTTTCCCCTTAGGACTGCTTTTACAGTGTCCCATAGGTTTTGGGTTGTTGTGTTTTCATTTTCATTAGTTTCTATGCAAATTTTGATTTCTTTTTTGATTTCTTCTGTGATTTGTTGGTTATTCAGCAGCGTGTTGTTCAGCCTCCATATGTTGGAATTTTTAATAGTTTTTCTCCTGTAATTGAGATCTAATCTTACTGCATTGTGGTCAGAAAAGATGCTTGGAATGATTTCTATTTTTTTGAATTTACCAAGGCTAGATTTATGGCCCAGGATGTGATCTATCCTGGAGAAGGTTCCATGTGTGCTTGAGAAAAAGGTGAAATTCATTGTTTTGGGATGAAATGTCCTATAGATATCAATTAGGTCTAACTGGTCTATTGTATCATTTAAAGTTTGTGTTTCCTTGTTAATTTTCTGTTTAGTTGATCTATCCATAGGTGTGAGTGGGGTATTAAAGTCTCCCACTATTATTGTGTTATTGTTAATTTCTCCTTTCATACTTGTTAGTATTTGTCTTATATATTGCGGCGCTCCCATGTTGGGTGCATATATATTTATAATTGTTATATCTTCTTCTTGGATTGATCCTTTGATCATTAGGTAGTGACCATCTTTGTCTCTTTTCACAGGCTTTGTTTTAAAGTCTATTTTATCTGATATAAGTATTGCTACTCCCACTTTCTTTTGGTCCCTATTTGCATGGAAAATCTTTTCCCAGCCCTTCACTTTCAGTCTGTATGTGTCCCCTGTTTTGAGGTGGGTCTCTTGTAGACAACATATGTAGGGGTCTTGCTTTTGTATCCATTCAGCCAGTCTTTGTCTTTTGGTTGGGGCATTCAACCAATTTACGTTTAAGGTAATTACTGATAAGTATGATCCCGTTGCCATTTACTTTATTGTTTTGGGTTCGATTTTATACACTGTTTTTGTGTTTCCTGTCTAGAGAATATCCTTTAGTATTTGTTGGAGAGCTGGTTTGATGGTGCTGAATTCTCTCAGCTTTTGCTTGTCTGAAAAGCTTTTGATTTCTCCCTCATATTTGAATGAGATCCTTGCTGGGTACAATAATCTAGGCTGTAGGTTATTTTCTTTCATCACTTTAAGTATGTCTTGCCATTCCCTCCTGGCTTGAAGAGTTTCTATTGAAAGATCGGCTGTTATCCTTATGGGAATCCCCTTGTGTGTTATTTGTTGTTTTTCCCTTGCTGCTTTTAATATTTGTTCTTTGTGTTTGATCTTTGTTAATTTGATTAATATGTGTCTTGGGGTGTTTTGCCTTGGGTTTATCCTATTTGGGACTCTCTGGGTTTCTTGGACTTGGGTGATTATTTCCTTTTCCATTTTAGGGAAGTTTTCAACTATTATCTCTTCAAGTATTTTCTCATGGTCTTTCTTTTTGTCTTCTTCTTCTGGGACCCGTATAATTCGAATGTTGTAGCATTTAATATTGTCCTGGAGGTCTCTGAGATTATCCTCATTTCTTTTAATTCGTTTTTCTTTTATCCTCTCTGATTCATTTATTTCTACCATTCTATCTTCTAATTCACTAATCCTATCTTCTGCCTCTGTTATTCTACTATTTGTTGCCTCCAGAGTGTTTTTAATTTCATTTATTGCATTATTCATTATATATTGACTCTTTTTTATTTCTTCTAGGCCCTTGTTAAACCTTACTTGCATCTTCTCAATCTTTGTCTCTAGGCTATTTATCTGTGATTCCATGTTGATTTCAAGATTTTGGATCAATTTCACTATCAATATTCGGAATTCTTTATCAGGTAGATTCCCTATCTCTTCCTCTTTTGTTTGGTTTGGTGGGCATTTATCCTGTTCCTTTATCTGCTGGGTATTCCTCTGTCTCTTCATCTTGTTTAAATTGCTGAATTTGAGGTGTCCTTTCTGTATTCTGGCAGTTTGTGGAGTTCTCTTTATTGTGGCGTTTCCTCGCTCTGTGTGGGTTTGTACAGGTGGCTTGTCAAGGTTTCTTGATTAGGGAAGCTTGTGTCGGTGTTCTGGTGGGTGGAGCTGTATTTCTTCTCTCTCCTTTCGAAGACTTGGGTTGCTTTTCTGGGTGCCTGATGTCCTCTGCCGGCATTCAGAAGTTGTTTTGTGGAATTTACTCGGCGTTTAAATGTTCTTTTGATGAATTTGTTGGGGAGAAAGTGTTCTCCCCATCCTACTCCTCCGCCATCTTAGCTCCTCCCCTGGCATCAGCATTTTTTCAAAGTTCTTAAGGCAATTTGAATGCATAACCATAGTTGAGAAATTCTGATCTAGAAAAGATTATGTGATCCATAATTTCTCTGTGGGTGCTGATTCCTTCCTACTAAGTATTTAGACAAAATTAAGCCTCCCACTATGAAAATTCCTCTTTCAACTCTCCCCATCCCCAGCTGGGGATCTCCCCTATCTCCCAACTCTATTCTCATGATATGACTGTTTGTACTTGTTGAATTTGATTTACTAAAAAAAAATTAAAGAACCTTTGCATGAGGAATATTGGACTTTTTAATTCTGTCTTTATCTGACTTTTAGTATCAGGATTGTTCTGGTCTATAGAATGAGATGTGAGATATTCTTGTCTCTTCCACTTTCTGCAGGAGTTTTGTAGAATTGGTATTATTTCTTCTTCAAATGCTTGGCAGAACTGACTGATGAAACTGGATGGCTGGGAGTTTTCTTGGGAAAATGAAAAGGTTAGTTGTTCAGTCATGTCCAACTGTATGAAACCTCATGGACTGTAGCCCACTAGATTCCCCTGTCTATGGAATTCTCCAGGTAAGAATATTGGAGTGGGTAGCCATTCTCTTCTGCAGGGGTTCTTCCCAGCCCAGGGATTGAACTCAGATCTCCTGCATTGCAGGCAGATTCTTTACCATAGATATAAGGCTATAGGTTATCTAATTCTTCTTCAGAAATCCTTAGTAGTTGGTGTCTTTTATGGAATTTTGCCAGTTAAGTTGGCTAATTTGGTTTCATAAAGTAATTTATAATATTGCCCCAGTATTCTCTTGATACCTGTAGAAATCACACTCTCAGTACTGATATTGGTAATTATTACCTTTACTCTATTTGTTCAGATAAAAATATCTAAAGATTTACTGATTTTATTAAATTTCTCAGATAACTTTGTTTTGGTTTCTTTTTTTTTTTTTTTCTGTTTTCTAGCTCACTGATTTCTAGTCTGATCTATATTATTTCTTCTGCTTACTGACATTTCCTCATCTTTTTCTAGTTTCTTAAGTTGGAACCTGAGGCCATTAGTTTAAGATCTTTTCTAATATAGATATTTGGTGCTATGCATTTCCCTCTAAATGCTGCTTTGATCAGCATCTCATAAATATTAATATATTGTGTTTTCATTTCATCTAGTTCAAAATACTTTCAAATTTCAATTTTTATTTATTTTTTGACAAACAGGTCATTTAGAAATGTGTTATTTATTTATTTTCCAAATATTCGAGGATTTTAACATCTTTATCTGTTATTTATTTCTAATTTTCTTCCACTGTTCTTAGATAACGTATATTCTATATGATCTGAATCCTTTTACATTTATTGAGTTTATTTTTGTGATCCAGAATGTGTTTATATTGATAACATCCAATGTACACTTTTTAAAAAGTGTACTCTCTTGTTGGATGGCAATGTTCTATAAATGTCAACCAGGTAAAGTTGGTTTATAGTGTTGTTCAACAGGAATTGAACCTGGGTCTCCTGCATTGCAGGCAGAGTCTTTACTGTCTGAGCCATCAGGGAAGCCAATCTTTACTGGACTCTAATTTTAAGCAGACCTTTTTATTTTATTTTTAATTTATTTTATTTTTTAACTTTACAATATTGTATTGGTTTTGCCATATATCAACATGAATCTGCCACAGGTATACATGTGTTCCCCATCCTGAACCCTCCTCCCTCCTCCCTCCCTGTACCATCCCTCTGGGTCATCCCAGTGCTCCAACCCCAAGCATCCAGTATCATGCATCGAACCTGGACTGGCGATTCATTTCATATATGATATTATACATGTTTCAATGCCATTCTCGCAAATCTTCCCACCCTCTCCCTCTCCCACAGAGTCCAAAAGACTGTTCTATACATCAATGTCTCTTTTGCTGTCTCATATACAGGGGTATTGTTACCATCTTTCTTAATTCCATATATATGCATTAGTATACTGTATTGGTGTTTTTCTTTCTGGCTTACTTCACTCTGTATAATAGGCTCCAGTTTCATCCACCTCATTAGAACTGATTCAAATGTATTATTTTTAATGGCTGAGTAATACTCCATTGTGTATATGTACCACTGCTTTCTTATCCATTCATCTGCTGATGGGCATCTAGGTTGCTTCCATGTCCTGGCTATTATAAACAGTGCTGCGATGAACACTGGGGTACACGTGTCTCTTTCAATTCTGGTTTCCTCAGTATGTATGCCCAGCAGTGGGATTGCTGGATCATAAGGAAGTTCTATTTCCAGTTTTTTAAGGAATCTCCACACTGTTCTCCATAGTGGCTGTACTAGTTTGCATTCCCACCAACAGTGTAAGAGGGTTCCCTTTTCTCCACATCCTCTCCAGCATTTATTGCTTGTAGACTTTTGGATCGCAGCCATTCTGACTGGCATGAAATGGTACCTCATAGTGGTTTTGATTTGCATTCCTCTGATAATGAGTGATGTTGAGCATCTTTTCATGTGTTTGTTAGCCATCTGTATGTCTTCTTTGGAGAAATGTCTATTTAGTTCTTTGGCCCATTTTTTGATTGGGTCATTTATTTTTCTGGAATTGAGCTGTAGGAGTTGCTTGTATATTTTTGAGATTAGTTGTTTGTCAGTTGCTTCATTTGCTATTATTTTCTCCCATTCTGAAGGCTGTCTTTTCACCTTGCTTATAGTTTCCTTTGATGTGCAGAAGCTTTTAAGTTTAATTAGGTCCCATTTGTTTATTTTTGCTTTTATTTCCAATATTCTTTGGGGTGGGTCATAGAGGATCCTGCTGTGATGTATGTTGGAGAGTGTTTTGCCTATGTTCTCCTCTAGGAGTTTTATAGTTTCTGGTCTTACGTTTAGATCTTTAATCCATTTTGAGTTTATTTTTGTGTTTGGTGTTAGAAAGTGTTCTAGTTTCATCCTTTTACAACTGGTTGACCAGTTTTCCCAGCACCACTTGTTAAAGAGATTGTCTTTTATCCATTGTATATTCTTGCCTCCTTTGTCAAAGATAAGGTGTCCATAGGTGCGTGGATTGATCTCTGGGCTTTCTATTTTGTTCCATTGATCTATATTTCTGTCTTTGTGCCAGTACCATACTGTCTTGATGACTATGGCTTTGTAGTAGAGCCTGAAGTCAGGCAGATTGATTCCTCCAGTTCCATTCTTCTTTCTCAAGATTGCTTTGGCTATTCGAGGTTTTTTGTATTTCCATACAAATTGTGAAATCATTTGTTCTAGCTCTGTGAAGAATACCGTTGGTAGCTTGATAGGGATTGCATTGAATCTATAAATTGCTTTGGGTAGTATACTCACTTTCACTATATTGATTCTTCCAATCCATGAACATGGTATATTTCTCCATCTATTAGTGTCCTCTTTGATTTCTTTCACCAGTGTTTTATAGTTTTCTATATATAGGTCTTTTCTTTCTTTAGGTAGATATATTCCTAAGTATTTTATTCTTTTCATTGTAATGGTGAATGGAATTGTTTCCTTAATTTCTCTCTTTTCTCATTATTACTGTATAGGAATGCAAGGGATTTCTGTGTGTTGATTTTATATCCTGAAACTTTACTATATTCATTGATTAGTTCTAGTAATTTTCTGGTGGAGTCTAAATTTATGTAATGTACTTTTAATTGAAGTATGGTTGATTTACAATGTGTTAGTTTCTGCTACACAGCAAAGTGATTTAGTTTATATATATATAGTTTCATTTTTGTATATTATAGGATATTGAACATAATTTCCATTCCTACAATAGGAACTTGTTGTTTATTCCTTAAAAATATTGTGTGAGTGAAAATCACTCAGTCGTGTCTGACTCTTTGTGACTGCATGGACTATACAGTTCATGCAATTCTCCAGGCCAGAATACTGGAGTGGGTAGCCTTGCCCTTCTCCAGGGGATCTTCCCAACACAGGGATAGAACCCAGGTCTCCCACATTGCAGGTGGATTCTTTACCAGCTGACCCACAAGGAAAGCCCAAGAATACTGGAGTGGGTAACCTATCCCTTCTCCAGTGGATCTTCCTGACCCAGGAATCAAACCGAGGTCTCCTGCATTGCAGGCAGATTCTTTACCAACTGAGTTATCAGGGAAGCCCTTAATAATATTTGCATCTGCTAATCCCAAACTCCCAATCCATCATCCCCTCCTTTGACCCAGCAATCCCACTCCTTGACATATATTCAGGCAAAACTATAATTTGAAAAGATACATGCACCCCTATGTCCTCAACAGCACTATAGCCAAGACATGGAAGCAACCAAAACGTCTACCAAACAATGAATGGATAAAGACGTTGTGGTATATATATACAATGAAATACTACTCAGCCATTAAAAGGAATGAAATAATGCCATTTGCAGCTACATGGATGGACCTAGAGATCGTCATACAAAATGGAGTAAATCAGAAATATTAAGGCAAATGCTACATGATAACACTTACATGTGGAATCTAAGTAGTCATTGTAAACACCTACTTTTTTTCTGCTGCCATTAAGCTTCATAAATTCATCTCCAAATTATCTCTTGGATGTATTTATTTCTCCCCATTATCACTGAATTCTCTGTAGTTTTAAACCACCCACTTTTCCTCCTGATTTGCTATACCAGTGATCACCAATGGGTTTTCCTCTTTTCACTTGTCTGAACCATGTCCCATTCTATCCATCTGATTACCAAGGAAACTTTTATAAAAGTACAACCACATCATATCATTTCTTCCACCTTTAAGACCTCATAATGCTTCTGCTTATTTAAAGTTACCATAAAAGCATGAGGAGATAAGCCACAAATTAGAAGAAGATATTTGCAATGTATCTGGAGAAGACAATGGCAACCCACCTCCGGTACTCTTGCCTAGAAAATCCCATGGATGGAGGAGCCTGGTGGGCTGCAATCCATGGAGTTATGAAGAGTCGCACACGACTGAGCGACTTCACTTTCACTTTTCACTTTCATGCACTGGAGAAGGAAATGGAAACCCACTCCAGTGTTCTTGTCTGGAGAACCCCAGGGATGGGGTAGCCTGGTGGGCTGCCATCTATGGGGTCACACGGAGTCAGACACAACTGAAGCGACTTAGCAGCAGCAACAGCAGTCAAAAAATTATCTGGAATATGTTATTTTAAAATATTTTTTTATTCAAGTATAGTTGACTTACGTTTGTGTTAGTTTCAAGTGTACAGCAAAGTGAATCAGTTAACATATAGTCACTCTTTTTAGATTCTTTCCCATACAAACCATTACAGAGTTTTCGGTAGAGTTCCCTGTGCTATACAGTAGGTCCTTACTAGTTATCTATTTTGTATATAGCAGTGAGTATAAGTCAATCTTCCAATTTATCTCTCCCCCCTTAAACTCTGATAACAATAAGTTTGTCTTCTACATCTGTAACTGTCTCTGTTTTGTAGATAAGTTTATTTGTACCCTCATTTTAGATTTCACATATAAAAGATAGCATATGATATTTGTCTTTCTCTGACTTCACTCAATATCAATCTCTAGGTCCATTCATATTCCTGAAAATGGCATTATTTCATTCTTTTTTATGGCTGGAGGAGGAGGGAAAGATTGGGAGTTTGAGATTAGCAGATGTCAACTGTTATATATATTTTGGATGGGTAAACAAGAAGGCCCTACTGTATAGCACAGGGATATACTCAATATAAACCTCAGTATACTCAATATATACTGTAATAAACCATAATGAAAAAGAATATATATATATATATATACACATACACACACACACACAAACACAAAACTAAATCACTTTGCTCTGCACCTAAAACTAACACATTGTAAATCAACTATACTTCACAAATTTTTTTTAAGGGAAAAATAAAATGAATGAATTACAGAAACTGATACCATTATCAGTTCAGTTCAGTTGCTCAGCCACGTCCAACTCTTTGCAACCCCATGGACTGCAGCATGCCAGGCCTCCCTGTCCATCACCAACTCCCAGAGCTTGCTCAAACTCATGTCCTTTGAGTTGGTGATGCCAACCAACCATCTTATCTTCTGTCATCCCCTTCTCCTCTCACCTTCAATCTTCCCCAGCATCAAGGTCTTTTCAAATGAGTCAGTTCTTCACATCAGGTGGCCAAAGTATTGGAGTATCAGCTTCAGCATCAGTCCTCCCAATGAATATTCAAGACTGATTTCCTTTAGGATGGACTGGTTGGATCTCCTTTCAGTCCAAGGGACTCTCAAGAGTCTTCTCCAGCACGCAGTTCAAAAGCATCAATTCTTTGGCACTCAGCTTTCTTTATGGTCCAACTCTCACATCCATACATGACTACTGGGAAAACCATAGCTTTGACTAGATAGACCTTTGCTGGCAAAGTAATGTCTCTGTTTTTTAATATGCTGTCTAGGTTTGTCATAGTTTTCCTTCCAAGGAGCAAACGTCTTTTAATTTCATGGCTGCAGTCATCATCTGTAGTGATTTTGAAGCCCAAGAAAATAAAGTCTCTCACTGTTTCCATTGTTTCCCCATCTATTTTCCATGAAGTGATGGGACTGGATGCTGGATTTTCATTTTTTGAATGTTGAGCTTTAACCCAACCTTTTCACTCTCCTCTTTCACTTTCCTCAAGAGGCTTTTTAGTTCCTCTTCACTTTCTGCCATAAGGGTGGTGTCATCTGCATATCTGAGGTTATTGCTATCTCTCCCGGCAATCTTGATTCCAGCTTGTGCTTCTTCCAGTCCAGCATTTCTCATGATGTACTCTGCATATAAGTTAAATAAGCAAGGTGACAATACATATTGATACCGTTAAAGATGATTTTGGCAAACACCATGTAGAGCAGAAACAAGATATAGAAAATTTCAGCCAATATGATATCAATTTCATGAAGCCTAAAAGTAAGCCTCTACAAGTTTACTTAGAGACACATACATATTATCCTATTTGGGAGGGTGAGTAATAGTGTAAGTGAGGTAATTTATTGGGAGTTGATCCTAGCAAACACCAGTAGGAGAGAAGGGAAGTCAGAGGGAAGAGAAGACAGCCAGTCAGTTCATCTCAGTTCAGTCGCTCAGTCGTGTTTGACTCTTTGCAACACCATGAACCACAGCACGCCAGGCCTCCCTGTCCATCATCAACTCCCAGAGTCCACCCAAATCCATGTCCATTGAGTCGGTGATGCCATCCAACCATATCATTTTCTGTCATCCCCTTCTCCTCCTGCCCTCAATCTTTCCCAGAATCAGGGTCTTTTCAAATGAGTCAGCTCTTCGCATCAGGTGGCCAAAGTATTGGAATTTCAGCTTTAACATCAGTCCTTCCAATGAACACCCAGGACTGATATCCTTTAGGATGGACTGGTTGGATCTCCTTGCAGTCCAAGGGACTCTCAAGAGTCTTCTCCAACACCATAGTTCAAATGCATCAATTCTTCTGCATTCAGCTTTTTTTTACAGTCCAACTCTCACATTCATACATGACTACTGGAAAAACCATAGCCTTGACTAGACGGACCTTTGTTGACAAAGTAATGTCTCTGCTTCTTAATATGCTGTCTAGGTTGGTCATAAGGTTCCTTCCCATAAGTGTGCAGTATTAAGCCAGTTACCACCATGGGAGATGAATTCTGCAGAAAAACTCTGTGTCCCAGCATATCTCACCAGGTGAGGGAGCTGGTGTATTGATATACCAATTCCTATCTATCTTTTTTGAGGGGTTTCTGGGATGAGGTGTTAATTTCCAGGACATCTAGCCAGTCACAATGGGGACAAAATGGACACTGATGGCCAGAGAAAGTCTCAGGCAAAACAGAGAATGCCACTTCTGGAAACACAATTGATCTCGAGACTGCACTGAAATGGAAAGGGCAAATGGATGAGGGCAGAGTGCTGACTGTATGGCTGCTGTGCATAGTGGATGGAGAGCAAAACCCAGTGGAGGAATGAGCATTTTGTATCAAGTATAGAGCTTACTCTTGAGAGACAAGAAGGGGATTTAACGAGGGGAGACACACATACAATGATCCCTTCATTTCCTGCTGGTGGTAGGTACCAGCAAGAAACAGTAGACACAGTCAGTGGGGTAAATCGAGGAACTGTTTACAAAGGTAAGGATAGGGTGCTGGGAGACCACAACCATGTGGGCTACAGCAATAAGGGCAGGGGAGCAGTTCCAGGAACCTGAATTCAGGAAGAACCTGGCTATAGGGTGGGAGCCAGGGGATAAACCTGCCCTCACGCATTGTTTGCTCCAATCTTTGAACCCAACAGGAAGCCAGAAGGAGGAGCAGAGGAGTCAGCCTCTAGGGCACAGGTCAGGTGAAGGGTGGAGAGAGGATCTGCAGACAAAAAGACGTTGAGCACATCTCTTTGGTGCAGGTTGTAGTATTTTCCCTCTTGCTGAATGCCTTACAAACTACTGAATACGTTTTCAAAATACATCTTTCATGAAGTGTTTTTTTTTTTTTTTCGGCTAGGTTGTGTCCGACTCTACAACCCTACGGACTGTAGCCCAACAGGCCTCTCTGTCCATGGAATTTCCCAGGCAAGAATACTGGAATGGGTTGCCATTTCCCAACCCAGGGATAGATGTCTCCTGCATTGTAGGGAGATTCTTGACCACTGAGCCACTGGGGATGCCCTTCTTGTAAGTTGCTTGTTCATAAATAAAAAAAAAAAAACCTAAAACGGCCACCCAGTCTGCATTCCAGTCCAGGTTCACAGTTTCAATCATATCAGTCCCCTTTCTCTCTCTTGTCTCCACTGGGCTCCTGTGTGGCCGAGGTATCTTCCACTCTATCCTGCCTCAGGGTTTCCATGCATGCTGTTTCTTTGGCATAAAATATTTTCTCACTTTATCGTTGCTCAGCCCACATTTAAACCTCAGGCTCCAGGTTAAAGGTCTCACTCCAAAGACGCCTTTCCCATTCCCTGGGATCCCTAAAGTCCACTTGGTGGATACATCTGTGTGTGTACATTTTCATAGTTTATTTACAAAATCACAGCATCACCACATATCTAATGGCCAAAACCTCCTTGGATCTAGGGGAGCACAGACAATATAAGAAGCTTGGTTTTATTCATCATACAACACCTCCCACTCCAATAGAGATTGACACAATATTCAAGCCTCACTCAGGGACAGAAAATGGCAAAGATTTTGGAAATCATAGTGGTAAATTATCTTGTCCTGGTTTCTTGCCCTGTGATTGCAACATGTCCCAGGGCCTTCGCTCCTTGTAGAATCCATGCCTAATATCATTGCCTCAAAAGCTTGGAAAGTCTAAAGTTACCAAAGCAAAGCTTACCTCTCAGGGAACCTGGGTGGCCATCAGAAGGTGGAGCAGAATGGCTTTGGAAATCCAGAAAAAATTAGTTGGGGTAGAGACAAAAAAGAACAAATTGTAAACCCAGATGTTGAACATCCAGTCTTTTGCCTAATAGAGATGGGTGATGCATGAGAATGCAGGAGACAAGCATTTGCATCCATAATTGTAATTCTGTCTCACTATTAGGCATCATTGTGGCTAATATTAAGCCTCGGAATATCAAGTCAACTTTCTGCAATAACCAATGACCATATTTCAGTAATTACGAGCCTGCCGTTCTCTTACGAGGGGGTCAGATCTACCTCCACCTCCCGAGAGCCAAGCATGGTGCCTGATTTATAATGGCAATTGATTATTTACTGAAATATAGAGTCTGCAGTCAGATACCTGCCCACAGCCAGGAGTCTATTGAATGGAGACAGCAACTAAGCACAGAAATGAAATCTGCTTCACGTCAGTAAAAAAGCGTTTTCTGTCCAACAATAGGACCAAAGACACAATAATAGTTTAAATAGAATGAAACAGTAGGGAAGAGGGCCTAAGGGAGGATGGGGGAGTGAGCTAGAGACCCTGCCAGAATCCAGAGCCTGGGCCAACCCCGACCTTGACATCCTTGTAGCCAAATTAGCTTTGGGGCTGGGGAGATGGAGGGTCCAGGGCTGAGAAATGCCTTCTCAGAATTTCTAGACTCCTTAGGTGACTGGCATCTTCCTCTGCCAGAAACACACATGTGATGGGCATCAGACCATTGAGCCAAAAGGCCAGAGCTGCCACAGGAAGAGACCACTGGGTTATTAAATGGTGACTCTCTTTAAAAGTTACAAATCAATACCCATTCATTGTGTGAGATTTAGACAGTATAGAAATGAGCAACAGAGAAAATGAAAATTACCCAAAATAAGGCAATGGCAACCCACTCCAGTACTCTTGCCTGGAAAATTCCATGGGCAGAGGAGCCTCGTAGGCTGCAGTCCATGGGGTCGCTAAGAGTTGGACACGACTGAGTGACTTCAGTTTCACTTTTCACTTTCATGCATTGGAGAAGGAAATGGCAACCCACTCCAGTGTTCTTGCCTGGAGAATCCCAGGGACGGGGGAGCCTGGTGGGCTGCCGTCTATGGGGTCGCACAGAGTTGGACACGACTGAAGTGACTTAGCATAGCATAGCATCCTGCAAATGAGATGGAGTTTCAGATACCAAATTGATATATATTTTCCTTTAAAACTAAATTCAAACATTTAAAAGCAGGTTTAACAGCTTCCCTGGTGGCTCAAATGGTAAATAATCCGCCTGCAATGCAGGAGAGCTGGATTCGATCCCTGTGTCAGGAAGATCCCTTGGAGAAGGGCGTGGAACCCACTTCAGCATTCTTGCTTGGAGAATTTCATGGACAGAGCAGCCTGGAGGGCTACAGTCCATGGGGTCACAAAGAATCGGACACAACTGAGCGATTCACACTTTATTTAACAAAATACATAAAGAGGATAATCCTTGAGGTAGAAGTTTGGGCAACTCTGCACTGAAGGACTTTTGAATCTTCTCATCTTGCAGGATTCCGTGATGAAAATGCTGAATGTTTCTTCTGGAAACTTAAAAGGCCTATGATGGAATTTATTATACTCTCAGTCTTAATAAATAGCTAAGACAGAATTAGGAGGCCCTCTGACCAGCCAGTCTGGAACTGGCCGGCCTCTCACTGGCCTGCAAGTCTCCAGGCTGGCAGGACTCAGCAGAGAGGACCCAGGTGGCACTGTGTCTGGAAAGCAGACAGCCCGGACCCCCAGACTGCTAGTGGCGTCTCCTAGTGGCTCTCTTCCTGGGTGAAACCACAATTTCGAGGCTGGAGCACCCATCTCCGCCTTGTTTTGGTCTCTTCACTCTCCCCCCATCTTCCCATGGAAAACATGTACCAGGTTCAGGGCTGCCCCGTGGACTTGGCCCCGATGTGAACCCCAGGTGCCCTTGACTGAGCATCCCTGACACTCGGCTACAACAGGCCATGGAGATATCCACCTCGACTCTCCTCAGACTTCCTTGACCGTCACTGTCAAGACCCCACACCTATATGGGAATAGAACCTTAAAGAGAGTGGATTGATGCATATGCATAACTGATTCGCTTTGCTCTACGTGTGAAACTAACACACTATAAAGCAACTACTTCAATAGGAAAAAAAAAAAAGACCTCACAGCAAACATTTTATATGGTGTCTGGCAGTTAACGCATTGCTTTTATTCACATGCATGGATTTCCACCAAACCAACCAACGCAGGGGATATGACCATTGTGCCAAATCAGGAGCCGTGTGTGTGTGCACGCGCCTGTGTGTGTCAGGAGTGATAAGGTGATGGTGACTGGTTATCCAGTGTTGGGTCATGTCACTTCACCTTTGAGTTTCTGATGCTTTGATAGCCAGGCATGGGCTTCCCAGGTGGCTCAGTCGTAAATAATCTGCCTGCAATGCAGGAGTCGCTGGTTTAATTCCTGGGTCAGTACGATCCCCTAGAGTAGGAAATGGCAACCCATTCAAGTATTCTTGCCTGGGAAATCCCATGGACAGAGGAACCTGTCGGCCTATAGTCCATGGGGTGGCACAAGAGTCATACAGGACTTAGCAACTAAATAACTACAACAACAGTCTCTAGTGCCGTGTGGTTATTAAGCAACAGAGTTGTCTTTAAAGCCAGGGGCTCTGATCCCAACCCTCACACACCTTCTGCTGCACCAAGACTTCCCTGAGTGGGTGTGGCCTCCGGGGCTACCCCTACCCTGACCTTCCCCATCCCCCACCCAAGCCTACTTCCCCTGGGAAATACCCTCTCCCTCTGAAGAGTCTTGTACTGGCCACACCTTTCCAGGCAGAGAGCAATTTCTCTCTGAGACAGGCAGGGAACATAATGAATGAATAAGACCTTAAGGAAAAAAGAGAGCAAACCATATTTTTCTTTCTTTCGAGATAAAAATAATATGCCTGCACGTCAGAATCTCCCATGACAGAGCTAATGTCCAGGAGCAAAAATGAGAAAATAGCAACCTCCTCTTGCTAATGTGAACATAACAACAGGCCCCTCTGACAACCAAAGAGCCCCAGAAATCCCTTCCACCCACAGCCACGCTGAGACCTGAGTGCTGGCGGAAATTTCTTTCTTGTGCTTCATTCTACCCCTCTTCGTTAAGTACAGCCAGAAAATATCTGTAAAAATTAACCTAAAGCTTAATGGTTTATGTAAGAATGCCTTAATAAAAATATGTTGGCAAGGTTATTGAACTGTACAATAAAACCCTCCCACTCGATACTTTTCAGTCTAATTTCTGTCTAAAGCTTATTCAGCAAACCAAAATGCCAATGCTCTCCTTCAATTTCCACTTCTCTGAACCTGCTAATTTACGAATAAGAAAGGATTTATTTGTGTTATTAGCTACATGGAAACTCATCTCAAAAAAAGTAGCTTTAAATACTGAACTCCTGAGATGTCCCAAGATCCACCAAATATCTAAAGGATGACTTTGATTTTTTTCTGCAAGCTGTGTTTGATTTACATCAATTAGGGCCTCCACATAAGGTATCATATAACAGGAAGGCTAATAACCCAGAAATAACCTCATTAAAACAGACAGCATATCGGTCTAAACAGAATGAACTCTAAGCAGAAAAATTAGTGACCTGGAAAGTAGCAGGAAGAGGTAATGGCAGTATCAAGAAAAAAAAAATACATTCCCGTTAGCAAGTCAAAGGAGAAAGTACCAGCAATAAAGTAAAAATACAATAGAAGCAGAAGCACAATATTTTTTTTAAATGTTTTTAATCTGTTCAAATCTTGGAATATAAAATTTGTTTGCCCCCAGTCAAAAAGAGTATCTGAAATCAGGCCTATATTCCTCATAGCCTCCAACAGGAGACTCTGTGCCCAACCTGTTCACATGTCAAGTGGATTGAGTACATCTCTGTTGGCTGGCAGGTTCTGGGGCTCTGAGTTTTTCTACCATCATGAACAGTGTTGAAAGTTGGTGAGCCTCATTTTGACTATTACCAACCCATCCCAGTACATGTAAGGTCTTTTTTGTCACATAAAGATCTGTTCTGTGGCACAAACCATCAGAGGAAAAATGTTCCCCCTCTGCCTCTCCATATCCATTCCTAGTGCCCTCCCCTGGATTCCCACACTATCATAATTTTATATATATAAAGTTTACCAAGAAAATGACTGTTTCCACGAAGACTCACATGTGGTTTGGCTAATTTAAAAAGGAAGAAGAAGAAAAGAAAGACTTAAATCATTGATAATGGCAAGAAGACAAACTGAATAGGAGAAAGTATTTGCAATGATATGACCAATAAGGGATTAATATCCAGCATATATAAACAGCTCATACAACTTAACATCAAAAAAAAAAAAGAAAGAAAGAAAAAACTTGATTGAAAAATGGGCAAAATAATTGAATAGACATTTCCCAGAGGAAACGTAGATGACCAACAGGCACATGAAAAGATGCTCAACATCACTAATCATCAGAAAAATGCAAATCAAAACCACAGTGAGATATCACCTCACACCTGCCAGAATGGCTATCATCAAAGTGTCTATAAATAACCAATGTTGGCGAGGATAAGGGGAAAGGGGAATCCTCGAACACTGTTGGTGGGAATGTAAATTGGGGCAGCCACCGTGGAAACAATTATGGAGGCTTCTGACAAAACTAAAAATAGAACTACTGAAATACCGAAATTCCACTCCTGGGTGTATATATGGAAAAAACAAATATACTACTTCGAAAGGGTACATTCGCTCCAATGTTTATAGCAGCATAATTTATAATTGCCAACATATGGAAGCAACCTAAGTGTCTACCAAGATAAATGAATAAAGAAGATGTGTCATATATACATACAACACATAACAGAATATATATATAATGGAATATTACTCAGCCAAAAAAATGAATGAAATTTTGCCATTTGTAGCAACATAGATGGATTTGGAGGGCATTATGCTAAGTAATGTAAATCCTACGGAGAAAGTCAAATACTGTGCGATACCACTTTTATGTACAATCTAAAAAATACAACACATTAATGAATATAACCAGAGAAGGCAATGGCACCCCACTCCAGTACTCTTGCCTGGAAAATCCCATGGATGAAGGAGCCTGGTGGGCTGCGGTCCATGGGGTCGCTGAGGGTCAGACACGACTGAGTGACTTCACTTTCACTTTTCACTTTCATGCATTGGAGAAGGCAATGGCAACCCACTCCAGTGTTCTTGCCTGAGAATCCCAGGGATGGGGGAGCCTGGTGGGCTGCTGTCTATGGGGTCGCACAGAGTCGGACACGACTGAAGTGACTTAACAGCAGCAGCAGCAATGAATATAACAGATAGTAGTAAGCAGACTCACAAACATAGGGAACAAACTAGTGGTTACCAGTGAGGAGAGGGAAAGGAGAGAGGCAACAGAGGGGTAAGGGAGTAAGAGATACAAACTATTAAGTATAAAAGAAAGTACAAGGCTATTACTGTACAACACGGAGAATACAGGCAGTATTTTACAATAGCTATAAATGGATTATAACCCTTAAAACGTGAATCACTATATTGTATGCCTTTAACTTATATAATATTATACAGCAAATATACTTCAATTTTTTAAAAGGATTAAAGAGGACGTAAAAAAAGAAGACATGGGAAAAAGAACATATCCGTGCTGCCCTTGAACTCCTAGTACCTGAAGGTTCTCACTCTCCATGGGAGATCCCACAAGACTACATGCAAGTGGTGCTTAATTCCTAAGCTAACAGAGTGATGCCTACACACAAAAAGTAACTCAGCTTTAGATCAATACGTGTTTCTATATGGCATGTTAAAGCTGGGATTGTAATTGAGTCAGTGGGAACATCCTGGTTATCTCTTACTCAGATTTTCCATTGGCTATTCCTGGGTAAAGCCACCAGACAGAAATCTCTTCTCCAGGAACCCTTGGCTTTGGAGCAATGCTTCAGCAGCAGGAGACTTGGGACCCCAAGTCTTATCTCAGCCCAAGAAGAGAAAAAAGAAAGCCACCCTGAAGAGCAGGAATCAGAGGCCGGGGAGACCCAGGTTACAGGGCTGAGGCCTTGGCCCAAAATGACCCACACTGAGGCCACCAGGACTTCAGTGCCTTGAGACCAAGCAAGTGCTCTCCTTAGACATTTGGTATGACTCATTAGTCTCCTATGCCAACCTGCTGACATTTGGGTGCATCGGAGTTCAGAGTTGTGGGCTCCCAAGCAGAAGACTAATCTTAGGTAGGGATGTGAAGGAAAAGATGGGAGGAGATGACTGTCTGAAGAAGGTCTGGCAGGACATATGGTACTTCCTGCACCCAACCTTCCTGCTCCAATCTGGTCCCCACAAAATCACACAGAATACAGCTCCCAGCCACAATCCTCTTCCTTTCCCAAATGAACCCTCAGATCAGCCTGTCCTTCTCTCCCTATGCAGTCCAAGCTCATTCCTGCCTTCTCTCCTTCATCCTCATGCCCCTTCCTGGCCCTTCCATTTCCACCAAGAGCCCTCCTTTCTTTCCTCCTATCCTTGTGGACACAGCTTCAAGCACCAGCTCCCTCCCCTTCCTGATGACTTTGTCATTTCCAACAACATCTCCTTCCCCCATCCTTTTCTTTTTTTGGTTTCATTCCTTGTGCATGCGTGCTAAGTCGCTTCTGTCATGTATCAGACTCTTTTCAACCCTGTGGACTGTAGCCCACAGGCTCCTCTGTCCATGGGATTCTCCAAGCAAGAATACTGGAGTGGGTCGCCATGCCCTCCTCCATGGGATCTTCCCAACCCAGGGATCAAACCCTCATCTCTTATGTCTCCTGCATTGGCAGGTGGATTCTTTACCACTAGTGCCACCTGAAGCCCCTAACTACTCCCAAATGATGACTAGATCATATCCTGCTTCTTCAGGACAGGGACTACAAGCTTGGATTCTTGCATCCATCACTCGAGGAGTTTTGTGCAGGGAATTGTGTGAGGACATTGTCAATAGGAGGACTAAAGTGGGCAGCTGTTGCTGCATTGGGCCAGTGCTGCCAGATATTCCTTTATTAAAAAAAAAAAATTAAAGCCAGAAATGAGGATGATTTGTGTGAAATCTCCTAGGGTTAGTAACCAGTCCAATAGCTGTTATAAGCACAAGTTGGCCAGCTAGAGTCTTGTTGTTATTCAGTCACTAAGTCATGACCAACTCTTTGCACTCCCATGGACTGCAGCATGCCAGGCTTCCCTGTCCACCACCAACTCCAGATTGCTCAAACTTGTGTCCATTGAGTTGGTGACGCCATCCAACCATCTCATCCTCTTTATCCCCTTCTCCTCCTGCCTTCAATCTTTTCCAGCATCAGGGTCATTTCCAGTGAGTCAGTTCTTTGCATCAGGTGGCCAAACTATCGGAGTACCAGTGGCCATACCATTGGCCTATAGGCTGTGTGTTCCCTCGCAGGAGATGGAGGGCAGATTTTTGTGGGTACCAGGTGCCCACCTTTCCTGTGGCCTGGGAGTGGGAAGATGTCACAGACTGGGTAGAACGTGGGACCATCTTGCTCTTCATTTCCCAGGAAGAGACAAGGCTTCCTTCTCACACACCCTCTGCTGGTGGGGACATCTTGGCTTTCCTCACAGCATCATTAAGGTGTAGAAAACAACCCTAAAGTGTTTCATTCAACTCTGTGAGAATTGCCAGAAGAGCTAAGAGCTTCTTAAGCAGATTCCTTCCAAGCCATTTGGGCCCCTTCTATAAATAAAGCTGTAGACAATTTCGGAAAAGCATATTTATTTATCTGATAGATCATAACAGCTCCTTCAGTGCCTTTAGCCTCCTTTAGTCAAGCACTTAGCTCCCTTTCACTTAGTTAGGCCACTTTCTGAGCCACAGAAAATGGTGTTAACCCCTTGGACGAACAGGCGCCTGACATGATGGGGTTCTGCTTGCAGTGGGCCTCGGCCTGATCTGAGCCATTAACAGGAAGGCGGCAGCAGATGCCAAGGGAAATTATTAATAAGCAGAGGCTGGATGTCTCCAAGCCAGCAAAAACATTTCTAGAGTGGCTAACGGCTAAAGGGAAGGGGCGGAAGAAGGGAGGAGGAAATGGTTTGTCCTTCTCCAAACAGCTGGAATAAAAAAAAAAAAGGTAATGGAAAGATGAACAAGATGGAATCTTTCCCTCTTGGGTTTAAGCTGCCTTGGTTAAAGGTTAAAGTGGGTTTAAGCTGCCTTGGTTTCTGGCCTGTGCTTCCTAGGTTCAAATTTTTGGTTCAAATTGTGCAGAGAAAGGCTCTCTCAGGCTTAACACTATTGATACTTGGGGGCTAGAAAATCTTGGTTGACAGGGGCTGTACTGTGGGTTGAAGGATGCTTTGAGCCTCCCTGGTCTCCACCCACTAGATGCCAGGAGTAGGCTCCTATCCTGGTGTGAGAACCACCTGTCCATAGATATGAACATGTCTATAGATGTCTATAGATATGAATCTGTCTATAGATATATCTATAGATGTGAACATGTCTATAGATATGTCTATAGATGTGAACAAACATGTCTGTAGATATGAACAAACATCCCCCCGGGGGAGCAGAATCACTGCTCTTCTGAGAACCACTGAATTAGACACAGAGATGGACTTGAGAATCAATGCAAAAGAAATAGCAGAGATCCAGAGCCTTAGAGAGAGGCAACTCTGGTTCAAGTACCAGTTCCACCACCTTTATGGTGACCTTGGTCAAACTACTTTCCATCTGGGTCTCAATTTTCTCATCTGTAAAGTAGGATGATACTTCCCACACCAACCACATAAGGTTTTGTCAGCGTTAAAACATTATTCATATCATGTCCTTGGTACAAAACACCACATAATAAGAAATCAGATATCACCTTACCACTGTAATATTTATTATCAGCAAAATGGTCTCTGTCACAACTTAACATACATTTTCCAATCCCTCTAACCAGTTGTCCTCCATCATAAGAAGCGTTTGTTGTGTGATTGATTAGTAACAACAACCCTCCCCAGTAAAAAGTCATATTTCAGGAAGTCCTGCTACAGACCTTTAAATCACTTGTATGAGTTAGGACTGGTTGTAAGCGACTGGAATCTAGTCTTAAACAGAAGAAAAATATCTTGAATACTATGGGGCAGCTCCAGGCTCCAGAATCAAAAAGGAAAGCTATGAAACCAGACTCAGCAAATGGCAGAACCAAGGCAAATCTGAGACTTAGTCGTGGGGGTTAATCCACGCTCCTGTCTGAGCACGGCCTCTGGAATTAAAGTGCCAATTGTTGTGTTTCTGCATAACCCTGTACAAGACTGAAATCCCAGTAGAGATTGTGATTGACCAAGCTGAGGCCACATGCTCACTCCTGGCCAGTGAGTAGGGATGGTAGGGCACTTTGCTTGACAGTTTTCCTAAGGCTGCTCCCCTACAAGGCAGGGTAAAGGTCCTTTTGGTTTTTTATTGTGGCTGTTTGCTTTAATTAATTAATTTATTTGGCTGTGTCTGGTCTTAGTTGCAGTACACAGGATCTTCTTTGCACCATGTGGGACCTTTCGTTGCGGCACACAGATTCTAATTGGAGTGAGGGCTCTCTAGTTGTGGTTCATGAGTTTAGTTGCCCCACAGCATGTGGGATCTTAGTTCCCTGACCAAAGATCTAATCTATGTCCCCTGCATTGCAAGGCAGATTCTTAACCACTGGACTATCAGGGAAGTCTTGGAAAGGACCTTTTCTAATAGAAAAATGGAGTATCATTAACTGCCGCTCCCCACCCCCTGCAAAAAGGAGGCTGAATGGGCAAGATCAACAAATGCTCTGTACCCCAAAATGCACCTGTCTACCCTTTGCTGGGACCATTGCTGTGTGTTGCTTTAGCACAGAATGCAAAAGTACCCCTCTGTACTTGACCACAACCTCCCAAAAAAGATGCCAATCCTTTAGGCATTTCTGACATTCCCACAAAAGAAGGCCACACATGGTTGGAGAAGGTGACAAGGCTTCTATTTCCTCCTAAGAAGGCTGCAGCACTTTGTCCTCTGGCCAGCAGCACTGCCCAGCACCACTCCATCCTCTGTGCTCTTAGATCTGTGCCCCAGACCCTCCTCCAGTCTGCACTTCCTCCCCTGCCCCAGAGAAACAGATTCTGGCCTCTTCATTCAGCCTTCCCCACCCCCATCCCATCCCCACACGTGTTTGATTCTCGCCTCTGAACATGAATGTGGGCTTGATACAACCACATCTGGATGTAAGTCCCTGGAGCTAATTAATTGAGAGCCTCCTTTATTAAATCAACCCATGGAGAAGCACAGGAATGAACATGGCCTCCATGGGGTTGAAGCTGAGTATTGAGCCAAGTGAGAGGGAGGGCTGGCAGGTTTGGAGCTATTGATTTGTCAAGACGCGAAACCCAACCTGAGAGGCATCCTTTCTGCTGAGGTTACCATTTAGGCCGGAAGATGCTCTTGGCACTAAAGCATGGCATGAAAGCTTCCCTTAGATGGCAGGATAAGGGAAACGTTAGACACGCAGAGAGAACAACTTGGCACCTGAGATTTATTAATATTTTAGATGTGGAAGGCATGCATCCCAGGGCTAACTCATGGCTTGCTGAGGAAGAATCCAGGTAAACAAATTCACAACATCATTAAAAACAAAAGCCTCACCTTTGCATTGTTGTTCCTTCATCAGATAAAGATGATGAGCCAATTACTCAGATAAAAGCTGTATCTTTCAGACAAAAGGATGAAAGGGCTTAGCCATGTGTCTGTGGTTTCTCCATCATAACCTCCTTGGGGGACAAAACTTAAATCATAATTTTACTAACGACACACAAAGGATTGGGTCAATTTTTCCATAGACTCAGAATTTGGCAAGGAAGAGATCAGACAGAAAAGTAGAAGAAAAAATGATCCCAGGACATTCTGTTCTCCACATAGATCTTTTCCTTCTCGGATGAATCTGAAAGAGAAATAAAAATAAAATAAACAAAAAATCAGAGGTCATTTGTGAGCAGATTCCAGCTCCAGGAGTCCCTGTGATTTGTTCAAAGCAAACTGATCCCTTCCCCTTGCCCCTTGCAGAGATGGTTGGTGCTGCTGGTAACCATCACATCAGTCAATCCAGATGATAAGAACAAAAGTCACTTAAGGCTGCCTCTTCCAACCCCACCAGTTACTCATGAATGATGAATGAAAAAAAAAAAAAAATCCATCAGAACTTCAATAATGTTAGCCAAAAGGAGTGAAAACTCAGGCACAAAATCAGTCAGTTTAAGAATCAGTTTGCCCTGCCTTTCTTTAACTGGCTTTTTTATCTGACTAGCAGAACCATTTAAGATCTTTGAGGGCCTTCAGAGACTGTCTACTGCCAGACTGTCAGCTGAAAAAAAAAAAAAAAAAAAAAGGTGCCTTATTAAGGATAATGTGTTAAAGAGAATATCTGACACTGTTCAGACTTTAAATTTCATACATTCATTTCAATTGCATTTTATAGTTTGGTCTGGAATGTAAGCCTGGGGTCACTGAGCCCCTGGGTGTTTCTCTCCCCAGATCTCTTTCAGAGGACAGTCCTACCCACTGGAAAGCCTGGATCAGAAATCTTCTTCTGGAAAAACCTCCCTCTCCTTCCCTTTCCACCCTTGTTTTCCCCTTTCTTGTCTGTTGCTCTTCCCTGGAATGCCTGGCACTAGGAACAGCATCTATTACAACTCCCTTATTGTCCACACTGTGCAGAGCCCTGCTCCCCACACCAGGCTGCAAGCTCCTGGTCTCCAGGGCTCTGAGATCTTCATCTCCAGCACCTGCCTCTTCCAACCTGGAATGGATGGTTGCATTCCGGGGACGTGGTAGGCCAGTGGGAGCAGCCCCAGGCCAGGATGATAGGCATAGGAGGAGTTACCAGCTATTTTCACGTGTTATCACAGGGGGCTAGCTCAGGGGGAGAACCAGGAAACTCCAGCCTGGGCAGCTGGGAGGGGTGTTCCACAGGCAGGTCAGGGTCACCTTGCAGGGTTCTGTGGTGGGTTTTGCCTTGAAAGTGCAAGTCACTCAGCCATTCCGACTCTTTGTGACACCATGGCCTGCACAGTCCATGGAATTCTCCAGGTAAGAATACTGGAGTGGGTAGCCTTTCCTATCCCTTCTCCAGGGGATCTTCCCAACCCAGGGATTGAACCCAGGTCTCCCATATTGCAGGCAGATTCTTTACCAGCTGAGCCACAAGGAAAGCTCAATAATAATCCTGGAGTGGGTGGCCTATCCCTTCTCCAGCAGATCTTCCCGACCCAGGAATCAAACCAGGGTTTCCTGCATTGCAGGCAGATTCTTTACCAACTGAGCTATCAGGGAAGCCCCTGAACAGAGGGTTTTTTCAGGACTGTGAGGTTTGATTCTCCTGATCCTTTCTTGACATCCAAGCTGGTAGATTCCCTTTGTCTCAGCATGTGATGTAGAGGTTGTAAATTGCCCTGGAGATCTCTCCTACTATCTCAGATGCTGTCATCCCCAAGGGTCCTCTTCACTAGGGACCTGGTTGCATGCATACAGAAACAAAAGAAATCAGCCCCAGTGCCGAAGGAGAGAATAGCAATCAGGGAAGGCTTCACGGAGGAGGTGACAGAGCTTGTCTGTATTTTGATTGCACAGCATGGGTGCCCATGTCCACAAGGTTGCTCAGCTCTGCAGAGCATGTGCTCACCCCTCCAGCCATGCAAATGCACCTCCGTTGTCACCTGGGTCTTAACATTTAGTGCACGTCCCATAACACATGATAGAAAATAGCTTGAAAAACAAATCTAGCCTGACTTTGCATTCTCTCTGGAGAGCCTGTCCTTTTATAGATCACAGTGTGCTGCCTTTTGTGAGGCACGCTCTCTCAAGTTCCCCAGAATCCTTGCCACACCCTGTAGTCTTCAAATGGTCCATCTGCTTCATTCAGTTTACATGACTTGAATGGCCCTGGTAGGCATCTGCATTTTCTAGCTTTGGCATATATGAATAAAACCAGAGGATACTGAAATGAAAGGCAGGATTCTGATAAGAAGAAATGAATCCAGAGGCAGTGCAGATGGCAGGAAAGCAAGGATGAAATAATGAGTATAGGGGCATTCTTTGGGGTGTGTGGGAATGGTGAGGAGTCAGCCATAGCTGCCACAAAGAAAAGTGTGCGAGTGAGAAGGTGAGAGTCTGATTATACACAGAGGCAAGATGGGACCTGCTCTCTGGGGCCAGGACAGCGGGAATCTGACCTTGGCCCCAAACTATCATTTTCTCTCCATCTTGGCAACTTTTGTCATATCTGCATGCCATCTGTTCTAAAACTTACTTTTAAAAATTTGCTTAACCTAAAAAAAAAACAAAAACTATTCTCATCCTAAGAAATGAACTCCATCAAATTCATGATTTTCATGTGCTGGTTACAAGTCCTCTGAAATACATTAAAATAAAAATATTATCCTAAAACATCTGTGATACCACCTTAAAGTATTTAACCCATTGACCTGGGGAGCCAGGCTCCTCACTGGGCATCATCCCTTTCTCTCTTTTCTTAAAAAACAAGACTGTAACAAAGATTTCACTCGAATCAAGCCCATCTTTGGGAGGAAACAGTCAGCCTTGATGAATCAGGGTCCCTTTCTCAGTTCTCCAAGTTTGAGACTTAGAATCCTTTTGGACTCTTCCTGTCTCGGTCCCACCGAGTCCCAAATTGGGTTCATTCTTCTAATCCATTCTTCCATCTCTCCTCGACTTCTTCCAGCCTCTCCCTATTGACTGGAGCACGATGGGTGGGGTCGGCCAGTATCACCTGAAGCTCAACCTAGCGACAACTGAACCCACTCTTAGTCAACTGTGGGCCAGGTTGCTGGCCTCACAAGCCAGCCCCAGCCTCGCACCCATGTGTTTGCAGGCACGCTGCTTAGCTCCTCCATGTCCCACTTCATAATCTGCGAAACGGAGATACTAGTACTACCCACCTGATCCTGTGTGCGTTCTAAGTTGCTTCAGTGTGTCTACTCTTTGTGAGTCTACGGACTGTAGCCCCAGGCTCCTCTGCCCACGGGATTCTCCAGGCAAGAACACTGGAGTGTGTTGCCATGCCCTCCTCCAGGGGATCTTCCCGACCCAGAGATCGAACCCACATCTCTTACGTCTCCTGCATTGGCAACAGGGTTCTTTACCACAAGCACCACCTGGGAAACTCCATCTTCCTGATAGGGTTGAAGAAATGAGTTCATGCATGTAAACATTTAGGACAGTGTCTGGAACATAAAAATTCTCAATATATGTGAGCTATCACTACAGCTATGATTTATTATTATATCCCACTACATAAAATCTCTTTCTGAAGCACCCCATTCTTCAAAGGTCTCAAATTTAATCCCTACCCTCCTGTCTTCTACCCAGCTCTGCTATCTCTTTCTGGGAGGAGGCCATTGGATCTATCCTCTCTTTTTGTTTTTTCATTATTATATTTTATCTGTTTTATTGGGAAATAATTGTCATGTAACATTTTTAAAATTTCTTATTGGAGGATAGTTGACTTACAGTGTTGTATTAGTTTCTGCTGCACAGCACACTCATGCATATATACATATCTATTCTTTTTCAGATTCTTTTTCCATATTGGTCATTATAGAGTATTAAGTAGAGTTCCCTGTGCTATATGTTAGGTTTCATTAATTATCTATTTTATATACAGTGATGTGTAGAAGATGCGATACGTATATACAATGGAATATTATTATTCAGCCATAAAAAAGAATGAAATAATGTCATTTGCAACAATATGAATGGACCTAGAGATTGTCATTTCTGAGTGAAGAAAGTCAAACAGAGAAGGACAAATATTGTATGATATTCCTTATATGTGGAATCTAGAAAAACTATACAAAGGAATTTATTAACAAAACAGAAATAGAGTTACAGATACACGAAACAATTTTATGGTTACCCAGAAAAGGGGGGGGCAGAGATAAATTGGGAGACTGGGATTAGCATATACACATCACCCTCTGATTTCCAACTTCCGGCCACACTTGGACCAATCTCTATTCATATCATTAGGAGGTCTCAGCATCAGCCTCCAGCAAAATGCATCTCTTACCCCACCCATCCAACTAACCTAGATCAACTTTCTGTTCCTCTGCTCTGGAATAGCCAATATTTTATTTTCTGGCTACTCAAGAACAAGCTCTCTGACTTTCAAGTCCAGCTATATTTGGCCCCACATAGTCCTGTGTCCTGTATCTCTTAATGTCCCCCAATACACTATCTTCCTTGGACAGATCTTTCTCCTGCTCCAAAATGGATATGCTTAGACCATCTCTGTACATTCTTCATTGCTCTCACCACTGTCTGCTCCCTTCATAGTTATAAGACCAAGTCCTCCTGTTCAAGTAGCACATCTGTCTCCCGCTGCTCCCCACCTGGCCCAGGAAGTTGGTAGGATACCTAGATTCATTAACTGTCCCTGCCCCTTTGCCTGAAGTTGTAGGGGAAAGACCTAGATAAACCAACCACAGTCTTTGGACAACCTCAGTGATTGGGCCAAGTAATTCAGATGAACCAATCAGAATCCTTCTAGAGACCACAGGGGATTGGTCCAAATGAGTTAACTGAACCAATCAGAATCATTTATGGGGAGTTTCTAACTGAAACTGACGGGGGAAAACTTTCTTCCACTGGAAAGGCAAGCTCAGAACTCACTGGGAGGATTTGCCAGCCTTGTGGAGAGGCTGGCACTCAGGGAAACAGGTCAAAGAGATAAACAAAGTGCTGAGAGTTTTGACTCTCTGGTTCCTTCCCTTTCTATGCTTTAGCTTGAAAAAACCTCCAAAATCCTGCCAATAACCCTGCTTCTTTGGGGAGTTTCTCTGGTGTCTCAGATGGTAAAAAAAATCTGCCTGCAATGCAGGAGACCTGGGTTTGATCCCTGGGTCAGGAAGACCCCCTGAAGAAAGGAATGGCTACCCATTCCAGTATTCTTGCCTGGAGAATCCCATGGACAGAGTAGCCTGGGTGCACTACAGTCCGTAAGGGTGACAAAGAGTCTTCTTTTTTTAAAGCTATCCAGAGTTGGTTTATATTTTTAGAAAGCAGAGAAAGCTTATAGGCTGTGCTCCATAGCCCAATCTTGATTAAGTGTGTATATTTTTTTGCTTTTACTTGTGCACATATATAAGTCATCTCTTTCCATAAGGGAAAAAATCATGTCTCATGCTTCCCTCACCTCTCTTGGCACTTAGCACAAGCTTGGGCACCAAGTAGACACACACTAGATACTTAAGCCTATAGAGTATGTTACAATGGGCTTCTAGGTCCAGTTGCAAACAGGAAAATTCTAGATTGTCTAGAGCAAGCTTGGTCACAAATGTGAAAGAATCGAGTCATTGAGAATTATGGTTTTCTCAGTAAAGGTTGCTTAAAACAAAAGCCCATTTATCTGCCTGCCGAAGACATTTAATCAATTTACATGAGGGATTTTAAAATTAGTCAGACTGTAATGAACTATGAAATACTGATTAATGCATTTTTGCAATGTTTGATTAGAAACTTAACGTGTATGCTAGCATATTTTTACCATTACAGCATTTATATGTTTAGATGCTGTTTCTTACAATTGCCAGAACTGAGATTCTGAAATGCAGAACCAAAATGTGCTTCTGGTGAGCAATACATAAACAATATTTCTACCAGGAAGTGTTTCTTGATGCTAAAGAGGTATTTCACTTTTGGGAGGTGAAGGGAGATAGCCCATGGTTTACATTCAAGATGGAACTGGTTGTTAGCTATCAAATTATGTGGGAGTTCTCCAGAAGCCACCAGGAAAGTGGGCAGTCCATCTCCCTGCCTGGCCCTTCCCTAACAACTAGACATTCTCCCAAAAGGCAGAACAATCCCGATTTTATGAAGGCAGAAGGGGGCAGAGTTTTCTTATTCTTTTGGCCAGAATTTGGATTTAGCACTACTGGCCAATGTTTATCAGTTTCCTCCCCACACCTAGGGAATTAGCTGACGGTAAATTGGAAAGTTTCAAAAATCCTCTTGAACTTACAAAGGCCACAGTTTTAATCCTGAGGATGCATCCAAGGACTTTTGCATCCATATATTTCGTATCGAAGGCCAGTCTCTTTTATGTAACTAAAATGTTCTTTCTTCTGGCAAGATCAAGAGACCCAAAACATTAGGTGGAGCTGGAGTCATGTGAGGGAGAACATGTTGATCTGCAACAATCCACTCAATCAGAGCACAGTCTTCTTAATTTCAGTTATTTAAAACAATTAACTTGTACACATGCGGAAGACACCTATAGAGGTAAATTCACACACACACACACACACACACACACAAAAGTGTTAAAAATTAGCCATTCAAGTTTGGAGATAGATTCCCACAGTAGGTTTCTAAGAGTATAAACACGCTAAGCGTGGCCCCAGTCATGAGATGATCTGACAAATGCTGGTTTTGAAAGATAGTTCAGTGGAAGTCCCACCAGCACAAAGGATGCTAACCCCAAAACAGAAATATACAAATGCATTCACCTAGAAAAAAAAAAGGGGTCATGTGTGTGAGCACGCAAGTGAGTGAGCATAGTGAAAGGAGCATACTTCATGATTATCACAAGTGCAAGCAATTATCTTGCGTTTAGATTTTAAGCTTCCCTTAGAATTTTAAAAATCATTATTTTGCAAGATCGCCATTATTCTGATTCATTAGCAAGGCATACTTATTAGGATCTTAAAATAACCAGGATGCTGGACATGTAAAAACATGTTTCTTGCTGTCATGACAACTAAATAACAACAATAATGCTTACATCCGAATGACTACAGGGAACAAACTTATTCTGCCTGAATATAGATAAGTTAATTATGGAATCATCAAAAGAACAACAGCTCTGTCAATGCAAAGATGATTCTAAAATAATCAATAACGAGAATCTTATTTGGTAATTGGCTATTTGTTTCCAATGTGGGATCTACATTTGGTCTGCATGGAAATGCAGGAGGATCTTTAGCCAGTAGAAGAAAGAAAAAAGGAAAATCTTTCAGTTTAGTGTTGGTGGTTGTCAGTAGCAACAAATAATGGAAAATTGCCATCTGGCTTCTTTTTTTTAAATGAGATTTGAATAATCAATTTAATAATGGATAGAGCACTTGCTTACAGAAATAATCCATTGTCATCGCTGGGGGAAAAAAAAAACTTTGGAGCAGAAGACAAAGCTCTGCAGTAAGACTATAAGGTAAAGGATATAAACATCTACATACACGCCACAATTTTTATTTTCACTGCTGACTTTACATAAACTAGAGGATAACTCTTCCTTCTGTATGCTTAGCTTTTCACATCCAGCGTTTAATAATCAGGACAAAATCTACAGAGCAATTGGCTTGCCATAGGCATTCAACTCTACTGATGGTTCACAGAGAAGGAGATACACAGAAATGGTAGTTTGTTTTAACACATTCTTCCCCATCATCACGTGGCAGATAGTGGGAGATACCTGATTTCAGTAAAACAGAAGGAATCAGAATGCATCTGGCTGTGTTGTGTGCACGTGTATGTGTGTGAGGTATGAGGTGTGAGTGTGTGTGTGTGTGCATTTCCTCTACTGCACCAGAGGGAAAGACTATTTGGAAACAGAGAAAAAGAGGAAAGGATGACACCAAGGTTCAGAGTGACTGATTCACTTACACGGTAAAAATGAAAATAGCAGGGGAAGGTATTCCTTCCCCAAGCAAAGCAGAAATGATGACAGCAAAACATGGGACTTGTGTCATGCCATTATGCACTTTTTTTAAACGAAATATGCATGTACAGTTTCCTATTGGCCTCAAACAATCCTTGAATCTTTTACTAGAAACTTCACTGTGTGGTTTGAAGGAGAAATAAGAGATGGATTTCAGCCCCTGTCACTTTTTTTGGAAAGCAGCATTCAGGCTCCAGACAGCAGCATTTGGGGTCTGTTGACACGTATGCCTTTTAACGCTGGGCTCTTCTTATCACCTCCTTGTTTGGAATCTTGAGGAGATGAAGTAGGATTGCCCTGCTGAGTCCCCATCGCTGGCTGTTTTTCTGTGGAATTCCTGATCCACTCCAGAACATTCCCGTTCATCCTGCTTTGATCTTTCTCCTTGAACTTTGTCATCCTAGAATTTCTCCTCTGACATTCAGCTTATTTGCCTCTTTTCTCACAAAGGACTCATCAGTGTTCACCTCTGCCCCTCCCCCAGACCAATCTACTTTTTATTTACTCCCTTGGGACCTTCGATGACTCAGCCCCTCCCTGGGTCAGGGTCCCATTAACTCCTTTCATTCATCAGGGAAGGGATAGCTGGTTTACTCTGATGCTGGAGTTCTCCTCTGAGACCCCCGATTGTACTAAGGGTATTAGTTCTTCCTTGACCCAAGGCACCCGACACCCTATTCCGGCCTTGGGCCACAAGCATTTTGTAAGTTCTCAGAGCTGACTCATGCCCTCTCCACATCTATGTTATAAACACCATCCTCTCTTTCCAGCTGAGTTTCGTCCATCCCCCAGCCAGAGGGGGCTATGGACAGTCCCTCAGAGACCACATATCTATCCCCCGTGTCTCCCAAGACTCCAACCTTACTTCCTAGAAAGAGCAAAGGCAGCAAGATCCTTCCTACCACTCCCTGTCGCCTATACTCTGTACAGGTGTCCCTTCTCTACCTGGATTTCTGCTGTAAACTGGAAGACTTGGGAAACTTCCAAAGTCATTTTTATGTTCTCTTCATCACTAACAGAATGAGTCCAAGAAGAAGCTCCCATCCTAAAGAAAGAGGTGTTTTCTACCTTACCAGTCAAAATATCTTGCCCTTATACTTCATCCCCTCTCTTACCCTTTCTCCAGATCTCTAAATGCCCCCTCCTCCCTGCAGCTTCAATCTCCTTCCTACTAGTTCCTTCTCCTGTCTCTTGACATGCTCAGATTAATTCTGTCTTCAAAAGGAATAAAAATTTCCTCAGCTCAGCATCCTAGATGTCCAACAACCCACTGGATACTCAGGACAGGATCCAAGAGAGACACCTGCAGTTCCCATGCCTCCCAGAACCTGAGAGCTCAGAAGACAGGTGTATTAGTCTTCTAGAGCTGTGATAACAAAATACATACAGTGGGCGGCTTTAACAACAGGAATTTATTTTCTCACAGCTCTGGAATCTGGAAGTTCAAGATCCAGGTGTCAGCAGGTTTGGTTTCTCCTGAGGCTTCTCTCTTGGGTTTGCAAGTGACCATCTTATTTATCATGGTCTTTCCTCCGTGTGTGCACAGCCCTGGTGTCTCTTTTTGTGTCCAGATTTCCTTCCTTTATAAGGACAGCAGTCAGATTAGGACCCATGCTAATGACCTCATTTTAACTTAATTACCTCTTTAAAGTCATTTATATACACTTGCATCCTGAGATACTGGGGACTTCAGCATGTGAATTTGGGCAGGACACAATTCAGCCCATTCTCGCAGGTGAGGTGGTGCAAACGGCGTGCGACTAGTGAGAAAAGGAAAGCAGTAGGTCCTGGGGAATCCTAGCAGTCTGGGAAGAGGAGCGAAGGAGATTAGGTTCCCAAAGTCAAGACTGGAGTGTGTCTAGGCTGATCCCTAGCAACTAGCGCTAGGCAGACAAGCTGAGTGAGAGCAGAGAGGAAAGCCTGAGACCCGGCAATCAGGCTGACCCTGGACGTGGCCCTGGTGCCTCTGCAAAGTGGAGTCAGCAGAGTGGACACAGAAGGTGGATTACTGTGGTCTCAGTGGCTAACAGGAGGGGAAAGCAGAGGCCTGAATGATCAAAATAAAAGGAGGCCAATGGAGAGGGTCAGGTCGAGGATACTGAGTGTTGGGGTGAGAAAGGATAATTGTTCCAGAAGAAACAAAATAAAAAGCCAAACTAATATTGTTTATTCAATTCATATGCACTGAGTCTAGAAACCAAAAAATATTAGTGTAGAGCAAAGCAATTAGAAGTTCAAACCAGGTTTATTAGAATGATCACTATAATAATAATTGTGACTTGTTTATTAGAGATTCAATGAGCACATTACAGTTACCATTTCATGAAAGTACCATCTCTCCCTGGATTTCTGCTTTGTCTTAGAAGATAGGAATACCCCAAACACATTTTATGTCCTCATCAGCACTAATGGACTTGGTTCAAGCCACCGCTTCCACTTAACTAAGTCACTTAGCAGGACAATGGAAATACAAGCAGGTCTCTGTACTTGAAATGTGCTCATCGTTCTTCCCAAATTCAGGTCGCTATCTCCATGTCACTCCCCTGCTCCATGGGCGCATGGCACTGCTGTATCATTGACATTCTTGGAGGGCACTCAGGGAACTGGTAATCCAGGTAGCCACACTTGCAAATTGATTCAAGTTTGAAATATGTGAACTGGCTTGCTAGGTGTTTGACCTGGGATATTGGTTGCTAACAGGTCAAACAAATTATATAATCTTCCATAAGAAGGTGACTCCCACATGCATAAAATATTGGCCATTGCATATAAGGACAATGTGTTTTTTTGCTCTATTCAGGCAGGAAAGTGCTGATTAAAAGAGCAGGTTTTAATAAGTGTTGTAGGCCCTTCCTATATTTAAAAAGGAATCCTCTCTGCCTCAGAGCCTCCACCTTATAGAAGCTGCTTGTACAATGGTGGACCCATCAACCCCACAGTAATGAACAGGTTGATAGAGTTTTTCTGGAGATAAGGTCTGGACATGACTCCTATTTAGTGGTTTTACATGAGGGCATGGTCAATTTTTTCTATGATCCAGCGAATGTTGGCAATTTGATCTCCTCTGCCTTTTCTAAACACAGCTTAGATGTCTGAAAGTTCTTGGTTTACATAATGCTGAATCCTAGCATGCAAGATTTTAAGCACGACCTTACTTTAAGCATGACCTTAAGCATGACCTGTTGATAACAGCCAACTATTGGAAAAGTCCCTGGTGCTGGGAAAGATTGAGGGCAGAAGGAGAAGAGGGCATCAGAGGATGACATGGCTGGATGGCATCACCAATGCAATGGACATGAATTTGGGCAAACTCTGGGAGGTGGTGAGGGACAGGGAGGCCTGGCCTGCTGCAGTCCATGGGGTCGCAAAGTCAGACGTGACTGGACAACTGAACAACATCAACATGGTCAACTTTCAAGCCTTGGCTCCATTGACCTCTTGCGAAAACTCTAAAACTTGCTCTACGTGAAGCAGGAAAGGCATTGCCGGAGGGTAGGTTGGTGACCAGCCCCTCTTCTCAAAGAGGCAATATGCAGAATTGTGCAGGAAAGAAAGGCACAAGCATGCTGCAATTCAGCAAGGAGAGGGTGATTGACTTAAGACGGGGTGATAAAGATCAATTGCCAGGGCTTGGAGTTATGACACCAACAAAGTTACAATGACATTAGCACAAAGAGAGAGACACAAATCCATTACAAAGATACAATCAAATATTCAAAAAAGCCTGGCATGCTCATTACTTATTCATGCTAATACAAGTATATTAAGAAATCTAAACAGTGTTAGCGCTCAATCACTCACAAACCAAATGAGGTTTTGCATTTATCAGACCCCAGTCATCAGGGCCCAGTATAGCTGTACAAAGGTGGTAATGTGACATAACTGGAGATATTTATATCAACCTACATGGACTGAGAGATACACCAGGATTTATTAAACTGAGTAATGCCGTCACATTCAGCAGAGCAATAAAAGAAATAACTGTGCAGAAGTCATTTCCCCAGACAATAAGATTTACCTTTGCAATCTCTTAAAGATGTTGTATCTGTTTTCAAAGGGTCGCTGGCAGCCTTTCCAACCTTAATAAACTATTTACGGATTAATTTTTTCAACAAAGGATGGGGTGCCCCAAAGTAGGTTCCATCTTTGAGAGACAGCAACAGTCTCCCAGTCTTTCTTTTCCTGCATCTGGGCACAGCCAAGCATATTCCATTTTCTCAGGGACTGCTGTCTTTTATGGAGTGACATGACCTCAATTTCCAATAAAGACGAGTCCGGTTCAGGATACCCCCATAGTGCTCAAGTACATGAATTGGGGGGAGCCTGAGAGGATATTTTAAAAGATACATGAGTTTTACAGTGATGAGCACAGTAAAAGCACAATGGAATATTCTTTAAAATGGATCAAGCTTTAACATGAGAATTGTTTTTTTTTTACTTTTTTTTAAGTTTTAATTGGAGGCTAATTACTTTACAATATTGTGGTGGTTTTTGCCATACATTGACATGATTCATCCATGGGCGTACATGTGTTCCCCATCCTGAAGCCCCCGTCCCACCTTCCTCCCCATCGCATCCCTCAGGGTCATCCCAGTGCACCAGCCCTGAGCACCCTGTCTCATGCATCAAACCTGGACTGGCGATCTATTTCACATATGGCAACATACATGTTTCAATGCTATTCTCTCGAATCATCCCACCCTTGCCTTCTCCCAGAGTCTAAAAGTCTGTTCTTTAAATCTGTGTCTCTTTTGCTGTCTCGCATATAGGGTCATTGGTACCATCTTTCCAAATTCCATGTGTTTGTGTTAATATACTGTATTAGTGTTTTTCTTTCTGACTTACTTCACTCTGTATAATAGGCTCCAGTTTCATCCACCTCATTAGAACTGATTCAAATGCATTCATTTTAATAGCTGAGTAATATTCCATTGTGTATATGTACCACAGCTTTCTTATCCATTCGTCTGCTGATGGACATCTAGGTTGCTTCCATGTCCTGGCTATTGTAAACAGTGCTGTGATGAACATTGGGGTATATGTGTCTCTTTCAATTCTGGTTTCCTTGGTGTTTATACCCAGCAGTGGGATTGCTGGGTCGTATGGCAGTTCTATTTCCAGTTTTTTAAGGAATCTCCACACTGTTCTCCATCATGGCTGTACTAGTTTGCATTCCCACCAACAGTGTAAGAGGGTTTCTTTTTCTCCGTACCCTCTCCAGCATTTATTGTTTGTAAACTTTTTGATAGCAGCCATGCTGACCGGTGTGAGATGGTACCTCATTGCAGTTTTGATTTGCATTTCTCTGATAATGAGTAATTCAACATGAGAATTTTATCGCAAGTTCTTGCTCTCTTCCTCCTTCTAGAAGATTTCTGCCACCCTGGTTTCTGAGATGATCCTCTTTTCCTCCATCTTCTCTGCCTGCTTTGGCAGCTCCTGCTTCCCAGGTCCTTAACATGGGTGTCACCTACATCCCTACTCTTGACTACAACTCCTCTTCATTCTCCTTGGATGATCTCATCTGTACCCACAGCTTCCAGGTACTTACACTCTGGTAATTCTCAAAATTACATCTCTAGCCCAAACCTCTCTCTGGAATCTGGGAACCTCTTTCCTGATCGTGCACCTCAGCTCACCACCAGGCAGCCAGGAAACCTGCAGCTCCAGAATCTCACAGACGGCCAGCTGTGAAGTATCTCCATCTCATCCCCTGCATGAGTCCTCCTGAGAACTGCCCCACTGCCGGTCCTCACCTGCTGTCTCACCCACTGCTGCAATCCCATCCCATCTCTCCTGCCCCTGGGATGGTCTTTCTGAAACATGACTTGGATTCTGTCATTGTCACTGCCCCTGCCCCAATGGCTGTGAGTGGCCTGCAGAGTAAAGTCCAAACTTTTTCCCAGAATGCACATAGGTCTCAGTGTTCTAGGGAAGTGTGTGCCCTCGTAGGCATTTGCAGGGAAGCCTGCGTTATGACTGCTCTAGAAGACCCACCATCCCTCCAACAGTCCATGCACCCACATTCTTCTTGCTTACCCATGAATGCCTGGATAGCCAGCCTCCTTTCTCCCTCATTTATTGCCTAGCTCAAAAGCATCTTTTGAGGGAACCAACCTGGATCAGCCACCCCTCTCCCTGGGCTGCTCTGGTCCCTGCCCTCTTCCCATTCTCTCCTAGCTAGATGTTTCTGTGATTTCTCTTGGGTCCCACAATAAGCTGCTCTCTGGCCCTGGGAACATGCCCTCCTCATCCCAGAAGTCCAGGCCTGGCTTGATTCCTGCCCACAGCAAATGCTGCCCTGCTCATTGAAAAAATGTTTCCTTTACCCTGTTTCTCTTTGATGTGCAAAGGCCAGAACTTGGGTCCAAAGTTTGGTTTTTGATCCAACGTCATGCCTAGTACCAGGTAGAAGAGAGAACTCATTCCCAATAATCCATGTCATAATCAATGTAGGTCATCTGAAGAGCTCTACAGTACTGTGCTGATCACTCCAAAAGACACATGCTGCTGCCCCCAGCAATTCAGATTCTAACTGGACAGTGCTAAGAAGTGATTTCAAGGGATGTAAAAGTCAGCATGTGGGACTGCCCTAGCAGTCCAGTAGTGAGGACTCCACGCTTCTATTGCAGGGCCTCCGGGTTTGATACCTGGTCCAGGAACTAAGATCCTGCAAGCCTCACAGTCTAAAAAAAGTAAGTAAATAAATTGCAGGCTGCAGCTTAAAAAAACTAGCAGGTACCAGAATGGTCCAGTGGCAGGCCACCCGCTAGGATAAAGGGAGAATGCTGGTTCTACCCTACTAGGTGTATGTCCTGGATCTCCGTCTTCAGACCTCACCTGAACATGTCTTCCAGTCAAGAGCACAAGCGTCAACCCCACCGGTCTTGTAAGAAAGAAAGCACCTTGAAGGCTGGGACATTGTCTCCCTCCTTCACTGGTATAACTCCAATGCCTGGCACTTAGAGGTCACTCAGCACTTATTTAGGAAGGAAGGAATCAGAGGAGAGGATGGAGAACACTATAACATGGAAATAAGGACATTTTTAGGGAGAAATGTCTCCTAAGGTGAAACTCAAAAGAAGTAATATAATGTGAGTTCTGTATTTTTGCTTTCATGCTCAAAGAAACCAACATGTTTTCCATATTCTAGTTTGTATGCTGGCTATGGTGCATAGTGATGCAAAGTTCTCCCCTCTCTCTTCATCTCTACAGGGAGTAACCCTTTTACATTCCCAAGAGAGCAGTTTGTATGTTTCTCTATTAAACGTCATCAGCAGTCACCAGGCTTCTTCTCTACTCTACGCCCCTCTCTGAAGGAGTTGGGTAGTCTCACACTGCTCTGCCTGTGAGACTGTGTCTGCGTTGCCATCAACTAATTCAGACAAGTGGCGAAAATATAGTCTATTAAAACAGAAAGTCACAAACTAGAAGCCAACAGAATGATGTCCACTTGAACTTTTTCTGAGCCTGTGGTTTTCCTGCCAGCTCATTTACCAAATATTTAATGAATGTCAGTGAACAATATAGAAAGGGCCTCTGTTTGAGGAATCCATAATGTTTGCAAACAGAGGATCAATCAAGCATTCCACTTAAATAAAAGAAATAAAATCGAGCCGTAGAGTCTAGTTCAAAGGTCACTTCATTGGAGAACCTCTGCTTCATGTCTCATGGGAAGGGAACCTACAGATCAGCCCAGGCTGAATTTTGTCAACTTATAAATCAAAGGACAGGATCAATGTGGTTTCCCATGATCAATACTCCAGCATGGGCCTTACAATGTATTCCCCAACTTACAGAAGAAGCTCTATTTTTTTTAAGCTCTAGGATAATTTCTTCTTTGAGGCCTTACCTCTTCTTTCTGGCATCATCAAAACTTTTTTAAAATCCCAATATTTTGAATTTTATCAGGTAACCCCAAATTGACTGTTTAAGCAATTTCCCAACTATAGAAGTTAACATGAAACTTTTTTAAAACTAAGATTACTCTTTTGAATTTGCTTATATGTTTTCAAAGCTAGTATCTCTTTGGGAGAAATGGGTAAAAAAAACTTATTTATACCTGTGACGGATTCATGTTGATATATGGCAAAACCAATACAATATTGTAAAGTTAAAAAATAAAATAAATAAATAAAAAGAACTAATGGTGTTAGAAAATGTTCTGGTTTCATTCTTTTACAAGTGGTTGACCAGATTTCCCAGCACCACTTGTTAAAGAGATTGTCTTTAATCCATTGTATATTCTTGCCTCCTTTGTCAAAGATAAGGTGTCCATAGGTGCGTGGATTTATCTCTGGGCTTTCTATTTTGTTCCATTGATCTATATTTCTGTCTTTGTGCCAGTACCATACTGTCTTGATAACTGTGGCTTTGTAGTAGAGCCTGAATTCAGGTAGGTTGATTCCTCCATTTCCATTCTTCTTTCTCAAGATAGCTTTGGCTATTTGAGGTTTTTTGTATTTCCATACAAATTGTGAAATTATTTGTTCTAGCTCTGTGAAGAATACCGTTGGTAGCTTGATAGGGATTGCATTGAATCTATAAATTGCTTTGGGTACAAAAATAAACTCAAAATGGATTAAAGATCTAAATGTAAGACCAGAAACTATAAAACTCCTAGAGGAGAACATAGGCAAAACACTCTCTGACATACACCACAGCAGGATCCTCTATGACCCACCTCCCAGAATATTGGAAATAAAAGCAAAAATAAACAAATGGGACCTAATTAAAATTCAAAGCTTCTGCACATCAAAGGAAACTATTAGCAAGGTGAAAAGGCAGCCTTCAGAATGGGAGAAAATAATAGCAAATGAAGCAACTGACAAACAACTAATCTCAAAAATATACAAGCAACTTCTATAGCTCAACTCCAGAAAAATAAATGACCCAATCAAAAAATGGGCCAAAGAACTAAATAGACATTTCTCCAAAGAAGACATACAGATGGCTAACAAACACATGAAAAGATGCTCAACATCACTCATTATCAGAGAAATGCAAATCAAAACCACTATGAGGTACCATTTCACACCAGTCAGAATGGCTGCGATCCAAAAGTCTACAAGCAATAAATGCTGGAGAGGGTGTGAAGAAAAGGGAACCCACTTACACTGTTGGTGGGAATGCAAACTAGTACAGCCACTATGGAGAACAGTGTGGAGATTCCTTAAAAAACTGGAAATAGAACTGCCTTATGATCCAGCAATCCCACTGCTGGGCATACACACTGAGGAAACCAGAAGGGAAAGAGACACGTGTACCCCAATGTTCATTGCAGCACTGTTTATAATAGCTAGGACATGGAAGCAACCTAGATACCCATCAGCAGATGAATGGATAAGAAAGCTGTGGTACATATACACCATGGAGTATTACTCAGCCATTAAAAAGAATACATTTGAATCAGTTCTAATGAGGTGGATGAAACTGGAGCCTATTATACAGAGTGAACTAAGCCAAAAAGAAAAACACCAATACAGTATACTAACGCATATATATGGAATTTAGAAAGATGCTAACAATAACCCTGTGTACGAGACAGCAAAAGAGACACTGATGTATAGAACAGTCTTATGGACTCTGTTGCAGAGGAAGAGGGTGGGAAGATTTGGGAGAATGGCGTTGAAACATGTATAATATCATGTATGAAACGAGTTGCCAGTCCAGGTTCGATGCACGATACTGGATGCTTGGGGCTAGTGCACTGGGATGACCCAGAGGGATGGTATGGGGAGGGAGGAGGGAGGAGGGTTCAGGATGGGGAACACATGTATACCTGTGGCAGATTCATTTTGATATTTGGCAAAACTAATACAATTTGTAAAGTTTAAAAATAAAATAAAATTTTAAAAAATAATAAAAAAAAAGAACTAATGGCTGAGAACTCCTCAAACCTGTGGAAAGATTTAAACATCCAAGTTCATGAAGCTAATAACTTTCCCCCAAATCTCAAACCAAAAAGATCTTCTATTAGACACATTATAATAAAAATGTACTGGGTTGTCATGCCCTCCTCCAGGGGAATCTTCCCAAGCCAGGATCAAACCCAGGTCTCCCACATTGCAGGCAGATTCTTTACCAACTAAGCCACCTGGGAAGCCCAAAATCAAAGACAAATAACTTTAAAAACAGTGAGAAGAAAAAATTGATCTCTTACAAGGGAACATCCACAAGGCTATCAGTAGATTTCTCAGCAGAGATCTTGGAAGCCAGGAGAGAATGGGATGATATATTCAAAGTGACAAAAGATTGAAACTGCCAACCAAGAAATTTTACCCAGTAAAGCTGTCCTTCAGAAATGAAGGTGAGATAAAGACTTTCCATGATAAACAAAAGCTGAGGGAATTCATCACCACTAAATACGCCTTACAAGAAATGCTGACAGGAGTTCTTCAAGCTGAAATGAAAGGACACTACTTAGAAACATGAAAACACATGAAAATATATAACACTGAGAAAGGAAAGCATAGAGTGCAAATTCAGAATATTCTAACACTGTAAAATAGTGACTTGTTACCAATTTTAAACTATTAGGTTAAAGGGCAAAAGTATTGAAAATGGCCACAACTATAAAAGTATGTTAATGGATACAATATAAAGAGATGAAAATTATGAGATGAAAAGATGATTCAACATATGCAAACCAATTAACATGATACACTATATTAATAGAATTCCTAGGTGGTGCTAGTGGTAAAGAACCCACATGCCAATGCAGGAGATATAAAAATGCAAGTTTGATCTCAAGGTCAGGAAGATCCCCTGGAGGAAGGCAGGGCAACCCTCTCTGGTATTCTTGCCTGAAGAATCCCATGGACAGAGGAGCTTGGTGGGCTACAGTCCATAGGTTCACAAAAAGTCAGTCATGACTGAAGCAATTTAGCACACGTGCACGCACCATATTAATAGAATGAAATAAAAATAATATGACTATCTCAATAGATGCAAAAAAAAAAATTTGACAAACAAGTTTTTTCGGGGTAAAAGCATTCAACACACTAGATACAGAAGGAACATATCTCAACACAATAAAGGCCAGATATGACAAGGCCAAATCATAATTAATGGTGAAAGCTTGAAAACTTTTCCTCTAAGATCAGAGAAAAGACAAGGGCATCTACTGTCACCACTCTTATTTCACGCAGTACTGGAAGTTCTTGCCAGAACAATGAGGTAAGAAAAAGGAAAAAACCACCCAAATTGGCAAGGAAAAAGTAAAACTGTCTTTGTTTGCAGCTGATATGATCTTATTTAGAAAGTCCCAAAGACTCCGCCAAAAAACTAGTTAGAACTAATGAACAAATCAAGTAAAGTTACAGAATACAAGATCAACATACAGAAATCAATTGTGCTTTCTATATGCTAACAACAAAACTTCTGAAAAAGATCTAAAATAATCCCATTCACAATAGCATTTAAAACAATAGAATACTTAGTAATAAATTTAATCAAGGTCATAAAATTCTGTACACTAAAAACTGCAAGACGTTGATGAAAAATTAAGAAGACACAAACAATAAGAAAGACATCCCATGTTCATGGATCAGAAGAATTCATATTGTTAAAATGTCTCTACTATCTATAGATTCAATGCAATCTTTATCAAAACTCCATTGGTAAATTTCACAAAAATAGAAAAAACCCTAAAATATGTATGGAACCACAAAATACCTCAAATAGACAAAGCCATTCTGAGAAAGAATAAAACTGGAGGCATCATATTTCCTAACTTCAAACTGTACTACAAAGCTATAGCAATTAAGCAGTGTGTTTGTAGCATAAAAATAGGCCCATGGACCAAAGGAACAGAATCAGGAGTCTAGAAATAAACCCCATATATGTATAGTCAATTAATAGTTGACAAGGGAATGAAGAATACTTAGCAGGAAAAGAATAATTTCTTTAATAAATCGTGCTGGGAAAATTGGATAATCACATGGAGAAGAATGCAGCTGAACCCTGACCCTACACCACTCACAAAAATCAATTCCAAATGGATTCAAGAGTTAAACATGAGGTGGATGAAACTGGAGCCTATTATACAGAGTGAAGTAAGCCAGAAGGAAAAACATAAATACAGTATACTAACGCACATATATGGAATTTAGAAAGATGGTAACAATAACCCGGTGTACGAGACAGCAAAAGAGACACTGATGTATAGAACAGTCTTATGGACTCTGTGGGAGAGGGAGAGGGTGGGAAGATTTGGGAGAATGGCAATGAAACATGTAAAATATCATGTAGGAAACGAGTTGCCAGTCCAGGTTCGATGCATGATGCTGGATGCTTGGGGCTGGTGCACTGGGACGGCCCAGAGGGATGGTATGGGGAGGGAGGAGGGAGGAGGGTTCGGGATGGGGAACACATGTATACCTGTGGCGGATTCATTTTGATATTTGGCAAAACTAATACAATTATGTAAAGTTTAAAAATAAAATAAAATTGGAAGAATAGAAAAAAAAAAAAAAAAGAGTTGGAAACATAAAACTCCTCAAAGAAAGCATAATGGGGAGCCTCCTTGACATTGATCTTGGCAATATTTTATTGGCTATGACACCAAAAGCACAAGAAACAGAAGCAAATTTAGTGAGACTGCATTAAATTAAATAAAAAAAAAAACTTTTGGACAGTAAAAGAAATGATCAACAAGAAGAAAATCTATTGAATGGGGTAAAATATTTGCAAATCATCTGATAAGAGCTTAATATCCAAAATATATAAGGAACTCATATAATTCAATAGCAAAAACTCTTTAAAAATGGGCAGAAGAACTGAATAGATATTTTTCCAAAGAAGACATTCATAAGGCCAACAGGTAGATACAGGATTAGTGTTCGATCACTAATTATTAGAGATATGCAAATCAAAACCACAGTGAATTATCACTCCATACCAGTTAAAAGGGGCTTTCCCTTCTGGCTCAGCAGTAAAGAATCTACCTGCAATGCTGGAGATGCAGTTGTGAGTTCAATCCCTGGGTCGGGAAGATACCCTGAAGGAGGGCATGGCAACCCACTCCAGTATTCTTATATGGAGAATCCCATGGACAGAGAAGCCTGGCCAAAGAATGCTCAAACTACCACACAATTACACTCATCTCACAAGGCTAGTAAAGTAATGCTCAAAATTCTCCAAGCCAGGCTTCAGCAATACGTGAACCGTGAACTTCCAGATGTTCAAGCTGGTTTGAGAAAAGGCAGAGGAACCAGAGATCAAATTGCCAACATTCGCTGAATCATCAAAAAAGCAAGAGAGTTCCAGAAAAATATCTATTTCTGCTTTATTGACTATGCCAAAGCCTTTGACTGTGTGGATCACAATAAACTGTGGAAAATTCTGGAAGAGATGGGCATACCAGAGCACCTGACCTGACTCTTGAGAAACCTGTATGCAGGTCAGGAAGCAACAGTTAGAACTGGACATGGATTCTCAGTTCAAGGTAATAAAAGAGCCAAAGGAAATGAAAACAGGATCTCAAGGAGATACCTGCATCCCCATGTTCACTGCAGCATTATTCACACTAGCCAAGATATGAAAACAACTTTAATGCCTATCAACCAACAAATGGATACACACACACAAGCACATATATGGGTTTCCATGATAGCTCAGCTGGTAAAGAATCTGCTTGCAATGCAGGAGACTTGGGTTCGATCACTGGGTTGGGAGGATCCCCCAGAGGAGGGCATGGCAACCCACTCCAGTATTCTTGCCTGAAGAATCTCATGGACAGAGGAGCCTGGCAGGTTACTGGCAGCCTACAGTCCAGGGGGTCGCAGAGCCAGACACAAATTAGCAACTGAACAGCAACAGCATATTCTTCAGGCATGATAAAGAAGGAAATCTTACCATTTGTGTCAGCATAGATGAACGTTGAGGGCATTATCCTAAGGGATATAAGTCAGAGAAAGACAAATATTGTATGATATCACTTACATGTGGAATCTAAAAATCCCATAGAATTTCTAAACAGAATGCTTCCCCTTCATAGAAACAGAGAGTAGAGTGGTGCTTACTGGGTAAAGTTGGGGGACATGGGGAGATGCTGGTCAAAGCATACAAACATCCAATTATAAGATGAATAAGTTCTGGGGATTTAATGTACAGTATGGTGATTATAGCTAGTAATACTGTTTTATATGCTTTGAAGTTGCTAGGAGAGTAAATCATGCCTGTTCTCATCACAAAAAGACAAAAACTCTATTTTGTACCACTTATAAAAGGTCTATAAAATATACCTTGCAAAACTTTTTTTCTTTTTCCAGTATAACACTGGCTTTTTTTTTTTGCCTGTGTGGGCTTCCCTGGTGGTTCAGACAATAAAGAATCTGCCAGCAACGCAGGAAACCTGGGTTTGATCCTGGAGTCAGGAAGATTCCCCTGGAGAAGGGAATGGCTACCCACTCCAGTATTCTTGGAGAATTCCAGGAATAGAGGAGCCTGGCAGGTTATTGTCCATGGGGTCGAAAAGACTCAGACATGACTGAATGACTAAAATTTTCACGTTCATGGTATTCCTTTAGATGGAGTTGTTTGAGGGTGGGGAGTGTTTGTTCATTTTATATGTAGGCAAATCTGTGTATCTTTCTGTCTACTGAGTTTAAAATCTTACACAAGAAGTCCTCAGAATCATGCTTTCAAATCATCAGTCTTTTAAGGGTTTGGGCATCCTCTCATCAACACATTTTCTTGATAAAGGAAGTCAGAACCCTGAACATCTGCCCACCTCTTTGCTGAGAACCTTCCTCCCACCAGGTGGTCAGTCCTTGGTAGGCTGGGATTCAAATGTGCTTTCCGTCCCCAGTCAGAGGCACACACACCCAGGCCTGTCTTCACCAAGAAAGCACCCATCTCCCAATCACTCCCGGTTCCTGCCGCTTGGGGCAAAATCCTCTGTGGACACCCACCCTCAAGGGTACTTCATTTGCTAGGCTGCTCAAGGCCATGTCCACACCAGCCGCAACTCCTTGGAGGAGCAAAGCTGACTCCAGACACATTCAGACAGGGCTTGGCTTGATGCCATTTGTAAGCAGTGACTGATAAATCCAGAGCTTCAGATCAGATAAAACTTTGATAAATGGTTTCTTGGTGTGCTGGTAGCAATACCTACTCCTGTCTGCCCCAAGCCACCTGCAGCAATCAGCTTCGTTATGTTTAATCAAGAGCACAGACAACAATGCTCGAAAGTCATCATGCCAGTGAGAGATGGCGCAGATAGGCCCCCTGCTGAAGGGTACTGTGGGACAGAAAAGTATAAAAACTCACAGCCCTGCTCAGAAATGCCAGAGCCCTGCCAGCGTGGTTCATCTTCTTCCACCTTGGGTGTGTGAATAGGAACAGAAGTGGTATCGTATGGTGAACCAGAGGGCCCTGAGTCTGTGCACAAATGCTGAGATGACCAGGGTCGTCCCGCAGCTGGGCAAGCGTCACTGGCTTTGATCCACCTATACCTGGAGCAAGTGACACAGAGGCCCTGGCTACTCCTCAGGAGGCAAAGCCACCCCGGCTCCATCACGTTGGTGGAAGCGCAACTCAGCCTTCAGCTCACCTACATCATCAGGTCCACTCTTCCTCCACAGAGCCCATCCCTGCCCCCCTGAATCAGAATCTCCCAAATAAAGAAGCTGTATTCCCAAATAAAAAGAGAGAATTGATTTCTGCACATTCACCAAGGGAAAGCAGCTGAAGAGCCAAGAAGTTCCCTAAAAATGCAGGTGCACAACTCACCCTGCCCATGACCCACCCTCCTTGGTTGCACAGAGGAATTCCAGACACCCCACCCCCACCCTGCTAATAACTTCAGATCCATCCCCAGCCCCACAAATCAGGACTCTCATCCCACCAGCTCTTGTCACCTTCCACAGGATTGAAGGAAAGGACACAGTTTTCCCAGGAGGGAGGTTGTGTGGGGAGGTGAAGCTGCTCCATCTGGTCAGGGTCCCTGGCTCAGGAAACAAACACCTACAGACCCAACACAACTCGGCCGGATGTCCCAGGGCTTGGAAATAGCCTGAAGCTGTTGCTTCTTCTATAAAATGGTGGGAGAGCAGTTCAGGTTTGAAAGGCAGCAAAATCCGATTTCAAAGCCTAGGTCTGCCACTGACATGCTGTGCAACTCCAGGCAAGTTAATATACTTCTCTGAGCTTGATTCCTTATTTGTAAATTGGAGATTTATGTCTCAAAGTGACTGACCGCATTCACTCAGTCATTCAGGAAATACTTACTCAACTCTTACTAAGCCGCAAGGGATGTTCTACGTGCTGGCAACAGTCATGAACAAATGTCAGAACCATGCAGGGTGCAGTGTTGCATGGAGCTGCTAGGTATTTCGTATCTATTATTACTCTTACTGTTGCTAATGAGTTTTGTCCTGAGAAGCAACTGGAATTAAAGTATGTTGCTGCTGTTGCTAAGTCGCTTCAGTCACGTCCAACTCTGTGCGACCCTATGGATAGCAGCCCACCAGGCTCCTCTGTCCACGAAATTCTCTAGGCAAGAATACTGGAGTGGGTTGCCATTTGCTTCCCCAAAAGTATGTTAGTGCATTTTATAAATATAAAGCTCTCTACAGATGTCAGCTAATGTTATTTCTTTTATGGGTTAAACTCTTTGAGAGAAGGCTGATTGGTTACTCTCAGCTTCTCTCAGGGTTCCAGAGCAGCTGCCACCAGTTCCCGCCACCTGCCCTAACTGCCTGTAGCATCCGTGCCTCGAATGGCCAGAAGACAACGACAACCTTTGTCTCCCTCCAGGGTGCCTCTTTTGTCCTGCTTTTCTCTGCCCACTGCAACTTTAAGCATGAATTCTGCTGCTGCTCAGTCGTTCAGGCATGTCCAACTCTTTTCAACCCCATGGACTGCATCCCACCAGGCTCTTTTGTCCATGGGATTTCCCAGGCAAGACTACTGGAGTGGGTTGCCATTTCCTCCTCCAGGAGATTTTCCCTACCCAGAGATCGAACCCATGTCTCTTGTGGCTCCTGCAGTGGCAGGCAGATTCTTTACCACTGAGCCACCTGGGAAGCCCTTAAGCATGAATATCAGGAATTAAAATTATACAATATTAAAACAAAATAAAAGAAAATAATATATATATACTTGTCTGTGTATGTATATGTGTAGATAGGTGATAGATGTTAGATAGATATGGATCCATGATTGCCTAAGTAGGAGGGTTCTTTAAGGAGGGGCCAGGGACGGAGGAGCTGTGCCCTACAAAACTGAACTGAACAAATCCTATACCCAAAAGAGTAGGTAAAAGAGAGAAGGAAAAAGGAGGAAGAGGCAGATCAGCTGGTACTATCGTTTTTCACCCCAGCAGGCCATTGAACTATAGCAGTCAAACCCTGAGTGGGACGAGCCACAACAAAATCAAGTGTGGGCCATGGTGATGGTGAGTGGTTCAGAGGTGAAGCCGCTTAAATGGTTGGTTTTCTGTTTGGAGTGAAGTGCCTTACTTATGGATATATTTGCAAGCATGACAAATGGCTGGGACCAGAAAGGCAGGCGTGAGTGAGAGAGAACGAGCCTGTGTTCCTGCAGAAGGTTGGAGGTCAGTCCATGCCAGGACCTGGACAACACCAAAGCTTCCCACTGTTGACTCTGCCACAGGGACCAGCAAGAAACAGTGTTGCACCCTCCGGCCCAGCAGTATGGTTGTCTGGGCCCCTCCAGTGCCCTTCCAGGGCCTGCCAACTAAGCCAGCAAGATACATCCGGTGAAGTCCCTTGAAGGTGGTGGGGAGAACCCAAGCCTCGCTCCACCCCCAATCACAAAGGTAAAATCAGGATGGAAATCCAAAGACTCATTTTTGTACTTAATTTCCATTGATTAAAAAAATATGTAAATGGCAAAGATGTTGACACGATTAAGCCATTATGGTCTATTGTGCAATTATTTCTTTGATAGTTCATGACGGCTCAATTGGAGGCATAATGGACTATTATGCCATGACATCTTTGCTGAGCATTTTTGCTTGTTTTCTTCTTTTCCTTAATTTTCTTTCCTTCATCTTTTTTCCTTCAAAAAAAAAAAACAAGAGAAAATTTTTCATTCGCAGATCATTGACTTTTTAATGTCAGATTATTTACTCAATAGTCAATAACGATGCCTTTGGATTCATTATGGGCTATCGTGTAAATAGCTAATTGCATTAATTACAGCCTTTTTACAAATGTTTAGTTTGCAGCTCATCACACCCATGGACTGTGTAATTGCTGCTAGCGGGGCTGATGGGAGGCACAAGCCCTGGGTGTCTGCTTGGTGACAGGGAGATGTCTGTTGCTTTTGTTCCAACCTGACCAAGTTATAATCACTAACTACATCTGTGTGTGTGTAAAAGTGTGCATGTATGTGCACATTTGTGTGTGTATATGTGTGCATGTTTGTATGTGTGTGGAGGGGAGCTTTGGGTGTGTACATTTGTGGATAATCTCATGTCACGTTTATAAAGATAGGAGTGATTATTCTTACACAGTTGAAAAATTTTGCTTGGAAAAACAACACTAATTTATGAAAGAATTTTTCCCATGTTTCCATGACTTAAAAACACCAACATGCTAAGACATAGTGTGTTCCATAAGGCATTTTCCTTTCACAGATTATAAGCAGTTATCTTGCAAATGGACTCAGACCCTGGATGTGTACAGAGCAAACCTCCCAGGAAGAGGGATGGCAGACTTGAGAGATTCATTGTCTTCTTGTAAACAGGGCTTTGTGTTTGCAAACTGAAATTCCTGTGGGCACAGACTGTTTTTGGAAACCTTCTAAATATCTCCTAGTGCCATGTTTTGCATGTATATTTGAGGTAAACTGAAACACGAAATGGACTAGGGCCACCCTGGGTCAGCTGGGGCTCTCCGGTAGCTTCTTGAGTCAAAGCAACAATTCCCTGCTCTTGTTTTTCTCTTCTCAAAGCTCCCTTGCTTCCCTGTTCTCTGAGCCTCAGACCTACTGTGGCCCCTTCCTTCATCATCCCATATGGCTCCCATTCTTAACTTCTCTTCCTCTTCCTCAGGACCATGTTACATTCTTCTCAGCTGGGGCTAGGCAGTCCCTGACCAAGCTGTCAGCCAAGACGGATGGCTTTGCACGTCAGGGGTTCAGCAGCACATTCTACATTGGAAGACAAAAGTCTTGTTAACTCTTTAAAGACAATTCATGACACCTAACAATGGTCATGGTAAACTGAGTCAGGAGACACAAAAGTGATGCTCTGCCCAAACCAGTAAGGTCATCCTTCACAACAAAAGTTAACCTGAGCTCCAGGCTCACCTGGAAATGAACCCCTAGAAAATTATCCATCCAATCATTACCTGCCCACCACAGAACTTAGAAAAGAGTCACAATCAATCTTTATAAGTCACTGAATCCCAAGACTCTGATGCTGGGAAAGACTGAAGGCAGGAGTAGAAGGAGATGACAGAGGATAAGATGGTTGGATGGCATCACCAACTCGATGGACCTGAGTTTGAGCAAGCTCCTGGAATTGGTGATGGATATGGAAGCCTGGAATGCTATGGGGTGCAGTAGCATGCCATGGGGTCATAAAGAGTCAAACATGACTGAGGGACTGAACTGAACTGAATCCCAAGAGGACATTCATCAGTCAAACACTAGGCCATGCCCATTTTAATATATACCTTCCAAAACTTCACTTAACTGGTCATCACTGAAAGGAGTTCCGAGTCAAAAGACTTCCTGAACATATCCAAAAAGTATTAACTTTCATGAATATATTTTTAAAAACAGGTATTAATTATATAACATATGATATCATGTATATGTGGAATCTAAACTATGACACATGAACTTATCTATGAAACAGAAACAGAGTCCCAGATATAGAGAACAGGTTTATGGTTGCCAAGATGGGGGTGGGATGGGGGAGGAATGGATTTGGAGTTTAGGAGTAGCAGATGCAGTATATACAGAATGAATAAACAACAAGGCCCTATTATACAGAACAGGGAACTATATTCAACGGCCTGTGATAAACCATAATGAAAGAGAATATTTTTAAAAGATTTATATATGTGTGTGTATGCATGTGTATATATTATATGCACACACGCACACACACACACATATATAAAACTGAATCACTGCTGTAGAGCAGAAATTAACACGTTATAAACCAGCTACCAGTCAGTTCAGTTCAGTCGCTCAGTCATGTCCAACTCTTTGCAACCCCATGGACTGCAGCACATCAGGCCTCCCTGTCCATCACCAACTCCCAGAGCTTACTCAAACTCATGTCCATCGAGTCGGTGATGCCATCCAACCATCTCATCCTCTGTCGTCCCCTTCTCCTCCTGCCCTCAATCTTTCCCAGTATTAGGGTCTTTTCCAATGAGTCAGTTCATCACATCAGGTGGCCAAAGTATTGGAGTTTCAGCTTCAGCATCAGTCTTTCCAATGAATATTCAGGACTGATTTCCTTTAGGATGGACTGGTTAGATCTCCTTGCAGTCCAAGGGACTCTCAAGAGTCTTCTCAACACGACAGTTCAAAAGCATCAATTCTTCGGTGCTCAGCTTTCTTTATAGTGCAACTCTCACATCCATACATGACTACTGGAAAAACCATAGCTTTGACTAGATGAACCTTCTTTAACAAAGTAATGTCTCTACTTTTTAATATACTGTATAGGTTAGTCATAATTTTTTTCCAAGGAGCAAGTGTCTTCTAATTTCATTGCTGCAGTCACCATCTGCAGTGATTTTGGAGCCCAAAACAATGAAGTCTGTCACTGTTTCCATTGTTTCCCCATCTATTTGCCATGAAGTAATGGGACCAGATGCCATGATCTTAGTTTTCTAAATGTTGAGCTTTAAGCCAACTTTTCCACTCTCCTCTTTAAATTTCATCAAGAGGCTCTTTAGTTCTTCACTTTCTGCCATAAGGGTAGTGTCATCTGCATATCTGAGGTTATTGATATTTCTCCTGACAATCTTGATTCCAGCTTGTGCTTCATCCAATGCCATATTTCGCATGAGGTACTCTGCATATAAGTTAAATAAACAGGATTACAATATATAGCCTTGACGTACTTGTCTCACAATTTGGAACCAGTCTGTTGTCCCATGTCCAGTTCTAACATTTGCTGTTGCTTCTTGACCTGCATACAGATTTTTCAGGAGGCAGGTCAGGTGGTCTGGTATTCCCATCTCTTGAAGAATTTTCCACAGTTTGTTGTGATCCACACAGTCAAAGGCTTTGGCATAGTCAATAAAGAAGAAGTAGATGTTTTTATGGAACTCTCTCACTTTTTCAATGATCCAACGGATGTTGACAATTGGATCTCTGGTTCCTCTGCCTTTTCTAAATCCAGCTAGTGCAAGTTCACGGTTCATGTACTGTTGAAGACTGGCTTGGAGAATTTTGAGCATTACTTTGCTAGCGTGTGAGATGAGCGCAATTTTGCAGTAGTTTGAGCATTCTTTAGCATTGCCTTTCATTGGGTTTGGAGTGAAAACTGACCTTTTTCAGTCCTGTGGTCACTGCTGTGTTTTCCAAATTTTCTGTCATATTGAGTGCAGCACTTTCACAGCATCATATTTTAGTATTTGAAATAGCTCAACTAGAATTCCATCACTTCCACTAGCTTTCTTTGTAGTGATGCTTCCTAAGGCCCACTTGAATTCACATTCCAGGATGTCTGGCTCTAGGTAAGTGATCATACCATCATGATTATCTGGGTCCTGAAGATCTTTTTTGTACAGTTCTGTGTATTCTTGCCACCTCTTCTTAATATCTTCTGCTTCTGTTAGGTCCAAACAATTCCTGTCCTTTATTGTGCCAATCTTTGCATGAAATGGTCCCTTCGTATCTCTAATTTTCTTAAAGAGATCTCTAGTCTTTCCCATTCTATTGTTTTCCTCTGTTTCTTTGCATTGATCACTAAGGAAGGCTTTATTATCTCTCCTTGCTATTCTTTGGAACTCTGCATTCAAATGGGTATATCTTTCCTTTTCTCCTTTGCCTTTCACTTCTGTTCTTTTCACAGCTATTTGTAAGGCCTCCTCAGACAACTATTTTGCCTTTTTGCATTTCTTTTTCTTAGGAATGGTCTTGATCACTGCTTCCTGTAAAATGTCACAAACCTCTGTCCATAGTTCTTCAGGCACTCTGTCTATCAGATCTAATCCCTTGAATTTATTTGTCACTTCTACTTCATAATCCTAAGGATTTGATTTAGGTCATACCTGAATGGTCTAGTGGTTTTTCCTACTTTCTTCAATTTAAGTCTGAATTTGGCAATAAGTTTTTGATCTGAGCCACAGTCAGCTCCCGGTCTTGTTTTTGCTGACTGTATAGAGCTTCTCCATCTTTGGATGCAAAGAATATAATCAATTTGATTTCAGTATTGACCATCTGGTGATGTCCATGTGTAGAGTCTTCTCTTGGGTTGTTGGAAGAGGGTGTTTGCTATGACCAGTGCATTCTCCGACAAAACTCTATTAACCTTTGCTCTGCTTCATTCCATACTCCCAAGGCCAAATTTGCCTGTTACTCTAGGTATTTCTTGACTTCCTACTTTTGCATTTCAGTCCCCTATAATGAAAATGACATCTTTTTTGGATGTTAGATCTAGAAGGTCTTATAGGTCTCCATAGAACTGTTCAACTTCAGCTTCTTCAGCATTAACTGGTCAGGTGCTGGAGTGAGAATGAGGAGATACCCCATGTCCAAGGGTAGAGAAGCCCCAGCAAGACAGTAGGAGGAGCAAAATTGCATTTAGAATCAATCCCCATACCCACCAGAGAAGCTCAGAGGGCTCAAACAAACCTTGTGCGCACCAGGACCCAGAGACCCCACAGAGACTGAGACAGAACTGTGTTTGGGTGTCTCCTGCAGAAGTACGGGTCACAGTGGCCTGCCGCAGGGGTAAGGGCTCTGGGTGCAGCAGACCTGAGTATAGCATAAGCCCTCTTGGAGGAGGTTGCCATTAACCCCACCATAGAGCCCCCAGAACTTACACAGGACAGGGGAAGCAGACTCTTGGAGGGCACAAAGAGAACCTTGTGTGCACCAGGACCAGTGACCCACAGGAAACTGACCCAGACTTGCCCATGAGTGTCCAGGAGTCTCCAGTGGAGGCATGGGTTGGCAGTGGCCTGCTGCAGGGTTGGGGGCACTGAGTGCAGCAGCGCATGCATGGGACATTTTGAAGGAGGTCACCATTATCTTCATTACCTCCACCACAGTTTGGCCTCAGGGAGGGAACACAGCCCTGCCCACCAACAGAAAATTGGATTAAAGATTTACTGAGCATGGCCCCGCCCAACAGAACAAGACCCAGTTTCCCCCTCAGTCAGTCTCTCCCATCAGGAAGCTTCCTGTGAGTCTCTTATCCTTTTCCATCAGAGGGCAGACAGAATGAAAACCACAATCACAGAAAACTAACCAATCTGATCACATGGAACACAGCCTTGTCTAACTCAATGAAACTATGAGTCATGCCACATAAGGCCACCCAAGACACACAGGTCATAATGGAGAGTTCTGACAAAATGTGGTCCATTGGAGAAGGGAATAGAAAACCACTTCAGTATTCTTGCCTTGAGAACCCCATGAAGAGTATGAAAAGGCAAAAAGATAGGACACTGAAAGATGAATTCCTCACGTCAGTAGGTGCCCAATATGCTACTGGAGATCAGTGGAGAAATAACTCCAGAAAGAATGAAGAGACAGAGCCAAAGCAAAAACAACACCCAATTGTGGATGTGACTGGTGATGGAAGTAAAGTCTGACGCTGTAAAGAGCAATATTGCATACAAACCTGGAATGCTAGGTTCATGAATCAAGGTAGATTGGAAGTGGTCAAACAGGAAATGGCAAGAGTGAACATCAACATTTTAGGAATCAGCGAACTAAAACGGACTGGAATTGGTGAATTTAACGCAGATGACCATTACATCTACTACTGTGGGCAAGAATCCCTTTAGAAGAAATGGAGTAGCCATCATAATCAACAAAAGAGTCCAAAATCCAGTACTTGGACGCAATCTCAAAAATGACAGAATGATCTCTGTTCATTTCCAAGGCAAACCATTTAAATGAACTATACTTCAATTAAAAAAAAAAAAAAGGCTAATACTGGAGATGTATACAAAAAGTCAGCTTCTGGGTTAGCTCCTAAAGGTAGCTGATTCCTTCCTGTTTTCATCCTCATTCTGTGTCTAATCTGTTTGTCTTAGACAATAAGATCTACCTTCCCAGTTGAGAATAAGAACTTGGTCCACAGATGTCCAACCCTCAAGAGGATTCTATTGTGCACTAGAGCAGGAAAATACAGGCTGATTTGAAAAAGGACTTTAAAAAGTCAAAAATATAAAGGTTTAAGAGGCTATCCTCCAAGTAACTAGAAATTTTAATTGCCTGGAGACCCTATCCCTCAAGCACTTGAGCAGCATAGCTTTTTCAGAGGTGCAGGAAAAAAGCTTCAGATATTCTCTAGTGAGAGTGATGTGGCTCCTGCATGGCCAGTACAGAAGTTTTTCCACTTGTTCAGTGGCGACACAGTGCTGAAAGTCCTCAGGCCTCTGTAACTCTAGCTCCTGGAATTTGGCCTTAGCATGCTGCTAGAATACCACATAAATGTCTCCTGCAAAGCACACACATATTCCCACTCTCCAGAATGTTTCCTCTTCTGATACCACTTCAGATATCAGTGATTATTCTAAAATACTTGCAAGGGTAAAAGAAAATAAATATATCTGTCGTAGGAGACAAAAGGAGGTCCCCATTGCCTCCATTATCCCTACCGTAGTAAACCAAGGGGAGAGAACACAGCCCCGCCCATCAACAGAAAATTGGATTAAAGATTTACTGAGCATGCCCCTGCCCACCAGAGCAAGACCCAGTTTTACCCACAGCCAGTCCTTCCCACCAGGAAGCTTCCGCAAGCCTCTTATCCTCATCCATCTGAGGGCAGACAGAATGAAAACCACAATCACAGAAAACTAACCAAACTGATCACATGGATCACAACCTTGTCTAACTTAATGAAACTATGAGCCATGCATGTAGGGCCACCCAAGACGGACGGGTCATGGTGGAGAGTTCTGATAAAACATGGTCTACTGGAGAGGGAATGGCAAACCACTTCAACGTTCTTGCCCTGAGAACCCCATGAACAGTATGAAAAGGCAAAAAGATATGACACTGAAAGATGAACTCTCCAGGTCAGTAGGTGCCCCACATGCTACTGGAGAAGAGTGGATAAGTAGCTCCAGAAGGAATGCAAAGGCTGCGCCAAAGCAAAAACAATGCGCATCTATGGATGTGTCTGGTGGTGAAAGCAAAGTCTGATGCTTAAAGAACAATATTGCATAGGCACCTGGAATGTTACGTCCATGAATCAAGGTAAATTGGAAGTGGTCAAAGAGGAGATGGCAAGAGTGAACATTGACATTTTAGGACTCAATGAACTAAAATGGGTGAATTTAATTCAGATGACTTTTATATTTACTATTGTTGGAAAAAATCCCTTAGAATAAATGTAGTAGTCCTGATAGTCAACAAAAGAGTCTGAAATGCAGTACTTGGGTGCAGTCTCAAAAATGACAGAATGATCTCTGTTCGTTTCCAAGGCAAACCATTCAATATCACAGTAATCTAAGTCTATACCCCAACCAGTAATGCTGAAGAAACTGAAGTTGAACGGCTCTATGAAGACCTACAAGACCTTCTAGTACTAACACCAAAAACAAACAAACAAAGATGTCCTTTTCATCATAGGGGACTGGAATGCAAAAGTAGGAAGTCAAGAAATACCTAGAATAATAGGCAAGTTTGGTCTTGGAGTACAAAATGAAGCAGGACAAAGGCTATGCACTGGTCAGAGAAGACACTCTTCCAACAACACAAGAGACAACTCTAAACATGGACATCACCAGATGGCCAATACCAAAATCAGATTGATTATATTCTTTGCAGCCAAAGATGGAGAAGTTCTATACAGTCAGAAAATTAAGACCAGGAGATGACTGTGGCTCAGATCATGAACTCCTTATTGCCAAATTCAGACTTAAATTGAAGAAAGTAGAGAAAACCCCTAGGCCATTCAGGTATGACCTAAATCGAATCACCTACAATTATATAGTGGAAGTGACAAACAGATTCAAGGGATTAGATCTGAGAGAGTGCCTGAAGAACTATGGACAGAAGTTCATGACATTGAACAGAAGGTGGTGATCAAAAACCTCCCCAAGAAAAAAGAAATGTAAAAAGGCAAAATGGTTGTCTGAGGAGAACTTGCAAATAGCTGAGAAAAAAGAGGAGTGAAAGGCAAGGGAGAAAAGGAAAGATATACTTATCTGAATGCAGAGCTCCAAAGAATAGCAAGAAGAGATAAGAAAGCCTTCCTAAGTGAACAATGCAAAGAAATAGAGGAAAATGATGGAATGAGAAAGACTAGAGAGCTCTTCAAAAAAAATTAGAGATACCAAGACAACATTTCGTGCAAAGATGGGCACAATAAAGGACAGAAATGGTATGGACCTAACAGAAGCAGAAGATATTAAGAAGAGGTGGCAAGAATACACAGAACTATATTAAAAAAAGATATTAATGACCCAGATAACAATGATGGTGTGCTCACTCACCCACAGCCAGACATTTTGGAGTGCGAAGAAGTGAGGGCACTCAATATGCCAGAAAATTTGGAAAACTCAGCAAGGGCCACAAGACTGGAAAAGGTCAGTTTTCATTCCAATCCCAAAGAAGGGCAATGCCAAAGAATGCTCAAACTACCGCACAATTGATATTTCTCCTTGCAATCTTGATTCCAGCTTGTGTTCATCCAGCCCAGCATTTCGCATGCATATAACTTAAATACACTGGGTGACAATATACAGCCTCGATGTACTTCTTTCACAATTCGGAACCAGCCTGTTGTTCCATGTACAATTCTAACTGTTGCTTCTTGACCTGCATATGGGTTTCTCAGGAGGCAGGTAAGGTGGTCTGGTATTCCCATATCTTGAAGAATTTTCCACAGTTTGTTGTGATCCACGCAGTCAAAGGCTTTAGCATAGTCAATGAAGCAGAAGCAGATGCATTATACATTTATATGGTCCTATTGTTTTTAACATAAAGGATAAACGACACATCTCTCCTATCTGACAACATGAGGTGCTCTTCTCTATTCAGATGGCTCCACTAAATTTTGGAGATTTGGAGAAAAGAGAGAGACAGAGAGAGCTTGCTAACTAGAAAGTTCATTGCAGTTGTGGGATTTGTTGCAAGCATAAAAAACCAGTGTTTAAGAGAGTTTAAGTTAAGAATACTGGTTTATCAAGAACATGCTCTGAGGATGAGAGACATTCTTGCTGGTCCAGAGACTAAGACTCCATGCTCTCAATTCAGAGGGCCCGGGTTCAATTCCTGGTCAGGGAACTAGATTCCACATGCTGCAACTAAGATTTTGCATACTGCAACTAAACATGTCGCGTGCCACAATGGAGACTGAAGATCCCAAGAGCCACAACTGAGACCTGGAGCAACCAAATACACACATACCTACATTCACACATTTTTTTTTTTTTTTAAGAGCATGCTCCGGGGATCTCATAGGAACAAATACAGCAATGGTCTGGATCTCAGGAGCCCTGGGAGGCAGAGCATTCAGGACCCTCACCCTCCCATCACTACTCCCTCCACTCACTGCTCCCCTCTCCCTCTCTCTACCAACGTGGGCACCAAAGCTGCCAGACATTCCCTCATTTCCACTGCTGGAGAGAAATAAATTGTCTCCTTGCATCCAAAATCCAAAAAATCCCAGTTGTCAGGTACCCACCCCTAGACCCATGGGCAGCATGAACATTAGAATCAGAGTTGATCACCAGTACCATATGGAGGCAGTACAAGGGAAAGGATGGGGTACTTTCTGAAAGAAGGGGGAGAAAAAGTGGGATAAGCAGAGGAAAGAAAACGTATTCTCTGCACGCAGGCAGGACTTCCACTAGTAGTTATTCTGACCAGCTTCAATTATCCATCCCCAGGTAGAGTTGGTGAGCCACAACAGGGATGACCTAAACCACGGTTTCAGACAATCGGCCAGCCTTTGCCAAGCCCTTGCAACATGGACCAGCGGGAAAGAAAGGCAAAACATGGCAGCTGATCATGTTTTGGAGTTTTTCTGGGTAGAGAAAAATATTCCCACGAAGCACTGCTAGAGACAGAATGGATTTAACTGGCAAGCTTTGTGGGGTCAGTTGGTCGTAACAGCCAAGTAATTGAGCCTGATCAGAGGGCAGAGAGTTAGTAGCTGGTGAGAAAGGGATTTGAATGTAGAGCTCTCAGAGCAGGGCCCAGGGGGCAGTCAGAGGTGAGAGGTGGGCTAATTTCTGCTTGCAGGCCACCTGGAGTTTATGGTGCAGCCAGTAGGTACACCTCCCAAGGCTGACGCCATCCACACAACCCCTGAAATTCCTGATAAAACGGTAAATGTGCTGTCCCTATACGAATCTTCCATCAGGTGTTCGTAGTGCAATTTCCCCTGAGACCTAGAAGTCCTTCTATAACTTCCCTGGAAGATGGTTTACTGTGAACTTGGCATTTTGGGAGCCTCAAAGAAACACATATTCTTGTCCAAAGATACAATGTGGGGACTCCTGAGGTTTCAAACATCATCTCTGTAATCCACAGATTTACCCTGAGTGCAAATCATCAGCTCAGCATGAGGAAATTGAAATGCCTGCTTTGTGATGTTCATCCTTCTTCTTGCACACACACCTGCCAGGTGTGCTGGAGGCACACAGGGCCCTTACAAGAAGAAAACCCAAAATTAATCAATGGCAAGTTGGGGACCCGTATTTTGAAGAATGATTCATACCATAAATAATTCATTCCAGAGTCCTCTTTAATGTCAAGATCCCATGCAGCTTTTTATTTTCATTTTTAAATATTTATTTACTTATTTTTGGCTGTGCTGGATCTTCATTGCTGCATGCAGACTTTCTCTAGTTGCAGAGAGCAGGGCTGCTGTTGGTTGTGATGCACAGGCTTCTCATTGCAGTGGCTTCTCTTGTCCTGGAACACGGCCTCTAGGTCTTACGGCCTCAGTACTTGTTCCTTGTGGGATTACTGGTCCCATGGCATGTGAGGTGTTCCCAGACCAGGGATTGAACCCAAGTATGCAGCATTGGAAGGTGTTTTTCTTAATCACTGGACTACGAGGGGAGCCCTTGCAGCTTTTTAAATAAGAACCAATCACCAGATAGAAAATGGTACAGATAAACCTATTTCCAGGGCAGGAATAGACATATGCAGACATAGACAATGTGCATGTGGACACAGGGCAGGAAGGGGAGAGGGAGATGAACTGGGAGATTAGAACTGACGTATATACACTACAATGTGTAAATAGATAGCTAGTGGGAACCTTCTGCATATCACAGGGAGCTGTTTGGTGCTCTGTGATGGCCTAGACGGGTGGGTTGGGGAATGGGAGGAAGGTCCAAGAGGGAGGGGATAATGTATACACTCGCTGTTGCTGTTGTTGAGTTGCCCAGTCAGGTCTGACTCTTTGTGACCCCCATGGACTGCAACATGCCACGTGTATACTTCTCGCTGATTTATTTCATTGTACAGCAGAAACTGGGCTTCTCAGGTGACGTTAGTGGTAAAGAGCCCTCCTGCCAATGCAGGAGACGTGAGATGTAGGTTCGATCCCTGGGTTGGGAAGATCCCCTGGAGGAGGGCATGGCAACCCACTCCAGTATTCTTGCCTGAAGAATCTCATGAACAGGGTAGCCTGGTGGGCTACAGTCCATAGGATTGCAAAGAGTCAAACATGACTGAGGCAATTTAGCATGCATACACACACACAGCAGAAACTAACACATTATAAAGCAATTATACTCCAATAAAAATATTATTTAAAAAAGAACCAATCACCAGAAGTTTGTTTCTCAGACAAAGTTTCAGGAATATGCAAAATACAACACATAGAGTATTTAGAACTCTAGGGAGACTGGAGCTGGAAGGGACCACAGGAGACTCCTAGCCGGATGATGATTTTCAAATTCAAGGATGCAGAAGTATCACACACCTTCCCAGACATCCCACTTCCACAATCTAGGGCAGACCCCATGAGCATGGTGTCGGAGATCCACCAATCACACTTTGAGAAATGTCAGGCCCACTATTTAGGAAACAGAACATTCCCAGTGTCGCATACATGCATGGCAGAGCCAGGACTAGAACCCAGGGCTCTGACACCCCCAAACCCTGCTTCTCAGAGGGTGACTATTTTTCCTATAATGCCTACATGATTCGTGGCTTCAATAATCAGGATATTTAATCTCTAATTCTGATAAGCAAAAATTATTTCTCAGAGGGTAGGGCAAATATAATGTAAGGCAGAAGATAAAGATACTATATAAATTGAAAGAGAAGACTCTATTTTCAAATCAATCCACACAACTTTAAAGACAATTGCATGTACACACTGCTAAATTTTAAAAATGGATGACTAACAAGGATCTACCAAACAGCACAGGGAATTCTGCTCAATGTTTTGTGGCAGCCTGAATGGGAGGGGAGTTTGGGGGGGAATGGATACATGTACATGTATGGCTGAGTCCCTTTGCTGTCCACCTGAAACTATCACAACATTGTTAATTGGCTATAATCCAATATAAAATAAAAGTTAAAAAAGAAAATAAAGACAATTACATTTAACTGGTCTTTTGTGTGTGTGTGTGCATTTGTTTTGCTTTGAAATGGTAGACCGAAAGCAAATGATATAGAAGAAAATCAAATGGAAACCTAAGTGAGCCTCCAAAAAAGAATACCAAGTAAACTTAATGCAGATGATCCTGCAACAATTTAATAGCTAAGCGATCCATGATTTTTCTTAACAAATATCCTCATTGAGAGAGAGAAAAGCAGCAGCTAAGAAATATCTTTGGATTCAATGCCATTTCTTTTTCTTTTACTTAATTTTGCAGGTATCTCAGCATGATCTGAATAAATTATGCTGACAATACCATAATATAAATGATAAATCATCAACACAGTTTTAGTGATATATTGCATGAAATGTAAATAATAACCAGGACTGCTAATTGGCTGGCTTCTTAGGAACAAAGCTGCAGCCGCGTGACTCTCCCAGTCTGGGCTCAGTCATTAAGCATTTCTGCTGGTAAGCTGTTTCTGCTGGTCTGGACAGGAAAGCACAGCCTCCAAGACAAACCTTTGTGTGGAAGTTCTTTTGGCCTGAGAGCAAGTTAGCGGTGAATGGCAAGCCATGTTTCTTTATCCCTCCGCGGTGCTGGTGGGCTGGGACCTCACCCTGCGTCTCCTAAGAAATTATGTCCCCCAGAACTAACAAGATTTAACGAGGAAAACTCTTCACGTCAGTCAAGTTGCTGAATCTTTCCAAAAAATCTTCTGACTCATTCTGATTTCATTTTTTTTCTTTTGCTTTGATAACGATTTGATTACAACTTCATTTGACCAGAAACATAAGCTGTTTCTATGTGCTTCTTATTTTGAAAATACCTTGTTAGCATTCATCATATGTTTATGCAGCTTAAAAATATATTTTGTTTCATTTTCCCAAACAAATCCTTCTGCTTTCTGACAGGGTTGAGATTCTTGTATGCAGTTTTCCTGCTGTGTCAAACAATGTCTTGGGAAAAATAACCCGGTGTAAAGAGGGCACATTCATTTCTTCAGCTGAGGATGCAAGGGGTGGGTCTGGGTCCTGGGGAGACACAGAGTGAATGCCATTTAGCGTTCCCATTCTCAAGGTCTTCCATTCTAGTGGGGAGCAGGCAGAGAATGAAGGATGATGACTTGAGATCATATTGTATAAAGCCGTGCAGGACAATGTAATAGAGAGTCCGGATATGATGGGTGGGGAGAGGGAGCCTCCACGAGGCAGTGACATTTGCACTGGACCAGAAAGAGCCTGAACTTAAAGATCTAGAGAAAGGATGTTCCAGCCAGAGAGGACAACATATGCAAAAGCCCTGAGGCTGAAGCAGCCTATTGAATGTGAGAGAGAGAAAAAGAAAGAAAAATTCAGGAAGGCAGTGGGTAAAGACTTGATTCCCCTGTGTAGGACTGATCCTACCCCATCACCCATTTGGTGAGCCTACCTTCTCCCACACCTGGGGTCCTTGCATAAACCTCTACCCCCAAGCTCCCACTTCATATGATACCTTCTATCCACAGGTCTGTAACCCAGCCACCACCACTGTAGCCCCCAGGCCTGTCTTCTCCAAACTCTTTGTGCTTGGGATTGGAATTTGTTCCCTTCCCAAACCTACCAGCTTCCTGATTAGGGCCACTCTGCTTAGAGTTTGACCAATCCACTGCAAATGTGATCCAGTTACAGGTGGGTTCCCAATGCCACCACCAGGGACTGAGCCTGGAAGGTCATTTCAGGGTTGATGGTCACATTGAGATCCAGGCCCCAACTAAGATTGCCCCTTTCCAAAGTAAGGGCTGATATGTTGCTCCTAACCACACACATGGCCTAGCCTGCTGGCCCTTGTTCATCAATCCTTGCAATTCATTCTCTCTAGGGATATAAAAATATAACAGTTGGTGCCCCTGATCCCTGAAAGTGAGGTCATCGCTGTATTCCCTGGAGAATTCTCTTACGTGGCTTACAACAGAGGGCAACCCTCCTGAAGAAAGCTCTCAAGAGTAAGGAATTGTCCCCCAGTACTGGTCCTTCTGATTGGCCTTGGTTCCTTCCAAGGGTTACCTTGGACACTGGCCAGCACCGCATGGAGTCAACCAGTAGCTGGAGAAGGGTGGATTTTACTGTCAAAAACTATCAGCCCAGGGACTGTGGCCAAGATAAGTGCTGTGGGATTTATCAACTTTGTTCTTGTTACTGTCATTTCTGGTCTCCCATCCCATCATAATCAAAACCATTTATAAAGCACTCTATCTGCATAGAGCTCCAATTTAGGCCTAGGACAGAGTAAGTTAAGCAGACAAAAGGTCCCCATCACAGAGGTGAGGGTCCATCAAGGATAAGGCAGCAATAAAGCAGATGAACTAGTTAAGGCAGGCAAAAAGCCAAAAGGCAAAGTTACAAAAGATTTGCATTAAATTTAAGCAGAGGGGTCAGAAGACTCTAATGGGGACAAGAAATGGAGAAAGAGGACCCTATGTAAGTTGAGAACAATTCTTCCTCTTGGATCCCAAAGATTTCCTTACCCAGTGGAAAGACACATCCATTGGATTAAAAGATGGCCATTCTTTTATTTAATCTCAGTGTTTAAGATGTAGTAGACAAAGAGCCAAGATTATACAATAGAAAATGCCAGTCCCTTCAATAAATGGTGTTGGGGAAACTGGGTAGTCACTGAACACAAAAAGTAATCAAATGGATTAAAGACTTGAATATTAAACCTGAAACCATAAAACTCCTGAAAGAAAACATAGGCAGTAAGCACCTTGATATTTTTCTTGGTGATGACTTTTTGATCGGATGCCAAAAGCAAAGGCAACAAAAACAAAAATAAACAAGGGGGACAACACCAAACTCAAAAGCTACTGTACAGCAAAGGAAACCATCAACAAAATGAAAAAGACAACCTAACGATGAGAGAAAACACTTGAATATGATATACCTGAGAAGGAATTTATACCCAAAATGTATAAAGAATTCATACAACTCAATAGCAAGAAAAACCCCAAACAATCCAATTTGAAAAAAAATGAAGTCTTGCCATTTGCAACAACATGGATGGATCTAAGTGTCGTGCTAAGTGAAATGAGTTCGACAGAGAAAGACAAACACCATATGATCTCACTTATACATGGAATTTAAAAAAAAAAACACAAACAAAATGAAAGGAGACATAGATACAGAGAACAAATGGGTGGATGCCAGAGGGGCGGGATGGAGGTGGGCAAGATAGGTGAGGAGGATTGAGAGGTGCAAGCCTCCAGCGATAAAACAAATAAGCCTCAGGAATATTTTATACTGCAAAAGGAAAATGATCAATAATATTGTATTATCTTTTGATGGGGACAGAGGGTTACTAGACTTATCATAGTGATCATTTCATAATTTATGCAAATCACTATTTAGTACACCTGAAACTAACATATATAGCATGCCAGCTATTTCGATTTTTTTAAAATGGCCTGAAGATCAGAATAGACATTTTCTGAAGATGATATACAGATGGTCAACAAGTACATGAAAAGATGCTCAACATCACTAATTATTCAGTTCAGTTCAGTCGCTCAGTTGTGTCCAACTCTTTGGGACTCCATGAATCGCAGCACACCAGGCCTCCCTGTCTGTCACCAACTCCCAGAGTTCACTGAAACTCATGTGCATCCAATTGGTGGTGCCATCCAGCTATCTCATCCTCTGTAATCCCTTTATCCTCCTGCCCCCAATCCCTCCCAGCATCAGGGTCTTTTCCAGTGAGTCAACTCTTCACATGAGGTGGCCAAAGTATTAGAGTTTCAGCCTCAGCATCAGTCCTTCTAATGAACACCCAGGACTGGTCTCCTTTAGAATGGACTGGTTGGATCTCCTTGCAGTCCAAGGGACTCTCAAGAGTCTTCTCCAACACCACAGTTCAAAAGCATCAATTCTTCAGTGCTCAGCTTTCTTCACAGTCCAACTCTCACATCCATACATCATTAGGAAAAAGCAAATCAAAATCACAATGAGATATCACCTCACATCTGTTAGAATGGTTGTTATTTTAAAAGACAAGAAATAACAAGTGTTGGTATGGGAAAGAGAAAACTTGCATCCTGCTGATAGGAATGTGTTGGTACAACATTTATAGAAAACAATATGGAGTTTCCTCAAAAAACTAAAAATAGAACTCCCATATAATCTAGCAATTTCACTTCTGGGTATTTATTTTTAAAAAAAGAATGCACTAACTCAAAAAGATATATGCATTCTCATGCTCATTGCCATGATATGGAAGCAACCTAAGTCTTTATAGATGGATGAACAGATAGACAAAATGTTATATATGTTTCTGTGTGTGTATGTAAATAAATAAATAGAATAGAATATTATTCAGCCCTAAAAAGTAATAAAACCTTACCATTTGTGACAAAATGGATAGACTCTGAGGGCACTACGCTGAGTGAAACAAGTCAGGCAAAGAAAGAAGAGTAATGTATGATTTCACTTATATGTGGAATCTAGAAAAAAGAAAAGAAAAAGAAGGCAAACTCAGATATAGAAAACAGATTGGGTGTGGGTGTTGACAAAATGAGTGAAAAGGTAAAGGGTGTGAAAAAGTGTGAACTTTTAGTTATGAAATAAATAAGTCATGGGGATATAATGTACAGCAAGGTGATTATAACACTGTGTTGCACATTTAAAATGTATTGAAACTAAATCTTAGAAGTCCTCATCCTAAGAAAAAATGTGGCTCTGTATGGTGACAGAAGTGTGATGTTTGAACTGTGGTGTTGGAGAAGACTCTTGAGAGTCCCTTGGACAGCAAGGAGATCCAATCAGTCCATCCTAAAGGAAATCAGTCCTAAATATTCATTGGAAGGACTGATGCTGAAGTGGAAACTCCAATACTTTGGCCACCTGAGGCAAAGAAGTGAATCATTCGAAAAGACCCTGATGCTGGGAAAGATTGAAGATGGGAGGATAAGGGGACAACAAAGATGAGATGGTTGGATGACATCAGTGACTCAATGGACATGAATTTGAGTAAGCTCCAGGAGTTCATGATGGACAAGGAAGCCTGCAGTCCACGGGGTACTTCAGTCCATGGGGTTGCAAAGAGTTGGACACAACTGATCAACTGAACTGAACTAACTGAACTGGTGGTGACAGATGTTAATTAGACTTTGTAGTGATCATTTCCTGATATATAGATAGATAGTCATTATGCTGTACATCTGAAACTAACATATTATAGTCATTTATATCTCAATTTTTTTTAATGTAGAATAGATTTCCAGTTCAGGAAGAAGATGTATAGACTCATTTTCCCTCACACATGCCCTCTAAATAAAATACCATGGAAATAATTCAAATGACAATGATAAAATAGCTCTAAAAGCTAGGAAGAAGAGGGTGGAATGGCCAAGAATCTCAGAACTTGAATGATGGCATGATGAGTTCTTCTATGTTTCCTTTCTATTTTCCACGTACTTCTAGCCTAGGATTCATAGAAACCCGAAACCTGGAACTGACCATAGGTGCGCGCACACACAAACACACAAGCCAATAGACTGGGAAGGGAGATACCCAACAAAACCGGGCAGGAAATCCCAACCATGCTTCACAACTTGGACAGTCTGATCTACAGGCAGCAGTAGTAGCAGCAAAGCACAGCTGTCCCAACCTTTGCTTTATAAACAGGGTCCTGAAGTATCTGTCTTCAAGGTCAGCAGCAAAGCTCCAGAATTGGACCGCCCAATCTGTAAAGCAATAGCAGCAACGGCAAAGCCCTATATCTCCCCAGTCTCCAGTCAGGGGAATAAGAAGACCTAGGTTCATTAACTTCTGCCTCTTCTCTAAAAATGTCACCTGGTATCAACAGGCATTCCAGGATAGTACCTTCTGTCTCTAACAATAACACCTGCCAAGACTGATTAGGAGATACAGTAACACCAAAAGAATGAGACAAACCAGAACAGCTTTGCAAGGGGTCAGAAAACTATACTGTCATTGGAACTGAAGCCCATAAAAGTGGTCCAGACTGTACACTAACCTGAGTAGACGCTAAAATAGAAGATGTAAATAGTATCAAGAATCCCCTAATACAATAGTCAAAATGTATAAGATCTTATATAAACCCACTCCTCATACTACAAACCAGAGAAAAAATAATTTGAATGAAGAAAGATAATCAACTGATGTCAATACCAAGATGAAAGAGATGTTGAATTTATCTGAAAAGGATATTACAATGGCAACCATAAAAATGCTTCAACCAATTGATTACAAATTCTCATGAAGCAAATAAAAAGATAGAAAATACAAGAAAAGAAATTGAAGTTATTTTTTTAAAGAACTAAATGGAAATTATAGAAATAAAACATACGATAACAAAAATATAAAATCTGATGAAGTCAATAGTAAACTGAAGGAGAGAAGCAATAAATTTGAAGACAAATAATTAGAGTTTATTCAGAGACTAACAGGAAAATTAACAAAAATTAAACAGAGACTCAGGAATCTATGGGACAATAAGATCTAATTTTCATATTGTCAGAGTTTCAGGAAGAAAAGAAGAGATAGTGGAACTGAAAAATTATTCAAAGAAATAATAGCTGTATATTTTTCAAATTTTGTGGAAAATATAAATTTGTGGATTGATAAATCTGAACATATCTCAAATAGGGATAAGTTCAAAGAAATCCACACCAAAACACATATCAAAATACTGAAAACTAAGTACAATTAAGTGAAGTAAGTCAGACAAAGAAAAACAAACATTATATGATATCATTTATATTTGGAATCTTTAAAAAATGGTACAAATAAACTTATTTACAGACCAGAAACAGTCATAGATGTAGGAAACATACTTATGGTTACCAAAGGGGTAAGGGAGGGAATAACTGGGAGATATGGATTGACACATACACGCTACTATATATAAATAGATAACTAATTAGAATCTACTATATAGCACATGGAACTCTATTCAGTACTCTGTAATGACCTTACAGCTCAACTCCAGAAAAATAAACGACCCAATCAAAAAATGGGCCAAAGAACTAAATAGACATTTCTCCAAAGAAGACATACAGATGGCTAACAAACACATGAAAAGATGCTCAACATCACTCATTATCAGAGAAATGCAAATCAAAACCACTATGAGGTACCATTTCACACCAGTCAGAATGGCTGCGATCCAAAAGTCTACAAGCAATAAATGCTGGAGAGGGTGTGGAGAAAAGGGAACCCTCTTACACTGTTGGTGGGAATGCAAACTAGTATAGCCACTATGGAGAACAGTGTGGAGATTCCTTAAAAAACTGGAAATAGAACTGCCTTATGATCCAGCAATCCCACTACTGGGCATACACACTGAGGAAACCAGAAGGGAAAGAGACACGTGTACCCCAATGTTCATCGCAGCACTGTTTATAAAAGCCAGGACATGGAAGCAACCTAGATGTCCATCAGCAGATGAATGGATAAGAAAGCAGTGGTACATATACACAATGGAGTATTACTCAGCCATTAAAAAGAATACATTTGAATCAGTTCTAATGAGGTGGATGGAACTGGAGCCTATTATACAGAGTGAAGTAAGCCAGAAGGAAAAACAATACAGTATACTAATGCATATATATGGAATTTAGAAAGATGGTAACAATAACCCGGTGTACGAGACAGCAAAAGAGACACTGATGTATAGAACAGTCTAATGGACTCTGTGGGAGAGGGAGAGGGTGGGAAGATTTGGGAGAATGACATTGAAACATGTAAAATATCATGTAAGAAACGAGTTGCCAGTCCAGGTTCGATACACGATACTGGATGCTTGGGGCTGGTGCACTGGGACGACCTGGAGGGATGGTATGGGGAGGGAGGAGGGAGGAGGGTTCAGGATGGGGAACACATGTATACCTGTGGCGGATTCATTTTGATATTTGGCAAAACTAATACAATTATGTAAAGTTTAAAAATAAAATAAAATTTAAAAAAAAAGAAAGAAAATATTGGGAGCTAAAAAAAAAAAAAAAGATAATTTAAAAAATATGTCAATGAATCCCACAACAGGTTAAATTTAAAATATCATACTAATGGATCTTCTAAGAATGTAGTATTATATTATCAATTTTAATACCTAAATTAAACTAATGGGAAAGTATTTAATTTACTAGGACCCACATCACAATTCATTGTCAGAGTTAGTAGAAGACTATTGTGTCTTTAATTCTTAATCTTGAATAATTTTCAAAGCATCCTTTTTTCTTTCTTTTTAAAAATTCTATTTCAAATAAGCAAAACAAATCCATGATAAGACAAATATATCTAAGGCCAAAAAGTGATAGAGCTAATGTCTCACTTGAAGAAAGGTCCTCTCTGCACTTCATACGGATATTCTCAGTAGCATTTAATACATGCGTTGTAGGTACTAGTCGGGTAGTTAGGGAACGCTTTGGATGAGGGCTGTCCTTGTTATCTTTTAAAGCAAATTAAGAAAATAAAATGTCAGTATTAGTAAAAAAAAAAAAAAAAAAAAAAGGAGTGGATATATGTATGTGAACTTCCCTGATGGCTCAGATGTAAAGAATCTGCCTGCAATGGAAGAGACCCGGGTTCAGTCCCTAGGTTGGGAAGATCCCCTAAAAAGGGGAATGACTATTCACTCCAGTATTCTTGCCTGGAGAATCCCACGGACAGAGAAGCCTGGCAGGCTAAAGTCCATGGGATTGCAAAGAGTGGGACACGACTGAGCGAATAACACATACATGTGTGTAAACTAATTCATTCTGCTGAACAGCAGAAACTAACACAACACGGTCAATCAACTATATTCCAATAAAAATTGATTTTAACAAATAACCTTAAAAGGAACAAAGGGAAATGATACATTACCTGCAAAGCAACCCCAATCGAATGGCAGCGGGTTTCTCATCTAAAACTGTAGAGGCCAAGGAAGTAGAACAATATTTTTCAAGTATTGGAAGAAAAAAACCGCCAACCTTGAATCTTGTATCTGGCAAACTACCTTTCACAATGAAGGAAAAATAAAGACATATTTGGACAAATTAAAATAAAGAGAATTTGTTGTTAGCACACCTACCTTTTGAGAGTGGCTAAAGGAAGTTCTCCAAACAAAAAGAAAAAGCAGAGGAAGATTTAAACCTTCAGAAAGGAAAATAAAAACAATGGAATTGCTAAAACTAGAAATAAATATAGTAGGTTACTCTTTAACTCATGAGTTTCTTTGTGGTTGAAATAAAAGTTGTAACCCCATTTGACATGGTACTCAATGTGTATAGAGGAAATACTTTATTTTTTTTTTCTCAGTTGTGTCTGACTCTTTTACTTATTTATTTATTTATGTTTACTTTACAATATTGTATTGGTTTTCCCATACATCAACATGCATCCGCCACAGGTGTACACATGTTCCCCATCCTGAACCCCTCTCCCACCTCCCTCCCCATACCATCCCTCTGGGTCATCCCAGTGCACCAGCCCCAAGCTTCCTGTCTCCTGCATCACACCTGGACTGGCAATTCATTTCTTATATGATATTATACATGTTTTAATGCCATTCTCCCAAATCATTGCCCCCACCCCCCACAGAGTCCAAAAGACTATTCTATACATCTGTGTCTCTTTTGCTGTCTCGTACACCGGGTTATTGTTACCATCTTTCTCAATTCCATATATATGCGTTAGTATACTGTATTGGTGCTTTTCTTTCTGGCTTACTTCACTCTGTATAATAGGCTCTAGTTTCATCTAGTTTCATTAGAACTGATTCAAATGTATTCTTTTTAATGGCTGAGTAATACTCCATTGTGTATATGTACCACTGCTTTCTTATCCATTCATCTGCTGATGGACATCTAAGTTGCTTCCATGTCCTGGCTATTATAAACAGTGCTGCGATGAACATTGGGGTACACATACCTCTTTCAATTCTGGTTTCCTCGGTGTGTATGCCCAGCAGTGGGATTGCTGGGTCATATGGAAGTTCTATTTCCAGTTTTTTAAGGAATCTCCACACTGTTCTCCATAGTGGCTGTACTAGTTTGCATTCCCACCAACAGTGTAAGAGGGTTCCCTTTTCTCCACATCCTCTCCAGCATTTATTGCTTGTAGACTTTTGGATCACAGCCATTCTGACTGGCGTGAAATGGTACCTCATAGTGGTTTTGATTTGCATTTCTCTGATAATGAGTGATGTTGAGCATCTTTTCATGTATTTGTTAGTCATCTGTATGTCTTCTTTGGAGAAATGTCTATTTAGTTCTTTGGCCCATTTTTTGATTGGGTCATTTATTTTTCTGGAATTGAGCTGTAGGAGCTGCTTGTATATTTTTGAGATTTGTTGTTTGTCAGTTGCTTCATTTGCTATTATTTTCTCCCATTCTGAAGGCTGCCTTTTCACCTTGCTTATAGTTTCCTTTGTTGTGCAGAAGCTTTTAATTTTAATTAGATCCCATTTGTTTATTTTTGCTTTTATTTCCAATATTCTGGGAGGTGGGTCATAGAGGATCCTGCTGTGATGTTTGTCTGAGAGTGTTTTGCCCGTGTTCTCCTCTAAGATTTTTATAGTTTCTGGTCTTATGTTTAGATCTTTAATCCATTTTGAGTTTATTTTTGTGTTTGGTGTTAGAAAGTGTTCTAGTTTCATCCTTTTACAACTGGTTGACCAGTTTTCCCAGCACCACTTGTTAAAGAGATTGTCTTTTCTCCACTGTATATTCTTGCCTCCTTTGTACTTTAAACAATTATATTTTAAAAATTGAACAAGGGACCTAAAGGGAAGTTGGACTATTACATTCCACCTGAAGTGGTAAAACATCATGCATATGGTAAGCACTAAAATAACCACTAAGAAAAGTACACAAAATTATATGCTTTATATTATAAATTTTAAAAAATGGAATTCTAAAATCTTCAAATCCCACGGGAAAGTAACAAAAAAGAAGTAGAGTGAAAAGAAACAGGGAAAATAGAATATAAATAATAAAACAGCATATTTAGATATTATTATAACAATAATTAATTTCAGTTCAGGTTAGTCACTCAGTTTGTGTCTGACTCTTTGCGACCCCATGAACCACAGCACACCAGGCCTCCCTGTCCATCACCAACTCCCGGAGTTCACTCAAATCCATGTCCATTGTGCCGGTGATGCCATCCAGCCATCTCATCCTCCATCGTCCCTTCTCCTCCTGCCCTCAATCTTTCCCAACATCAGGGTCTTTTCAAATGAGTCAGCTCTTTGCATCAGGTGGCCAATGTATTGGAGTTTCAACTTCAACATCAGTCCTTCCAATGAACACCCAGGACTGGTCTCCTTTAGGATGGACTTGCTGGATCTCCTTGCAGTCCAAGGGACTCTCAAGAGTCTTCTCCAACACCACAGTTCAAAAGCATCAATTATTCGGCACTCAGCTTTCTTTATAGTCCAACTCTCACATCCATACATGACCACTGGAAAAGCCATAGCCTTGACTAGACAGACCTTTGTTGGCAAAGTAATGTCTCTGCTTTTTAATATGCTGTCTAGGTTGGTCATAACTTTCCTTCCAAGGAGGAAAGCGTCTTTTAATTTCATGGCTGCAATCACCATCTGCAGTGATTTTGGAGCCCAGAAAAATAAAGTTTGACACTCTTTCCACTGTTTCCCCATCTATTTGCCATGAAGTGATGGGACCAGATGCCATGATCTTCGTTTTCTGAATGTTGAGCTTTAAGCCAACTTTTTCACTCTCCTCTTTCACTTTCATCAAGAGGCTCTTTAGTTCTTCACTTTCTGCCGTAAGGGTGGTGTCATCTGCATATGTGAGGTTATAGATATTTCTCCCGGGAATCTTGATTCCAGCTTGTGCTTCCTCCAGCCCCGAGTTTCTCATGATGTAATCTGCATATAATTTAAATAAGCAGGGAGACAATATACAGCCTTGACGTACTCCTTTTCCTATTTGGAACCAGTCTGTTGTTCCATGTCCAGTTCTAACTGTTGCTTCCTGACCTGCATACAGGTTTCTCGAGAGGCAGGTCAGGTGGTCTTAAAGTAAATGTAAATTACTAAATTGTAAATAGTCCAAATACAACAGCTAAAATATAGATATTAGCAGAGTAAATGAAGACTCAACCATATGCTATCTATAAGAAACTTACTTCAACCATAATGACTAGGTATGTTGAATGGCGAAGACTGGGAAAAAAATATGTCATGGAAATATTAATCCAAAAAAGAAAGAGGGAAAAAGAAAAAGGGAAGAAGGGAGGGAGGGAGGAACAAGAAAGGGTCGGAGAGAGGAAGAAAGAAAGAGAGAGAGGAAGGAAATTTGATTACACTGATATCAGATAACATAGACCAGCCCAAATAAAATTATTTAGAATATAGAGTTTTATAGTCAAAACTATGGTTTTTCCAGAAGTCAGGTATGGATGTGAGAAGTTGACCATAGAGAAGGCTGAGCGCTGAAGAATTGATGCTTTTGAACTGTGGTGCTGGAGAAGACTCTTGAGAGTTCCTTGGACAGCAAGGAAATCAAACTGGCCAATCTTAAAGGAAATAAACATTGAATATTCATTGGAAGAATTGGGGCTGAAGCTGAAGCTCCAATAATTTTGGCAACATGATGCAAAGAGCCGACTCATTGGAAAAGACCCTGATGATGGGCAAGATTGAGTACAAGAGAAGAAGGGAGTAACAGAGGATGAGATGGTTGGATAGCATCACTAACTCAGTAGACAAGAGTTTGAGCAAACTCAGGGAGATAGTGAAGAACAAGGAAGACTGGCATGCTGCAGTTCATGGGATTCCAAAGAGTAAGACATGACTTAGTGAATGAACTACAACAATATAGTCATAACATAATGATAAATAAGTCAATTCATGGGAAAATCTAGTAATCCCAAATGTTTATGCACCAAATAACAGAGAATCAAAAACTGGAGAAGCTGAAAGAAGAAATAGACAAATTCACAATTATATTTGGGACTTCAATACCCCACTATTGGCAATTGCATCTTACTAACAGTAAACCAGCAAGGACAGAGAACTGATCCACTGACATGATCTAACTGACGTTTATAGAACATTCCTTTGCTGCTGCTGCTGCTAAGTCACTTCAGTCGTGTCCGACTCTGTGTGACCCCATAGACGGCAGCCTACCAGGCTCCCCCGTCCCTAGGATTCTCCAGGCACCAGAATACATGTTCCTTTCAAGTACTGTTTGATTACCAAGGTAAACTATATCCTCAGTCATAAAACAAATCTCAACCAATTTAAACTAATACAATATTGTAAAGCTTAAAAATAAAATAAAATTAAAAAAATAAAAAAATAAAAGAACTGAAATAATGCAGACTATGTTCTCTGACCATAAAGGAATCAAACTAGAAACCAGTAACAGAAAAATAAAAGAAAAATTAAAAACATTTGAAATGTAAACAACAGTTTCCTAAATAAGCCATAAGTCAAAGAGGAAGTCTCATTGAAAATTTTAAAAGTGCATAGAATATAGTGAAAATAATAGTAAACAATATCAGAATTTGTGGGAAGAAGTTTAAGTAGTTCTGAGAGAGAAATTTACATTAGTAAATGCTTACATTAGAAAATAAAAAATATTGCAAATTAATAATCAAAGTTCCTACCTCAGAAAGCCAGAAAAAGAAGAACAAGATAAATACAAAGCAAGCAGAAGGAAAGAAATGTTAAAGAAAATAAAGAAAAAAAAATCAGGTGAAACAAAAAGGTTTTTTTAAAAAATCAATAAATTTAATAAAACTCTAGTCAGACTAATGAAGAAAAAAAGAGAGAAAATATTTGTTACCAATATCAGAAGTATGGGCTCATCACTACTGATCCATGAACAGTAAAAGAATAATTAAAAAGTACTGTGAACCAATCTATGCCAATAAATTTGATAATTTAGATGAAATGAACAACTTCCTTCAAAACTTACATAGAGAAATACATACTATGGATAGGCCTATATCTAAAAAAGAAATTGAATCAGCAATTAACAACCTTCAAAAATAGAAAGTACCAGGCCCAGGTGAGTTCATTGGTGAACTCCACCAAACATTTACAGTAGAAATTATACCTGTTTTATTCCAGAAAATAAAAGCAGAAAGAATACTTCCTAATACAGCACTCAGTCATAATAAAAACTTTCAGTTAACCAAAAATTTCTTCAATATGATAAAGAACATCTACAAAAAAAAAAAAAAAAAAAAAAACAGCTAACATCACACTTTAGGTAAGAAACTGGATGTTTTCCCCTTGATTGGTACATCCTATCTCGTGTAAATGCTAAAGCTGAAACTCCAGTACTTTGGCCACCTCACGAGAAGAGTTGACTCATTGGAAAAGACTCTGATGCTGGGAGGGACTGGGGGCAGGAGGAGAAGGGGACGACAGAGGATGAGATGGCTGGATGGCATCACTGACTCAATGGACATGAGTTTGAGTGAACTCCGGGAGTTGGTGATGGACAGGGAGGCCTGGTGTGCTGCGATTCATGGGGTTGCAAAGAGTCGGACACGACTGAGCGACTGAACTGAACTGATCTCGTGTAAGAGGAAACAAAATATATAAGGTTGAAAAGGAATAAATAAATTGCCTTTTTTCACACATGACATGATTATCTCACTGGTTGGAGAGACCAATGAATAGATGAATTAACGAACAACACAGTCCCAGTATCAGACTAATGATAATACGTTGTATGACCTGGAAGAGGCTAATCTCACTGCCATCATCTTCTGAAGTGGGACAGTAAGATCATCTGTGGGATCAACTATGGGACAATAAACACATCATCTACTGAAGTGTTCTGAAGATTCACAGGAGATTCAAATGGACCAGCCAGTGTTTCATTTTAACTGATGAGATTTCAGCAGGATTTTTAGACAATGTTGTACAACCAAAGATATTCCCATAATTTATTATTAGTGCTACTTAACTCTGCTTGCATTTCTCTTATTCCTAGACCTTATCCTGATTTTCAGGGACTTATTTTAATGGTCTGATCACTTCACTCCAAAGCTAAACAATGTACGTAAACAACCAGGTGTCTGAATGATACCTGGTTCGATAGACCTTTTTGATAGAATTTCCAGTGTCAGTGGAAATGTGTTTGCTTACTAGACAACATCATCTGGAACTTAAAGAAATAAATCTCAGAGCTACTCAACTATGTAGAAAATAAAGTTTGCAATAATTCACAGGGTATAGCTTAACCTCCAGGAGCTTCCAGTCAGGAACAGAGACATCAACAGATGGGAATAACCAGATGATTAAGCAAAATCACTGTACAGAAAACAGCTGACTCGATGGATGTGAGTCTGAGTGAACTCCGGGAGTTGGTGATGGACAGGGAGGCCTGGCGTCCTGCAATTCATGGGGTCGCAAAAAGTCAGACACAACTGAGCGACTGAACTGAACATGGAGAAACACCGTGGATATTGAACAAGATATTCTGGCATAAAGAAATGCAAAATGAATTTGAAACTAAGGCCTAGGTAACCTTTGTTTAATGCCTATGTCCTACATGTCTTATTATGCCAGCATGTCCAAAACAAAGGGAGACTGCTTCATATAGAGAATTACTTGATGCTAGTGCAGGTGTGATGAGCAATTAATAAATAAAATCTGTTTCATTATCATCTTTTACCCTCAGAGACCAAGGAGCATTGCAAAGTTAATCTGTTAATCCCAAAGTAGAACCATGTAGCCAAGTGATACATTTCAATTAGAACATCAATATTATGGGAAGAATGGAGATCTTCCTTACATAACTGTGGATTCGCGATAACACCTGTCAATGGATATATTTCAGAATAAGATAAATGACCATTCCCCTTGGAAGAAGCTGTGGATACCAAACTTACATGATCAACACCTCTTAATTATTTTTATTTCTTCAATGAACAGCAAGCTTTGAAACACTTTGCCTATGGCACAAAGCAACATAACAATTAATGCATTTCTCACTTTCTGTATAGTCAAAGGTATGTGGTTGCCAATCAAACATGTAGGTCATTCCCAGATGACCACCATTAGCTGAATTGATACACTTCAGGACAGGGACTAGATACTTGATTGTTTCTTTACCTTTCAGATACCTCTTAAGAAAATTTATTATTTTCCATTAAAGGTTTTTAAATAGTGGGAAAATATCCATTCCTATTTTTAAAGACCTCTATGGATTCAAGCTGGAATCAAGATTGTTAGGAGAAATATCAACAACCTCAGATACGCAGATGACACCACCCTTATGGCAGAAAGTGAAGAGGAACTAAAGAGCCTCTTGATGAAAGTGAGTGAGGAGAATGCAAAAACTGGCTTAAAACTCAACATTCAAAAAACTAATACCATGGCATCTGGTCCCATCACTTCATGGCAAATAGATAGGAAAACAATGGAAACGGTGACAGACTTTATTTTCTTGGGCTCCAAAATCACTGCAGATGGTGATTACAGCCATGAAGTTAAAAGACGCTTGCTCTTTGGAAGACAAGCTATGACCAACCTAGATAGCATATTAAAAAGCAGAGGCATTATTTTGCCAACAAAGGTCCATAGAGTCAAAGCTATGGTTTTTCCAGTAGTCATGTATGGATGTGAGAGTTGGACTATAAAGACAGCTGAGCGCCGAAGAATTGATGATTTGAGCTGTGGTGTTGGAGAAGATTCTTGAGAGTCTCTTGGACTGCAAGGAGATCAAACCAGTCCATCCTAAAGGAAATCAGTCTTGAATATTCATTGGAAGGACTGATACTGAAGCTGAAGCTCCAATACTTTGGCCACCTGATGCAAAGAATGGACTCACTGGAAAAGACTCTGATGCTTGGAAAGACTGAAGGCAGGAGAAGGGGACAACAGAGGGTGCAATGGTTGAATGGCATCACCAGCTCAATGGACATGAGTTTGAGCAAGCTCCAGGAGTTGTTGATGGACAGGGAAGCCTGGTGTGCTGCAGTCCACAGGGTCACAAAGAGTCAGACACAACTGAATGGCTGAACTGAACTGATGGATTCAACTATCTCTATGGTAGTCCAAACTACTGCACAATTGCACTCATTTCACATGCTAGTAAGTAAATGCTCAAAATTCTCCAAACTAAGTTTCAACAATACATGAACCAAGAACCTCCAGGTGTATGAGCTGGATTTAGAAAAGGCAGAGGAACCAGAGATCAAATTGCCAACATCCATTGTATCATAGAGAAAGCAAGGGAATAACAGAAAAACATCTACTTTTTCATTTTCTATGTTAAAGCCTTTGACTGTGGATCACAACAAGCTGTGGAAAATTCTTAAAGAGATGGGAATACCAGACCACAATACCTGTCTCCTGAGAAACCTGTATGCAGGTCAAGAAGCAGCAATTAGAATTGGACATGAAACAATGGACTGGTTCCAAATTGGGAAAGGAGTATGTCAAGGCTGTATATTGTCACCCTGCTTATTTAACTTATATGCAGAGTACTTCATGCAAAACATGAGGCTGGATGAAGCACAAGCTGGAATCAAGATTGTTGGGAGAAATATCAATAACCTCAGATATGCAGATGACACAACTCTAATGATAGAAAATGAAGAGGAACTAAAAGAGCTTCTCGATGATGGTGAAAGAGGAGAGTGAAAAAGCTGGACTAAAACTCAACATTCAGAAAACTAAGTTCATGGCATCCAGTCCCATCACTTCATGGCAAACAGATGGGGAAAAAATGGAAACAGTGACAGACTTTATTTACTTGGACTCCAAAATCACTGCAGATGGTGACTGCAGACATGAAATTAAAAGATATTTGCTCCTTGAAAGAAAAGCTATGACAAACCTAAACAGCATACTAAAAAGCAGAGACATCACTTTTACTGACAAAGGTCCATGTAATCAAAGCTATGGTTTTTCCAGGAGTCATGTATGGATGTGAGAGTTGGACCATAAAGAAGGCTGAGCACTGCAGAACTGATGCTAGAGAAGACTCTTGAGAGTCCTTTGGACTGCAAAAAGATCAAACCAGTTAGTCCTAAGGAAATCAACCCTGAATATTCATTGGAAGGACTGATATTGAAGTTGAAGCTCCAATACTTTGGCCACCTGATACTAGGAGCTGCCTCATTAGAAAAGACCCTAATGCTGGGAAAGGTTGAGAGCAGGTGGAGAAGGGGCTGACAAACGATGAGATAGTTGGATGGCATCGTTGACTCAATGGACTTGATTTTAAGCAAATTCCAGGAGATAGCGAAGGATAGGGAAGCCTGTGTGCTGCAGTTCATGGGTTCACAAACAGTCAGACATGACTGCGTGACTGAACAACAACAAATGGATTCAAGAACCCCAGGTCAGAAAATACCAGCTTAGAAGTCTTATTTCAGGTAAAGAAGTAAGAACCAAAGCCGTTTTTCATAAGGGCTCATATGTTCCAGGGAATATGAATGCATAATGATTGATTTGGGGATAAAACCATTTATAGTTATTAGTCATCATGAAAAGGGATATTTATGGCTGCTGCTGGCACAGAGGGAATTAAGTTGTCCCCAAATATTGTTAATGTATCATTCAATCCCAGAAGACAATGAAGCAATATTTATAAAATTGTGAAAGAAAAAAAGAAATAAAAATTGCCTTTTAGGCAATCATAAATAGGCTTTTGAGAAATAATAAATCAGTTTATTTGACCAAATTGTGCTAAGAGTTTTAGAAGACAATCTAGGTACAATGATGGAAGAGAGATGTAGCTGCCTGATATCTTCCACCTCTTCTTTCTTATAGCTTTAAGTTGCCTAAAATTCAATCTCAAATAGATGGTGGATACAAATGCTTCTTATAGAGATAAGTGAAATTGGTTTAGTGACCTTTCTTCACATATAGATCCAGCCCCTAAGAGTTTACAAAATGATATCACATTTGTTGTTTCAACTGACAAGAAATTAAAGTCCCAAGTGTACCACGGAGTTTCAAGAATATATCCCTTTTGGACTCAGATTTGGTAGTATATAGCATATCAATTTCCCACTGAACTATAAAATCCAGATAAAATGCAATTAGAAATACCTCCATAATCAGATAGCACCTGAAGCAGTCAGGATTGAAAGATCATGATCCTGGGGAAAAGGGATAGCCATAAAAGCAATCTCAAAATTCCACTTACTGATTTTCCCCTTGAAGCATTTACCAATTCTAGGTTACAAAGGACAAAAGACCTAGAAGGTAGAACTTAATTTCTTCTTATTTCACAGGACTAATGTGACCAGAAAAAAATGGAATTTAGAACTACCCTGTCAGATCATATCAGATCAGATCAGTCGCTCAGTCGTGTCCAACTCTTTGCGACCCCATGATTTGCAGCACCCCAGGCCTCCCTGTCCATCACAAACTCCCGGAGTTCACTCAGACTCACATCCATCAAGTCAGTGATGCCATCCAGCCATCTCATCCTCTGGCGTCCCCTTCTCCTCCTGCCTCCAGTCCCTCCCAGCATCAGAGTCTTTTCCAATGAGTCAACTCTTCGCATGAGGTGGCCAAAGTACTGGAGATTCAGCTTCAGCATCATTCCTTCCAAAGACATCCCAGGGCTGATCTCCTTCAGAATGGACTGGTTGGATCTCCTTGCAGTCCAAGGGACTCTCAAGAGTCTTCTCCAACACCACAGTTCAAAAGCATCAATTCTTTGGCGCTCAGCCTTCTTCACAGTCCAACTCTCACATCCATACGTGACCGCACAAAAAACCATAGCCTTGACTAGACGAACCTTTGTTGGCAAAGTAATGTCTCTGCTTTTGAATATGCTATCTAGGTTGGTCATAACTTTTCTTCCAAGGAGTAAGCGTCTTTTAATTTCATGGCTGCAGTCACCATCTGTAGCTACACATAAATGGCCAAATTCCCTGACAGTGACTGCCTGGCACTCTGGCACTCTGCAACAGTTTTCTCCTTGAGATACTTGCTGATTCCAAAGCTCTGTGAAGCTAGTCCCTGAGGCCAAGCAGAAAGTGGAAAAAAGCTGAGGTTTCAGTAATCTTGCCATATTGAAAATACGAAAATTAAAGTTTAAAGCTGTCCAGTGAGGCAAGATACTGGTAAATATCACACAAAGAGTCTGTATTATTTCCGTCATACAACAAAAACTAATCAAGTACAGAATAGAAATAAGACCAATAGGAGGAAAAAAGGATTTAAACAGGAACATTCTCATAGATTTAGAGTTATCAGACATCTGTTTTAAAATAAGTATGATTAGCATGTGCTATGGAAATAGGGAAATAGAAGATGAGGTTCTCCTGAGAGAACTTTAAAATGTTTTATGAGAATTACAAACTGCTTATTAAAATTCCTATAACATTATTTTATAAGAACAATAAGTTCAAAATTATAAATGTATTTTAAAGAAAAATGTAAATTTTAGATTTAAAATATGCAATAACTGATATTTAGGACTCAAAAGAAGTTATTTAGTAACGAACTTAAACTGCTAAAAAGAGAACAGGTAAACTGGAAAGTAGAAGACTAGACAATAAGCAAAAAGAAGCACATGGAGAAAAATGTTTAGAAACTACAGGATGAAATGTAAGGGATAGCAGAAAAGTTTAATCGCTGATAGTTGAATGCAATGAAAGCAGAGGAGAAGGTAAGGAACAAGAGCAATATTTGAAGAGAAAATGGTCAAGAATAATTGGAGGAAATACACTGCCAAGATAACATCAATAACTCATAAGATATTCAAGCAAGATTCACGAAGTGATACAAATCGTAGACACAATAAATACAAAAAAAAATGCACCTTAGCACATCAGGGTTCAACTTATGATAACAAGGCACCTAGAGAAGAAAATATTACCTTAAAAGGAGCGAGACTAGGACTGACAGCTAACTACATAGGAAAGTGATGAACACCAGAAGAAAATGGAAGTGTCAGGAAATAATTATCGACCTAGGATTATGTAACCACTGAAAATACCTTTAAAGGTGAAAGTAGGTTCCATTTATGGCCAGGATGGAGTAACAGGAACTGAATTTACTTTTCTGCCTTAAAAGTTACAAATAAACTAGGAAAACTGTATGAAACTATGGATTTCATACAACATAAGAGAGGAACCCCAAAGTGAACAAAAACAAATGAGGTGACCCCCTACAACAGCTTGAGGTTACTTCCTGGAGAGTCCCCAGACTACACTGCAATAAGGAAGGAGAACCCAAACAGCACAGTGAGCCTCTTGAGTTAAGAAGACAAAATTCTGAGTTTTAGAAAGTCAAGCAAGCCAGAATTCACAGATAAGAAATCAGGAGGAAAGACGTCTGCTCTTGAGATCTGAAGAGGGGTCCCCTCAATTCTTCATTTCAATATTGATCAGCACATTTGTGTGAGGAAATTCATCCAAGCTACGCTAAAACCACCAGAATTTTGCAAAAATTGTCAAAGGTCAATAAGGCTAAAAAGAATTTACATCACAACAGCCAGAGTAAAGAAGCTTCATAACACACAGGACATTATGTTGAGTACTTGAAGAGTATTGCCTCAATATTGCAGCAACATCAGCCTCATACAAATAAAGTTTAAGTGCAAAGATATTAAGACAGCTATTATAAATATATCCCATACAATCAATAAATTAAAAGAATAAATGAGTATGGTAAGGAGAGACATTTAAGATATTTTATTAAGGGCCCATACTGAACATCTAGAGATGAAAGATACAATGTGTGAGATGAAAAATACACAAGGTGTGATTAACAGCAGCTTAGACTAAATAAAAGAAATAAGTGCACTATCCAAAATGAAACATAGAAAAATAAAAAAGACTGGAAAAATAAACATTGTTATGTAGGAAAGGGCTTCCTGGTGGCTCAGATAGTAAAGAATCTGCCTGTAACACAGGAGAGCCGGGTTCAATCCCTGGGTCAGGAAGATCCCCACTGGAGAAAGGAATGGATACCCATTCCAGTATTCCTGCCTGAAGAATCCCATGGACAGAGAACTCAGGCAAGTGACAGTCCATGGGGTCACAAAGAATCAAACATGACTGAGCAACTAATACTTTCATGTTCCTTCCTGTAGGAAAAGTTTAAGTGGACTAATGCTGGAATCCTAGAAGGAGGGAAATCAGAATATATTGTGTATATGTAACATATGTAGGAGTCAAATATATTGTGACAATAGCAAAAAAGCCAGGAGAGGGGAAAATGAAAGTGGTTGCTAGGTTCTTTATCATATGAAAAAATCATACTATGTCACTGAAGACCGACTGTGATGAATAACATACATACTATAAACCCTAAAGCAGCCACTAAAATAAAACAGAGTAATAGTTAATGTGCCAAGAAAGAGGATGAAATGGAATCATAATACATCATCTGATTACTCTAAATTAAGGAAGGATAAGTAGAAAAAGACAGGTTGGACTAATACAAAGCAATTATCAATATGGTAAATTTAAACATAACTGCATTAACAATCATATTAATCATAAATGGTCTAAGCACCACATTAGAAGGCAGAGGATTGTCAGAGTGGATTTTAAAAATAAAGTATTATCCAACTATATTCTGTCTCAAAGAATCTTACCCTAAATTCAAAGACACAAATGAGTTAAAACTTAAACCAAGGGAAATTAGAAACTATTTTGAAGTGAAAAAAAAATGGAAAATAGAACATATTGAAATTTATGAGATATAACTAAAACAGTGCTTAGAGGGAAATTTATATCATTAAATATTGTACAGAAAAGAAAAAAATGTTTGAAATTAATAACATAAGCCTCTAAAGAACTCACTTAATTCATATGCAGAGTACATCATGTGAAATGCCCTGTTGAATGAAGCACAAGCTGGAATCAAGATTGCTGATAATACCCCTTTAATGGCAGAAAGTGAAGGGGAACTAAAGAGTGTCTTGATGAAGGTGAAAGAGGAAAAAGCTCACTTAAAACTCAATCTTCATAAAATTAACATCATGGCATCCAGTCCCATCACTTCACGGCAAATAAATGGGGAAACAATGGGAACAGTGACAAACTTTATTTTGGGGGGCTCCAAAATCACTGAAGATGGTGACTGCAGCCATGAAATTAAAAGATGCTTGCTCCTTGGAAGAGAAGCTATGACAAACCTAGACAGTGTATTAAAAAGCAGAGACATTACTTTTCCTACAAAAGTTCATATCGTCAAAGCTATGGTTTTTCAAGTTTTCATGAACAGATGTGAGAGTTGGACCACAAAGAAAGCTGAGCACTGAACAACGGATGCTTTTGAATTGTGGTGGTGGATAAGACTCTTGAGAGTCCCTTGGACTGCAAAGAGATCAAACCAGTTAGTCCTAAAGGAAATCAATCCTGAGTATTTACTGGAAAAACTAATGCTGAAGCTGAAGCTCCAATACTTTGGCCACCTGATGCAAAGAGCCAACTCATTGGAAAAGACCCTGATGCTGGGAACGATTGAAGGCAGGAGGAGAAGGGGATGGCAGAGAACTAGACGGTTGGATGGCATCACCAACTCACTGGACATACGTCTGAGCAAACTCAGGGAGATACTGAAGGACAAGGAAGCCTGGCATGCTTCAGCCCATGGGGCCATAAGGAGTTGGACATGACTGAGTGACTGAACAAAAACAACTAAGGGACTAGAAAAAAGAACAACAAATAAAACCTAGGAAAAATAAAAGAAATAATAATTGCAGAAATCAATGAAATTAAAAATAGGACAATAAGAGAAAATTAAAGGAACCAAACATGGATCTTTGAAAATATCAGTAAAACCACATTAAATCTCTCACCAGATGTACTAAGAAAGAGAAGAGAGACAAATACATAGACAGAGAGAGGAATATATATCATCTATATCAGGAATAAGAGGGGGCATCACTACAGACCCTACTGAAATTTAAAAAGTAAACTGAAAACCAACCAGATCTTAATCCACAGGGAACTGGTCAATAATTTAGATCCCAGGCCTTACCCCAGTCATGGTGTTTCAGAATTTCATGGTCGGTATGGGAGGAGAACATGCTGGGAGTTTGCCTTTTTGAAGACATTTCAGCTGAGTGATATAAAGTGAAGCCCAAGGTTTAGTGTCGTAGAGTAGCATCAGCTAGTCTCCAAGCTTAATGACTAACCAAAAAAAAAACAAAAAAAAAAAGGAGGTTGTGCACCATGCTTCACTAACCTATGTGAGGAGTCTCAATCTGTACTCTCTAGAAATAACTTGCCAGGCACTTTGTAAGGGGCAACTAACGTAAGGAACACTGCTTTTTCTTCATGTGACACATAGATTAAAGGTTAAAGTGAAATAGGTGGCACCTTCCCATGGATATCCCATGTGTATCTCCCAAAGAAGTAAAAGACTAGCATCCTCTTCAAATACTATGATGATACATCCCCATAAAACTATCTGTAGGATCTTTTGGGGGTTCTGTCTGATTTCTTAGTTGTAACACCCGCCCTTTTCTCACCTACCTAGAAAACAATTGAACTCAAAAAGTTAGAACAATATCATCATATGGATAAATACAAATCTCTTTGATATCTTTTAAGTAAGTCACTCACAAACCTTTTTGATTCTCACTAGTAGCCAATGACTCTCAAAACTCAGAAAGCAAAGATACGCTAGTGATAACACCACCATCATTATAAGCTCACAGAAGCCAGAGACCAGCCTAGTTATTATGCAGAAAAAGATATTCTCTGGTCCTAACCAACTCCCCAAGCCCCAGGGCTTCCCACCAACCCAGGCAGCCCAGAGTACTGACAGGCTACAGCCTATTACATACTGTTTAAATAAAGATTTGCAAGGAAAATAAATTTACAGCAACATTCATTATTGATCATTTTCAAAACTGTCTGGAGAATTCCCCCAGAGGGCTTAAGAAAGAAATTAAACATTGTTTTCCTGAGTTGTTTCCTGCTGTTTTTCCACTTCATTGGTTTTGCTCCCATAATTATGTGTGTTCCTATAGCCACATAATGTTTTAATATTGCTGAATTATTTCATACAATTTCTGGATCATATGTCAACAATTTGGGTGTGAATAACTATGATAATGTTATAATAATAATCATCATGATAAGAAAGTATGCTTACTGTCTCTTTACCGATCTCTCTTAACTCTTTAATTTCTTTTAATCTAACCTAGACATGCTCCATCAAAATCTTCTAGTAAACAAGTGCAAATCTTGTCTCATTTCTCATCTCACTTCAATACCATTGACCACTATCTCTTCTTTAAAGCTCTTTCCCCTTTCATTTTCCCTACTGTTGCTCTCGTCTGGGTCTCTTCCTATTTCTCTGACCTTATAGGTCCCTGTCACCATTTTCAGGAGTTCTGAGGGTTTAACATTTCTCCAAGTTCTAATTAGAGTTTTCTTGTCTCATTCCAAACACTCTCCTGATCCTCTCACCTGCTCTCATGGTTCAAAATGTCATCATCAATCTATATATCTAGAATTTAGATCTTTAACACAGGGTTCAAGGTGTTATATACCTATATCTCAGTTTATTTTGCCAGTTTTATTTCCCACTCTCCTCTCACGTACTGTGTGTTTCAAACCAATTAACATACTCAGTTAAGGCAACATACCAGATGCTTTCCTATAATCATAGTTTTGACTTTCTAGTTCTTCTTCCTAAAGTGCTTCAACTGATCATGTCTTGCAGTAGCAGTATATTTAAAACAGCAAATGATCCATTATCAAGTTTGTTTTGTTCAAGTAAAGTAAGGATGGTTCAACGATAACAAATAAAATATTAATTTAGAATATCAAATATGAACAAGGAAACATATAATATTATTAATAGTTAAGGAAAAGACATTTGATAAAATTCAAGTCATTTCTAACTTTTTTTAATGCATAGAATACTAAAAGTAAAATACTAACTCCTTTACATGACTGAAAAAAGAAAAACCCTTTTCAGACCCATCATCATCTATTATACTTAGCAATAAAACATTTGAATCATTATTCTAAGGAGAAAATCTTCACAAGGATGCCTATTACCACTACCATTATTTAACATTTTTCTAAAAGTTCTATCCAAAGCAATAAGATAAGAAAAAAACTATTGAAAATATAAATTTAGGAAAGGAAAAGAGTCATTATTTACATATTTTATTAATGCTTACCTAAAAAATAAGACTATATATTTTAGTTAATAATAGATTTTAGAGCGGTGGCCAAATAATAAACATTAAAAAATTAATCTCCTTCCTGAAGTAAAGCAATGATCACTTAGAAAACATTATATACCTGAAACATTATAAATCAACTACACTTCAATTTTTTTAAAAAGAAAATATAACCAATAATATACCTAAAATGACAAGGTTCAGTTCAGTTCAGTTGCTCAGTCATTTCCGACTCTTCGCGACCCCATGAATCACAGCACGCCAGGCCTCCCTCTCCATCACCAACTCCCGGAGTTCACTGAGACTCAGGTCCATTGAGTCAGTGATGCCATCCAGCCATCTCATCCTCTGGCATCCCCTTCTCCTCCTGCCCCCAATCCCTCCCAGCATCAGAGTCTTTTCCAATGAGTCAACTCTTCGCATGAGGTGGCCAAAGTACTGCAGTTTCAGCTTCAGCATCATTCCTTCCAAAGAAATCCCAGGGCTGATCTCCTTCAGAATGGACTGGTTGGATCTCCTTGCAGTCCAAGGGACTCTCAAGAGTCTTCTCCAACACCACAGTTCAAAAGCATCAATTCTTCGGTGCTCAACCTTCTTCACAGTCCAACTCTGACAAGGTTAGTTAGAGTCAAAAGAATTTTTCAATACAAACATGATGTAAATATATATGATATATGATAATATTATATATGATGATATGATATAGATACATCTACATATATTATATATATATATCACATATATACATGTAGATATATCACTCCCATATCCTCAGGTTATAAAAATATTCATAACATGATTATTTTTCTAATTATTTATTCAAATCATTATAATGACTTTTAAATTTAGTATTGTAACAGTCAAGGAGATTTACAAATAGTTTTACAATAAGGTAGCCCATTCTGATGAGAATAATCACTGAACAGTTAAACTTAACGGCTTTAAGTTGGACATGAGATTTAAAGTTAATGAATCATATACTTTGCAAGAGTGGGTTTGTGATATACTGAGTATACCTTAATAAAAGTTTTAAAATTAAAGAAATCGTAATACCTCTAAAGAGATGACTGCTCATTCTCACATGGGATTATGCTTACCCATATATAGACCTTAAATATATCTGTGAAGAAACACAGATAGACATGCAAATATATGAATCAAAATAACACAACTTCCAAACTTATTACTGAAAATAATGTGATCTTCAACCTCCATACAAATCCTCGCGGTACCTGATGGAATTTTAGATCACTTCACAACTTCTTAGCATTTTCATCAGACGTGTCCACACAAGGTACCATGCTCATTTGAATGCAAACTACGCACAGAACTACTCATTTTTATGGTGGTAGTGCACTGTTCATGTCTCTCTTGTCCCATTCTGCAGACAAGGACACAAAGTCTCTGAAAAGGTAAGGGGTGTTTCTAAGTCACAAAAATAATAGGGTCCAGATCTGGGGCTCTGAGCCCAGGTCTCTAGATTGCACGTCATGACGCCCAGAACTCAGAAGTGAAGCTCCTTTCTTTTTTCCCACAGTAAAGCCAGCCTGGAAAGTCTCCCTCACGCCTCCTGGCTCTGGGATCTGGGTCCCTCACCTCCCTCGCCTCCAGTGACTATGTTGGAGGGAAGGACTGTGCTACACTTGCTGTGCACCTTTCCGCTGTGTTTGCCAAAGATGCTCTGAGGATTAACTGGGAAGCATCTGTACTCCTCCAAAGCCCACTGAAAAAGAAACTTGAAAGCAAGAAGGTGAACGTGGATTCTACAGACTTACAAGGCACTGCCTATGGCACAAGTTTGAGAAACACTAAACACTTCCTTCAAGCCTGATAGTCACACTATTAGCATCATCTCCACAGAATCCATGTTTTTAAAACTCCATGGAAATCTATAGTACAGAGAAATTTAGCAAAGCAATTTTGAGCATGAATTCAATTTCCAGTGATTATTTGCAGGGAGTATAAGGACCTGAGACAAAAGCAAGCAAATGTCAACAGGGTAACTTTGGGGAGTATGCCTAATTTAGCAAAGATTGAAATAATAACCAGTGTTGGAGTTTAGGAAATGGCTACTCTGAAGGGAAAAAAGTTTTCATACTTTCTCCTGTGACTCCATCACCCCTCCTGGGAGTTCATCCTCAGGAATTATTACACATAAATGCAGAAACAAATTTTTAAGCCTGGTAATGCTACAGTGTTTAGTAGCTAAAAGTTACAAGCAATCCAGGTGTCCAACAGCAAAAGGGAAAAGATGAGATGACTAAACTGCGGGGTGAATTAATAAAAGAAAACGCTGCGTAACTTTTTTTTTTTAATGTGAATCTGTGTTCATGGACTTGAGAAAACATACATAATACAAAATTAGGTGAGAAAAAAGGTTGCCAACAACATATTTATGAGCCCTTTTTTGTTTTAAATAATAATTATACATATAATGCATTTCACATTATATATAATTTTATTCATGGAAGCAACTATTTTAATGGATGAATACTAAATTCCTAATCATGGTAATAGTGGTTATCTTTAGATTTATTTATTTTATTTTCTCTTTCTCTTTTTTTTTTTTCTTTCCTTTGTTTTGCTTTTCTTTTTTTGCTGGCATATATTTTCTAATGCTTCCAGGATTATTTTTATATTTATAACCTAAATATACATATATCACGTGAGTGTCCCAGAAGCTTCTGCAGCTCTCAGGAAAGAACACACTGACCAGCAGGTAGGGACGGGTGGGAAAGGAAGAGGCAGAACATCACTGCCAGCGTTGGCCTGGGATGCTCCTGGTCCCCTCCCCAGCTTCCTGCTCAGAGAGAGGCGAGGCTGGCTCAGACCCCGACGGTGACGCCGATGACGGCGACAGGGAGGTGTGCGAAGCCGGGCGCGAGCTGTGCCAGCTCTTGCTAATCCTCTGCAGTATGGTTCGCTGCTAATTTGTCATGGCACATATTTGCCTTATGTCTAATTAGCATCAAATTGCAAACTGCTATTTGCTAACAATTTGTTGCATCAATCTGCTTGAAAATCTATAGTTTAGAATTGGATTGCAACTTATCCTGTCTATCAAAATTCTAGTTCACACATACACAAAATAACTTCCCCTTCCCGCCAAAAACGTCGCAATGTTTGCAGTGGCACAAAAGGAGAGCGATGTAATTTTTTTTCTTCTTCTTCTTTTTTTTTTCAGAGGAAGAATAACCGAGGGGTGTTTCATTTTGAATGTCCTGGCTTTGATTTCCCATGGCCTGGGATGATGGTTAGGATGGTGCTCATGCTCAAACAGAATGCTGGTCCAGGCCTTTCTTCCAGACTCTTTGAGAAATTTGAGACACATAAAAAGACCAGAAGCCCAGTAATTGAGCGCCAGAAATAGGACCCTTATATCAAGTTGCGCAAAGAAAAGCCTGAGTTCTCTCAAGCCCATGCTTCCCATCAGTCCTGCTAAGGCTGGCAGCCTCACCCCAGTATTTGCAGCATCAGCCCATTTAATGCTAGCAGCTACCCAATGAAGTCAAGGTTAACATGTTCCATATTTACAACTGATGAAACTGAAGCCAAGCGTATAAACATCATATGTGGAACAAGTGGCAGGGCAGTGACATTTCATAACCTAGCTGAAACTTTTAATAGCAAAAATAGGTAGTAGGAATAATAATGATGCTAAAAACTACCAAATGAAATTGAATTTAAAAGGAAATAAAAAGGAAACCGCATCTAATAATTGCCTTTCACTTGATACTTTGGCCTTGCAGAGACAAAATATCTCTTTAGATGTTGGATATTTTGATTTGCAGCATGCCCTGTGTACACGCTGAGGACCCAGACCTGACTGTCACTAGCTCTTCATGGTCTCAAAAGCCAGCTCTGGTGGTCCAACTAGAATGGAGAACTGGGACAATCTCACTGGCAGGAGGGACAATTCCTATGGACTCCAAGTAGAGTCAAAAGTGACAGTGAGATGGGAGATCCCCTCGCCCTTGTTTTCAGGGTGGAGGAGAGCAGAACCCCAAGCACAGGGAGCTCCACCGATGAGCACAGGCATGGTAGTTGGGACCTCCTCAGCCTGGGATGGGATCCTCTAAAAATGCTCCACAGGTTGAAACCCTTAACCTCACAAGTGGCTCAATGACCCTAGGATACCCTGGTGCATCCCTCTAGCTCCCTGTAGCATCTCTGAAGAACTGCCTTGCTTTGAAATAAACTACACACTAAACAGTGTGGAGTTTTCTCAAAAAATTAAAAATGGAACCACCATGCATCCAGCAAGCCCACTTCTGGGAATATATTCAAAGGAGATGAAAACAGGATCTCAAAGAGATACCTGGACCACCATGTGTGTTGCAGCATTTTTCATAATAAATAAGAGAGGAAAACAGCCTAAGCATCCATCAACAGATGAATGAATAAAGAAAATATGAAATGTATATTCTATTGTGCATGCATGCATGCACGCACACACACGCACACACAGAGTGGAATATTACCGAGCCATGAGAAAGATGGAAATCCTGTCCTTTCCGACAACTTGGATGAACCTTGAGGGCATTATACTATGTGAAATAAGCCAGACAGGGAAAGACAATGTATGATCTGTATGATCTCACTTAGATATGGGATCCAAAAAAAGCTAAATGCATAGAAACAGATAGGAAAGTGGTGGTTACCAAGGGCTGGGTAGATGGGGGAATGAGGAGATGTAGGCGAAAGTGTGCAAACCTCCAGTTATAAGATTAACAAGTTCTGTGGATGTGATGCACAGCATGATGATTATTATAACTGAGAATACCGTATTATATACTTGAAAGTTATTATTAATAACAAAGTATATCTTAAATATTCTTATTCCAAAAAAGAAATGATAATTATGTGATGTGATGAAGGTGTTGGCTCATGCTGTAGTGGAAATCATTTTTCAATGTATAAATGTGTCAAATTAACCCATTTTACACCTTAAACTTACCCAATATAATAAGTGAACTGTATCTCAATAAAGCTGGGGGAAAAAAGCCTCTAGACTAACATTTTAAATAATAATAATGAGTTACTATTGTAATTAATATAGTCATTATTCTTACAATAAAGAGTCAAAGCTTCTGCTTTTGTAGCTTCTCCTTGGAATTTCCAGGTAGTGGAGATAAAAGGTTATCAGAGGATCCTCAAAGAAGGAGCTAGAGAAACCACAAAGATCCCTAGATAATGGACAAAACAGTTCTCTCTCTGCACCCACAATCCCCACAAACGCAGTCAAGAGTAATTGGTTAGTGTATATACATGGCAATGGGCTTGGCTGGTGGCTCAGTGGGTAAAGAATCTGTCTGCAATGTGGGAGACCTGGGTTCAATCCCTGGGTTGGGAAGATCTCCTGAAGAAGGGAACAGCAACCCACTCCAGTATTTTTGCCTGGAGAATCCATGGACAGAGGAGCCTGGTGGGCTACAGTCCATGGGGTCACAAAGAGTCGGATACAACTTAGCAACTAAGACACACATATATGTCAATGCTACTTTCTCAATTTGTCCCACCCTCTCCTTGCCCTGCATGTCAAGTCCATTCTGTATGTCTGTGTCTCTATTCCTACCCTACAAATAGTTTCATCAGTACCATTTTTCTAGATTCCATATATATACATTAATAAATGATACTCATTTTTCTCTTTCTAACTTACTTCACTCTGTAAAACAGGCCCTAGGTTCACCAACTGACTCAAATTCAATAGCTAGTGGGAAGCTACTGTATAATACAGGGAGCCCCTCCCAGCAATCTGTGATGACCTAGAGAAATGGGATTAGGTGTGTGAGAGGGCGGCTCAAGAGGGAGAGGATAAACATATGCATATGTATATAAGAGTATGTGTGTGTGTGTGTGTGTGTGTGTATATATATAAGTGTATATATATGTATACATATACATATATGTATATAAGTGTATATATGTATATGTATATAAGTGTGTGTATATATATATATATATATATCAGATCAGTCGCTCAGTCGTGTCCGACTCTTCATGACCCCATGAATTGCAGCACGCCAGGCCTCCCTGTCCATCACCAACTCCCAGAGTTCACTCAGACTCACGTCCATTGGGTCAGTGATGCCATCCAGCCATCTCATCCTCTGTCGTCCCCTTCTCCTCCTGCCCCCAATCCCTCCTAGCATCATTCCAATGAGTCAACTCTTCGCATGAAGTGGCCAAAGTACTGGAGTTTCAGCTTTAGCATCATTCTTTCCAAAGAAATCCCAGGGCTGATCTCCTTCAGAATGGACTGGTTGGATCTCCTTGCAGTCCAAGGGACTCTCAAGAGTCTTCTCCAACACCACAGTTCAAAAGCATCATTTCTTCAGCACTCAGCCTTCTTCACAGTCCAACTCTCACATCCATACACAGCAAAGCAATTATCTTCCAATTAAAAAAAAAAAGAGTAAGTGGTTAGGTAACTCAGCAGTGGCCACAGGACTGGAAAAGGTCAGTTTTGGTTCCAATCCCAAAGAAGGACAATGCCAAAGAATGTTCAAACTAGCAAACAATTGTGTTCATTTCCCATGCTAGTAAGGTTATGCTCAAAATCCTTCAAGCTAGGCTTTAGCAGTATGTGAACTAAAAACTTCCAGATGTATAATCTGGGTTTAGGAAAGGCAGAAGAACCAGAGATTAAATTGTCAGCGTTCACTGGGTCATAGGGAAAGCAAGAGAATTCCAGAAAAACATCTATTTCTGCTTCATTGACAATATTAAAGCCTTTGACTGTGGATCACAGCAAACTGTGGAAATTCTTAAAAAGATGGCAATCTCAGACCACCTTACTTATCTCCTGAGAAACCTGTATGCAGATCAAGAAGCAACAGTTAGAATCTTACATGAAATAACTGACTAATTCAAAATTGGGAGAGGAATATGTCAAGGATGTATTTTGTCACCCTGCTTACTTAACTCATATGCAGAATGCATCATGCGAAATGTCAGGCTGGATCAATCACAAGCTGGAATCAAGATTGCTGGGAGAAATATTAACAATCTCAAATTTGCAGATGATACCATTCTAATGGCAGAAAGTGAAGACAAACTAAAAAGCCTCTTGATGAGGGTGAAAGAGGAGAGTGAAAAAAGCTGGCTTAAAACTCAACATTCAAAAAGCTAAGATCGTGACATCTGATCTCATCACTTCATGGCAAATATAAGGGGAAAAAGTGGAAGTAGTATTTCCATTCTTCCTGGAAACAGATTTTATTTTCTTGGGCTCTGAAATCACTGTGGATGGTGACTACAGCCACGAAATTTAAAAAAGCTTGCTCCTTGGAAGGAAAGCTGTGATGAACCTGAACATCATATTAAAAAGCAGGCACATCACTTTGCCAACAAAGGTAAAAGCTATGGTTTTTCCAGTAGTCATACACATACGTGAGAGTTGGACCATAAAGAAGACTGAGTGCTGAAGAATTGATGCTTTTGAACTGTGCTGTTGGAGAAGACTCTCGAGAGTCCCCTGGACAGCAAGGAGATCAAATCAGTCAATCCTAAAGGAAATCAACCCTGAATATTTACTGGAAGGACTGATGCTGAAGCTGAAACTCCAATACTTTGGCCACTGGATGTGAAGAGCTAACTCACTGGGAAAAAAAAAAAAACCCTGATGTTGGGAAAGATTCAAGGCAAAAGGAGAAGAGGGTGGTAGAGGATGAGATTGTTATATAGCATCAATGGACATGAATTTGAGCAGACTCTTGGAGATAGTGAAGGACAGGGAGGCCTGGAGTACTGCAGTCCATGGGGTTACAAAGAGTCAGACACAACTTAGTGACTGAAAAACCATAGCAAAGTGGTTAGATGTGTAAGACTGACTGTCGTTTAGCAAATCTGGTGCCATGACCTGTGATCAGTGCTGGGATGGGACCAAGGGAACCCAAGCTACAGCAGAGCAAAATAATGAGAGACATAAGGAACATGGCTATACCAGGTGATGAGGTGAGTTCCTGGTGAGGACAGAGTGGCAAAGGTACATCAGCTCATGTCAGAGAAGGCTTCCTAGAGGAAAAGATGTCCGCGTGGAAACATGAAGAAGGGGCAGAGATGAGAGGAGGTATCCAGGCAGACAAAGGAGCAGGAACAAAGAACCCAGGATGAGTGTATGATTGGACTTTTCCAGAGTCATGAGTGAACCCAGAGTTCTTAGGCTTCCAGATGCCATTTATACGAAGCCTCTTCCAAAAAGCAGAATCTCAGGATGCCTGCAGAAAAAGTTCTTTTCCATTCTTCCTGGAAAATAAATTTACTGTCTCTGCACTGAGCTCCTTGAAGGAATTGGGCAACGAGAAGGAAGATGGTGAGCTGATTCAGACACAGGAAGCAGGAGCTTTCTTCACATGTCCTCTTGGAATGACTCTTTCACTTATTAAGACATCAGATGAGTCTTTGCCCCATGCTGAGAATCAAATAGAAAGGATGTGACGAGCTATGGTATGGATGCACATTTGTCTACATTTGGACTCCGAGGAAGCCAAACACTGCATAGATTTGCAAATAACACAAGGACACTGGAAGAAAACCAAAAGGAGCCCAGGAAAAATAAACAGTCCCCAAATACCCATCTCTGGAAGGGAGAAGAACATTCAGGCCAAAGAATTGTCTTAGAGATTGTGTTGAAGTCCACTCAAGTAAGCTCTCAACATCCCTCATGACATACAATCATACTAGGACAGCTAGTGCTATCAGGATTTCAGGATTCAGAAGAACAGGCAGGAAACTTGGACTCATCGAGGTCATCAAGGAGGGTGATCAGATCAAGAGGTGTTCAGAGGCAAGAAACAGTGGTCTTGCCCAGGACGCAGGCATCCCCTCTCTCCATCTGTGGGGTAAATATATGTGCATGTGTGTTTGCTAAGTTATTTCAGTTGTGTCTAGCTCTTTGCGACCCTATGGACTATAGCCCTCCAGGCTCCTCTGTCCATGGGATTCTCCAGGCAAGAATACTGGAGCAGGATGCCATGCCCTCCTCCAGGGGATCTTCCCAACCCAGGGATCGTATCCATATGTCCTGCATTGCAGGCAGATTCTTTGCCACTAGGGCCACCTGGGAAGCCCATAAATGCCTCCTGGTTGGCATAGCACAGGACCCACAATCCTCCAAAACGTGGCCATACTGGCAAGGATAGCATTCAAGAAGGCAAAATCATCATGTCCTTTAATCAAAGCTTAAATGATCTCTTTTGCAGTAGCCATGTGATGTGAGATGTGAGAGTCGGACCATAATGAAGGCTGAGTGCTGAAGAATTGATGCTTTTGAATTGTGGTGCTGGAGAAGATTCTTGAGTCTCTTGGACTGCACAAAGATCCAACCAGTCAATCCTAAAGGAAATCAACCCTGAACATCCACTGGAAGGACTGATACTAAAGCTGAAGCTCCAATACTTTGGCCACCTGATACAGAGAGCTGCCTCATTAGAAAAGACCCTGCTGCTGGGAAAGAATGGAGGCAAAAGGAGAAGAGGGTGGCAGATGAGACAGTTAGATAACATCACCAACTCAATGGACATGAATCTGAGCAAATTCCAGGAGATAGTGAAGGAAGGCAAGACCTGGCTTGCTGTAGTCCATGGGGTCACAAAGCATTTGACATGACTTAGTGACTGAACAACAAATGATCTCCTAGGATATGGTTGAATTCAGATGCCCCAAAAGAACATGCCCTATAAGCCAGAGGTACGGGACTTTCAATTCCCTGCTGGCTCTTGGAAGCTACTGACACCTTCCCCAACCTCAACAACCCCACTTTCTGGGTGAGGTGCCTCCACTTCCTGTACCTGAGCATTCTGCTTCCTGGTGGAAGGTGGGAACAACAACAGGTGTGTTTATGCCATAGACTGTCCTTAGAAGTCTAGTAGCATTCACAGAGGGAACAAGCTCAAGGGTGGACATGAAGTTACCTCCACATACAACCCTTCCCATGTCAGGCTGCATGGTAGCCGGCCAGGGATCTCTGGCCCCAGCACACACCCCACCCAGAACTACCTTTGTACCTCCCTCCTTCCTGCACAGCACACCAGCCTTTAACCTTTTCTGAAGCTCAGAGACATGGCTGGGACTTCCACACAACTGCTGTCAAAACGTCGAGCCGCCAACTATAAACTTTATTGTGATGTCTTGCTTTTCGGGAATAATTACTCGGTACCTAAAATGTTAGCCTATTTACTGCTTGTGCAAAAAGATGACAATAAAATCAATGTTGCACAATTCCCCAGAGCCCATCAAAGTCTTTTGCAATGTTAATGGATCGGTGAGTCTAAGAGGTGTGATCTCATGCTGGCCTGAGTGGACGCTTGACTCCAGTGAGGGAACATTCTACCTCTTATCAGCCCATGAACCCTCATCTTCCAAATTCAGTCATTCTGAAAAGTTGGCTCCATCCCTGGGGTGAGTGAATGGGTGGAAGGCAAGGGCGGAGGGTGACAGCAGATTGATAAGTACATGAAATCACAAATCCTGTGAGCTGGCCAGCACTTAGAAGGACTGATGGGTCCAACCCCATTATCTCAAGACAAGGACACAGTTCCAGAGAGGGAGAGTGGTCCACCCATGAAACCAGACCCAGACTCATATCTTCTAGTTTCTGGTCTAAAAGGCTACTCACCACTCTGCTCTTGGATTGGAACTTTTTTTTGGGGGGTGGGGGTCCCCTTGTGGCATTCTCTCTTAGATCACAGGCATGTCTAGAGCAAAGAAATGCCTTCAGCCGGGAGGATAGGTTCTTCTGTGCTCCTAGTCATGTGAATGATACACGAGCCAGCAAGGCTTGGACGCTCAGAGAAGTTTGGGGGAAACCGCATAAAAAGTTCCATTCTGGGCAGTCAGTGTATGCTGGCAAATCAAAGGTTCTGAGAAGTCTCACCAAAATCATCATGTTCACTTCGCTCACCCAGCATTTCTAGAATGTCTCCAAGCCAGGCACTTGGATGGAAGGAGAGGTGCGGAGTATCGGGAGGAGAATTTACTGCGGCACACTGCCTTCAGCCTACTCCCAGTGGCACACAGGGCTGTTGGTGGCTGCAGAGAGGCAGAAATGGGGTGGGAAAGGTTTAATGGAACAGAGGCAGGTGATGGCAAGGGACGAGAAGAGTGATGCAAACAGACTGCAGTGTATCTTTGCAGCCACAGCATAGACCCAGGGCAACCGGGGCTCTCTTACCCCAGCATGCGGTGGGGATGACGGTAGGGGGGCGGCTAGGTTGGATGGAAACCAGAAGAGGGGCACAGAGCAGATGTCTGAAGAGATACAAAAAACAGCTATGGCAGAGCAGCCCCCAAGTCTGCCCCCCCAGTGTAAGATCGCTTCTGACTGACAGGGTATCAAGGGACATCAGAAAGCAGAGAATGAGACACTAAAGGCCATGTGGAAGGGACAAGTCCTGCCTTTGCACCGGTGCTCTGGCCATTCTGAGCTGCCCACTTGGGGCCAACTGTGGGGCCTCTCTGTACATGTAGGGGCCTGCACTGCCCTGGGCATGACCACAGTGGTCACTAGGGCTACATGGAGTGGCCATTCTGCAGCAGGCTCTGTGCTATGAAAATGCAACCTCTTTAGGTACTAAATCCTATCCAGAGGCCAGTCCCTTGGAAGAGGGACATACCTGAGGTCTTGCCGAGGTGACATTATGCTCTCCCTTTGGCTTCCAAGCCAGTGATTTGTTTCCTCTTGCAGCTACATCAAGGGAACGAGCTGATCACTTCCAGAAAGAGCCTCTCTACTGGGCCCTGGCCCTCTCTGTTTCACCCCTCAAAGCCCACTCACAACAGTTTGTGGGGATTTCCTGCAGCTCTTCCCATAAACTCAGCGGGACACTCTCCAGGGACATGTCATTCTACACCTAAGAAACAATTGTTGAACCCTACCTTTTGTTTTTCCCTCCCCAAACAAATGTCTAAGAATGCAAAAGTTCGCCAATGCTAGGGTTTTAGCAATTTTTGGAGGGAAAACATCACACAGCTTGCTTAAATCTGTCATGATGCACGCCCCCTCGATTCCCTTCTTTTTTACTCAGAAAAGCTCAATTGAATCAGGGAGGCATGTTAGAGAAATCGTTTCCCCCTCCCTTGCTAGGTAGATTTGTTCAGGTGTTTACTCCTGAACACCCGCTGCTGTCTTCTCCCAGCTCACCAGTCAGACCGTGAAACTTGCTGGGCTCTGGAAAATCATTACAGTCCCCCAGTCCCTTGGCCACACGGGCACCTGCTCTTCCTCTGGGCCAAAGTGCCACCATTTTCCACTCAAATTTCTTCAAAGCTCCCAGGCAAGCATGAGCTGATCCCGAGGACTCATCACGGACTCTTCTGTGAACGTGTCCCTCCACCAACTGCAGTCAGCCACCTGTGAACTCACCCCTCCCACCTGCCTTCCCCACGTGTCATTGGATGAGAGAGGCTCATTGGGAAAAGAAAAGACAGAACCCCAGGACCAACAGGGAGAGGTGGGAAAACTCAAATGAGGTGGTGAGAAGTGACCTAACCACGAGTTTAGGAGTGAGAGATGAGACAAAAAAGTAGAGAAGAGAGAAGGATGGAAATATATATTCAAGGGAGAGGGAGGGAGGGAAGGAGAGATGGAGGAAGCACTTTGCCGTGGCTTCCGCAGTGGGTCCCAGATCTAACCATCCATCATCAGGTGCGGGGTGGACGATCTCTGCCCCTTTACCTATGACCAGCGGTGATGTTTTTCCAGCGATTCCACAGGAGTCAAAAACCCAACAAAGCGCATCGCGGGCGCTGTAAAGGGAGCATGCTGCTCGTGTCTGTGACCACTGTATGCAAAGCTTGGCATTAGTCACAGCCAGGCCGGCTGTGACAGGCCTGAAGTGAGGGAGATTAATGCGAGGCTGGGGCACTTTATTATTGTCATTCTGTTCTTTCAGACTCTGCCTCTGACTTTCAATTTTGCTCCAGAATTAATTGTCTGCTCCCTGCAGTATGACTGATGGAGAAGGATACGCATAGCCCAGGCACCTGGCTCTGGCCTTGACAGTCTGAGGCCCAGCAGAGGATGTATTGTGTGCGGTCAGAGCAGGGGACAGACGGGCATCTCTCAAAGAATCAGCCCACGCCACACCGGCCTTCAATCAGACGTGACCGAAGATCACCCTTGGCGAAGCATCGTCTGTGCTGGTAGAGTCCCTCACATCTTACCCGGGTTCCTGTTCAGGACCCTCCCAAGGACCCAGAGCTCAGTCGGTTGGTGGAGTCCTTCTCAGCCCTCAGCTCTGTGATTCTCCTCCTTGCTCTGGTTCTGACAGTAAATTAGGAGGTGCAGCCTCATTGGTCCCAGCCCTCCCAGATGTAAGCATTTTTGTGGGCATGTTATACCCAGCATTGCTGACTGTAGAAAATACAAGGCTGGTCCCACTCTCCAGTTGGAGTTGAATATTCACCTCCCACCTTCTCGTAACTCTCCTGTACCTCATCTCAAAAAAACCCATTGTTTATTTTAAAAATGTAAACTAGAAAGCCTCCCTTAATAATCAACTCCTGAGAGAAATCACGAACAAAATAGCAATGCTCTCTGCTTTAGAAGGAGTAGAGAGCCCAACAAATGGCTGTTGAGTGGATAAATGAATATATGAATGCGAGCAAGGATAAATGAATGGATGAACAAATAAGTGGGATTGTTTTTATACATAAATCCTTCCTAGTCATCTTTCAAGCTAAATTCAGATGCTATTCATTGTTCTAAAACTCAGTCAGCAATCTGGGCGTGATTATTTTTTCTTTGCAAATGGAACCCAACTTTAGATGTTTAACAACTTTGGCAGGGAGGAGAGAAAGTCTTTGTGGAATACACTTACAGCATTCACTTCCATGCTCTGGCCTGGCTGTTTGTAGTCCAGATTGCTTTTCAACATGAGGTTTAGATGTTACAATTTCAATGCAGGAGATGCAGTTTTCCTGGCCCTCCCAAAAGAAAGTTCCATTAAAGAAACATCTCCCATTTCCAAAGCACCTCTTCTGCTAAACTAGATAAGATTGATACCTGGAGAAACCTCCCAATAACGGAAAGGGCAAGTGTTGATGAGCTAAGAACCGTTTTCAAGTCTGGTTCCTTGTAGAACTTTAAGGAGTTCCTTCTAAATACAGTACCTGACTATAACCTGCAATAAATTATTACAGCCTTAACTCACCTGGTACTTTCATACGATTATGGTATTATGTTAAAGGGTACAGAAATATATAATATGCTCAACTGTCTCTACAGCTGATACCAGAGGGAAAATTACCACCACTCAGTAAAGAAGATCCAACCTCATTACATTAATGATTTATCACAATGGGAAAATGTGAAAAGTAACTAGTTGCTTTTATGAAAAGAGGCAGCTTTTCCCACTGGCAACCCCTGCAGGGTCTCGCAGAAGAATTTCGAAGGGGCTCCAGACATCCACGTTTTCCCACCCCCTTTCCAAAGCTCCCTTGGAAACCGTCAGGAGAAGGTGTGCAGGCAAACGTTGGAATATCCTTCAAACTTGACATTAAGTATTCAAATGTTACTTAAGCAAAGTGTGAGCAATTAAATTAATCAATCTTCCCAGCCATGTACAGAACAGATGTTCAATAAATCCTCTTTGCTTACAGTGAAGGAGGAGAGTCCACTTTTAACTGTCCTTCAGAGATGACACTGCTCAGGCCTCCTCTGCCGGCCTCCAGGGCCACCGTCCGGTGCTTCTGCTGCGCTTGCCTTTATTATAAATAACAGCAGGCACCTGGACTACCTGTGCTACCCGGGAGGCTCAAGCTTAATGATCCTTCCGACGCCAGGCTCCGCTTGCTACTGATCCCGGGGACCAGGGCTGATGGGAATGGCAAAGGAATGATGACAGGCAGTGACAGATCACTCTTGGCCGACTGATGCTGCTGACAAGTGGTGAGGATGGCCCAGTGTTACAGAAAGGGCAGGAGAAAAGTATTCACTTGACTTTCAGAATTTTCCCAGAAAAACAAGCCAATGAGCCAAAATCACTGAGACTCCCAACAAGTGTACAGACTCCAGCTTTGCTACAGGAGGGCTGGCTGGGTCTATCCTACATAAGGGAGCACTGGCAATCAGAAGCTGTGGGTTAAGCGAGGGTAGAACACCAGACATCAGATAGCAGGAGCCTTGCTCTCTTTACAGGAGGAGTTCCCTCCCAGAGAGTAACTTCACCCCTGGGCTCCAGAAGGGGCCCTGAGGGAGTCAGTTCTCCCCCTACCTGCAGACAATCGCGCAGTCTCCCGGTCACACCACCCAGGACTTGAAGTAGCCTTCTTGGCCTCCGCTCTGCCACAGAGGGGGCCATCTCCCAACTTCACAAATAATTAACTCCCCAAAAGAGCCAGTTTGCCAAAGACAGTAAGACTTGACCTACCCCTTGTGGCGTCTCCAACTACATCTGTCTCCCTAAAGAGGAGGGTGGAGAATCCCAAAGCACGGACAGGCACTTGGTCCCCCCGACCATGTCCCACAGGATCACCACCCAGACCATGACACTCCCCAGACCGAAGCTTCTGACCCGCACCCACTGCCACCCACAAGGCCACTGACATTCAGGAGTGGCGGTTACAGTCCCTGCCCTCCAGATATACAACTTCAACCTTTTGAAGGCTGCCTTTCCATATATGGACTTTATCCACATTTTAATGAGGCTTTAAAATCTCCAAGATTAAGCTGGTATTTTATGTAGAACTGCCTGCTTTTTATGATATCCTGACATGTTGTACAACATTTGGCGACTATATTGATCCTTATAAATTCAGCATCTATATATATTCATGAAAAGTACCTTTTCTCCCCATTCGGGCCACAAGATGATCCAGACACACATTTCCCTGAGTGGAGACAATAAAACTGCAATTGTCATGGTTTGGAGCGTACACAATGTCTCAGTGTTTTCAAATTAAACCCCTTTTACCATCTGCCTGAAAACTCCTCGACGAAGAAATGACAGTGCTTTTCCAGGTATCTGATGGTGTAAGTGCCCCTGTTTCTCCTTCAGGTGAGCCTGTTATAAATCCTGAGGGGCCCAGCGAGGACTTCCACCCACCTGGGACATTATACATCTTCATGCCCTCATGTTTGTCCGGCTACAGAGACCAACCTCCCCATGTTTCTTGTGCCATCTCATGCTTTTAATCTGAAACAAATGATTGCAGGGGGGAGAAAAAGCATTATCACCTTGGCGAAGCATCAGGAGTATTAAAAAAAAAAAAGAAGGAGAAGAAGAAGAAAGGGACTATGGGCAAATTCATCTTCGGCTGCTACAATCAATCTCTCACCTAAAGAAATACACAATAACTAGGCAGGAAAGAGTCAAGATTTATGACTTAGAAACATCTACACTGACCAGCATATACCTAGCCTTCTTGGCTCCCTCCCTACCCGAATGGCTCTCTCTAACAGTTACAATGATAAACTGTCTCTCCCTACTGTTTTACAAGTACATTAGCTTTATTTAATGAGATCTCAGAGTAATTTAACAGATGTATATAGGACATAAGACTAGGAAAACTCTTGCTACTTGGATACTTTTGCCAAGGTATTCTAGGACAGCTAATCTGAGGGGTAGCTTTAGATTCTTTGCAAAAGTATTATTCAAATCTTCTGAAGGCTTTTAAAAATGATTTTAATAGAAATATTTTATTATAATCAACGAGAAGAGAGCCACTTTCACATTCACTTGCATTCAGCCCATCAAAAGCCAGGATAAATGGGCTTTCTGAAATCACGGGGACTCACTTACATATTGAATTGTCAGGAAGAATGTCACTGTCAGAAATTAATACATTTGTAAAAACGTCTTCCATTCACCCACCTCCCAGAAGGAGGAAGAAGATACCTGGGTACGAGGGCAGGGAAAGAAGGAGGGAGAGGAAGACTTTCTGAGACACAAGGCAAGGCTCCTGTTTCTCTGCCAATGTCACACTCTCCTGAGGGGTTGGGGGGGGTGGGGTAAGGGGGCACAGAGAGGGGAGAAAGGCTGGGTATCCTTGCCACCCTCAGAGCCTGCTCTGTTTGCCAGGGCTTCCACTGCCTGGCCAGTTCCTTTTTCCTTCCCTCACACTCCCTACCTCTGGGCTCTCTGGTAGCTATAATGGAGAAATGACAATGGTATTAACTTTTTAAAAATTGCTTTAATAAACTGCCAATTAATAAGTGAGGAGAAGCCACGGGAAATTACCTGGCTGAGCTTAAAATAAAATTAAAAGGGGAGGGGGGCCTTTTCCTCCTCCCTTCTCCAAAGGCACAGGATGGGCTCTGACATACTGTGTTGCAATTTTCCAGCCAAACCCTCCTGAGACCAAAATCTATACTTGCCCAGCACCACGTACTCATCTGTGACACATTTTACTCAAAGTGGAATGTTATCCTAAGTTTGGTAAATGATTGCAACAAATCCATGGGGAAACAAAACAGAACAAGGAAAACAGCAACTCAAAATTCCACACACTCGCCCCCTGGTGAGAGCAGTTCTAATTGTGTTTGTGACTTTTTCTAAAAAAACAAAAGGGGGAGAAAATGGTCTTACTCAAGGACTGGCTGCTTTTGGTTGAAATGTTTATTTCTCTTTCAGATCTCTTTAAATTATTCGTTAACAGCCTCCAGTTGATATTTACAATTCTGCAAAAAAAAGTGTTCTCTGTCCCTTTCCTCGGAGGCTGGAACAGTCCCTCGTAAAGTGCTTTTATACGGGGTCACCTCTGAAATCGTGACACGTGACAGCAGGTAGATGTGGATTAAAGCCTGTGCGGTGTGCGTGTCAGCTCAAGGTAAACATATTTCATGGCCTTCTACAAAATATAGAATATGTTACATAGTGCTAATGGCTCCTTATGAATAATTTAGGAAATCCGATGCAGTGTCTTTAAAATCTAACATTCACAGTGAGCATAAAAACTCAGTCAAATGAAAGGTTATGAAATTAGTGGTGACCATACGAAATCACAACAAGAAATCACAAGGCACCAGCTTGCTTTGGGGGTGAGGGGCTCTGAGAGGAAGGGAGAGATGGGGGGTGAGGTGAGGCAGAGCACACCCATCGGGGCAGGAAAAAATCTGTTGCATGAAATTTCATTTCTTGAGAGCTATACATCAAGTTGTATTTGTTTAATGAGGTTGGCACTGGAAAGATGTATAGAACATGTCAGACACCCGGTCCCGATGCGAGTGGGGGAAAGATAACATCTCCGACTCTGACCACTCACTTAGTCTTCCAGCCGGCTTCTCTATCTGGTGGCTCTTTGGGGAATAATAAATGAGAGGCCAGAAAGGAACAAGGAGCCAAATAATGAAAAACACATACACACACAAAAGAAAAATCATAACATTGGAGAGCCAGATTTACCGACCTCACAACTACATAATCAAGAGAAAGTTATCCCTGAAGAAACTTTTTCTCAGCAGTCCGATCTTAAATAACAGGGAGCCCTGTGAAATTTACATCACTTTTAAGATATGCAAATTGAATGCAAGGTATAGACATAAGGGTAATTAATTGTAAATCTAAGAATAATGTTTCTTTGTCAGGCTGTCTCCATGTTGTGGAATACATTCTAATGTGCCTTAACTTGGAATATTTTTTAAAGGCTGGTCTAATTAGAAGATGTTCAGAATTTCAAAATACGAGTTATTCTTATCATTTAATTTAGCCTCTCTCACATTTAATAACAATTTACTGATTGCATGAAAATATTTTAATCTTTCAAGGTTAAAGCACTCGCTTCCAAGTCCAAATAGCCAGGATCTGGGTAGAGAGACAAAGTTACCGGGAGACCCCTCTTCTGCAGGTCCTGACTAGGTTTTGGGTGTGGAGGGGTCTACGGGGTTCTGCCCACAGTTACTGTGTGGCCTCTCTTCATCATCTGGCGCATCAGCTCAACTCCCACCTGTTGTGCCGATCTCCTTATGACGTTGAGGACAATGGGACTGATTCGCACACTTCATGTTTAGTTCTCTCTACCTGCTGATGAAAACCTCTCACATCTTATTAATGAAATCAGTGGGCAGATTCCGTGTGTAATGGAAGCTCAGAAACTCCTAAGTACAAAGACGGGGAAAGAAGTTTTCAGATCAAGAGAATCTGACACTGGGCTCTTAGCAAGAAAGCTTTTCATCAAGATGCACTTGAAGAGAAGTGGGGAAGAGGGGTGGGTGAGGGGTGAGGTGCTTTGGTGAAGCAAAGGAGACATGCAGGTTGGGAAAGTGGCTCGGTCCTCTGTCCACCCTCAAGCATCCGGCTCAGACAAATGACCACTGAGAGGATGAGACAATGGCTGCCTCTTACTCTGAGGTTGAAAACAAATAAACTCTCTGAAATTCTAACTGCCATCCCTCAGAAGAGGTTTGATGAAGGGGGGATTGTGCAACTGTGGAAGGTCTGCATGGATGGATGGAGAGGTGGGGTGGAATGCAAGTGCAGGACTGGCCCAAGGAGAGTGCTGAAGAAAAAAGCCCCTCTCCTGGACTGGAGACATGAGTACACCATGACAGCATTCTTTTTCTGAGCACTTGGCACTGGGCTAGGTATATCACTTGCTGCTTTAGCAATGCCATGACAACCTCTTCAGTGTCCCGGGATACTCAGCATCAGCTCTGGGCTGAGGACTCTTAAACTGAAACCCCCAGCCTGGACCTTCCCAGTGTGTACAGCTTGCAGCTTCATTGACACCTACTCTTGATGACTGAGGGTCATTTCTAGCCCACTGGGTCCCAGTAGAGCTCCTCTATTCCCACCCTACATAACTCTCAGGCTTTGGGTCGCAACTCAGGTGTCACTTTCTCTGATCACTGTTTTATGGAGACCACCTCCCTCTTTTCTCTGTATTATATTCCTCTACTTACTTACATAAGAGAAACATACACAACTTGCATTCATTTCAATTATGTGCAGTTGTTTATTTCATGTTGTCTGTGTGATCCACTAAGAGAAGCTGGGAAGTAGGAAGGACAGAGGTGCTCTCTGCCACACCTACTGCCCATAGCCTTTCATTTGCCAAGAGTGGATTCTCCCTCAGTGGATAAGTTGACAGTGACTTGGCTTCCAACTCAGATTATGGTGTGGTCTGTGCCTCCTCCCTGAGCCTCTCAATAGTCCTGCAGCCACTCCCATGTTGCCATATGCAGAAAGAGCATCCTGGCATATTGCAGTCCCCTCTGGGCACTTTGTGGACAAATGAGCTGGACAAGAGCCAACTGAACAAGAACAAGGACTCTGGAAAGTGAATCTTCCAAGGCTTGGTTTAAAGGATTGATAATGCTGAGCATAGAAGGGAAAAAAAAAATGACTGAATGGAATTGTGACAATTCTTTGAAAGATAGGATGGAGGGATTTAAATTGATCTGTAGAACTGCAGAGAGCATACTTAGGGCACAGAAATGAGAAGGCAGGGCACATGGTTGAAAGAGCTGGATCCTAGAGCAAAACATCTGTGGACTCAATTTCAGCCCACCACCGACTACTTTGTGGGTCCTGGGCAAATACTCCATTCTGCCATGACTGTGCTCAACCCTTGTTGAGAGGACTTAGTGAAAAGTTTGCAATGTACCTAACTGCTGACCATTAAAGAGAGAGATTTAGGAAAACAAATGTCCTCCAAGCCTTATACTTGTAGGAAATGGCGAGGTTACATTGAGATTAGTGGTGGAATGACTTGAATGTTAATTTTTCACCAGCACATGCTGCAACTCAAGTTTCTTATAAAAGTTGAACCATTCCCTGCCGGTGTGTGCACGGTCAGTCACTTCGGTTGTGTCCGACTGCGACCCTGTGGACTGGCCCACCAGATTCCTCTGCCTATAGGATTCTCCAGGCAAGAATACCAGAGTGGATTGCCATGCCTTCCTCCAGGGATCTTTCCAACTCAGGAATCGAACCTGTTTCTTTTACATCTACCTGCATTGGCAGGCGGTTTCTTTACCATTAGTACCACCTGGGAAGCCTATTTCCTGCCTAGTCTCTCAAATATATCTGTGATTCTCTAAAAGGCTATCTTCCCTTCCCTGAAGAATCACCAGCCTGCCACTGCTGACCAAAGTCACTTTGAATCCACTCAAACCTGAGCCCCAATTCCAGTAAATGGAAGTCACCCCAGACATTCATCCCAGTCACTAAAGTTCTCAATATGCTTGCTGTGGGAACAGCTCTCAAAGTCTCCCTCCCACAAAAAAAAAAAAACGCCCTAAAGGAAACAGAAAGGAGAGCCAAAGGCTCAGAGAAAGTCTGCATGGTACACACTGGTGACAAGGGCTTGATTCCAGAATAAGTAAGGAATGCCTACAAATCAAAAATAATAATAAAGCCAACCAAAAGTACACGATGGACAAAAATCTTGAATGGAGACTTCACTAAAAAAGATACAGGAAGAGATGATATGCACATGAAAAGATACTCAACAGTGAAATGCAAATTAAAACCACAATGAGATGTTGTCTCACATCTAGCATCTTGGCTAAAATTGAAAAGATCCCAAGTGCAGACAAGGATGAGGAGCAAAAAGAGGTCTCACGTGCTGCTGGATGGGGGAGGAAATGCAACACTTGGGAAAAAGGCTTTAAAATTAAACTAACAGTTACAATTTGACCCAGGAAATTTCACTCCTGGCTTTTTTTTTTCAGGTGAAATTAATTTTAATAATGTATTTAACCTAGTATATCCAAAGTATGCTTTCAACACATGTGAATATAAAATATTATTAATGAAGCACTTTACATTATTGTTGTTAGACTAAGTCTTTGAAAACCAGTTTTAAAATAAAAAATAAAGCTAATAAATAAATAAAGATGTCTCATGTCTCCTGCGTTGGCTGGCCAGTTCTTTAATGCCAGTGCCACCTGGGAAGCCCACAAAATACATACTGGGCTTTAATATTTTAATTAAAAATATTTTTTTAAAATTAACTATCTTAAAAAATTGTTTACAAAAAGACTTGAATCCAAATGTTCATGACAGCACAATTCCCATCACTGCCCCCAACTGGAAAAACCTAATGTCCACCAACTAAGGGTTTGATAAACATGTAGTTTTACAGTGACAAGCTATTATTCAGAAAAAGATTTTTAAAAAACTATGGCTATATGCAACAACATAAAAGAATTTCAAAAATATTTATGTGATTTTTTTTTTTCTTTTTAATATAGGAGGTCCTATCGCCGACAAAAGAAAGCTGTGGTGTCAGAGGCCATGTCCAAGTTGCCCTGACATCTTCCTATGGAGCAGCGGGGCACACGGAAGCAAAGAGCACCAGCTCGAAGATTAGACAGGAATGAGCGTGGAGGCTGACTTATGACAGGGTGGGTGAGAACGTCCTAGTGGGGCAGAAATGGTCCAGCTCCGGAAAGGATGTGGCTCCTTAAATGTGCACACTGCTCAAAACTCATCCAACTGTCCACTTGAAATCGGTACATTTTATTGTCTATAAATGTGCTTAAATAAAATTGACCGTACAAAGAAAAACAGTTACAATAAAATTTCCCTCATCACTTTCAATTATGCTTAGTTGGAAAAGGGCAGGCCCAAAGTACTTTTTTCTTTGCTTGTTTTATTGGAGTGTAGTTGCTTTACAATGTCGTGTGAGTGTCTGCTGTGCAACGTGAATCAGCTCTATGTTACATGCGTCCCCTTCCTCGCAAGCTTCTCTCCCGCACCCCCGTCCCACTGCTCTAGATCACCGCAGAGAGCTGAGCCGAGCTCCTGCTGTTATGCAGCAGCATGCCACGGGCCGTCTGTTTCATACATGATCGTGTGTATATGTCAGTGCTTCTCTCTCAGTTCGTCCCGCCCTCTCCTTCCTGCTCTCTGTTCATGAGCCCATTCTCCACGTCTGCATCTATTTCTGCTTGCAAATAGGCTCATCAGCACCATCTTTCCAGACTCCATATATGTGTGTTGCTGTGGTTGCCGTTGTTTAGTTGCGACATCGTGTCCCACTCTTTTGTGACTGCACAGACTGTAGCCCACTAGGCTCTAAGCCACCAGAGAGGCCCCATGTATGTGTTAATGTATGATACTCTTTTTCTCTTTCTGACTTACTTCAGTCCCTATGACACTCTCAGAAGCAGTGCTGTAACAAATTCAATAAAGACTTTGAAAAGGAGAGAGAGACCAAGCATGTGGTCCACTCTCCCTTGGGTGCACCCAGGCCATCAAGCAGTCAGGTCTATGTTGGTCTGTTACTCAAGCCCCCAGGAAACCGGTTAATGCAAGTAGAGAGGAGAGAGTGAGGACCCTGGGCTGACCACAAGGTGTGGCCCCTCCCTCAGTGCTGGTTCCTCCCCTTCCAATGCCTGTGGAGAGGGGGAGGGTGTGGCACCTGTGACCCTGTCACATCATCCAGGGAGCCTGGATATCCCAGTGCACCTCAGAAGTGTACCTTCAGAACTCCCTTCCGCAAAGGACGCTTTAGAAATGCTGCAGGAGGAAGAAGCAAGGCACCCCCACTGTCTGGAGCCCTAACATCTTCCTACAGAGCAGCAGCAGGGCACATGGAGGCAAAGAGCCCCAGCCGAAGGCTAGACAGGCCTGGCTGCAGGCCCTGCTCCTCTCTCTTATAGGCGGTGTGACCTTGAGCAAGTTCCTTAACTTCTCTGTGCCCCAGTTAGCTCAGCTCCATCAGGAGTACAGTCACAAGGCCTGGCCCTCAAGGCTGTTGTTAGAAGTAAACAGGATGGTGGAACTAAAGGCCTTAGAACTTGACTAACTTGATAATTAGCTGGTACAACTCTTAAAAGCTAACTATTTTTACTCTATGAAGATGAGGATAAGGAAGTCAAAGCTTCAGGCAGAGATGGAGGGAAAGGAGGAGTAAGAGATTCGAAGAAACTGAATCGGATAAAAAGACCAAGGTGAGAGTGAAATGAAGAGATGAGAGAAAGAGGTGGAAAACAGAAGAAGAATGAACCCAAATTATACTTTTCTGCCTACAGCTTGCCCAAGCGTTCCCCACAGTCTGCTGAGCATAATTTGGACTTGGTTATTTAAAGGGCTCTGGGATAATACAGTGGGAAGACAGGTCTGCACTGTAACTCACACAATTTATCACACAGGGAAGAGCCACTAATCTTTTTAGGAAACAAGGTATTCACAGTTATTTAAGGCTAATATTTATGCATCACCACACATTGTGAACACAGCCCAATCTCCATCCTCACACGGCCAAGATCTGGGAAGGTCTTTAGCAGCAACGTTCCATATTTTAAGCCCCTTATGGAAGTCTTGCCTGGTAGTCTGAACCGGCTCTGTTATTAACTGCATCCGCACTCCAGATCTATTCATGCACAAGGCTAATTAAAAGAGCAGATTTTCCTGAGGTGGGTGAATGCTGAGCTGCGTTGGATGGATACAGTCTTGTGTGAATTTCTTATAGGCCAAAGCCGCAGTGTTGCTCTGCAAAGCGTAATCAATTATTCAAACTCAGAACCTCCAGACCGTCCATAAATATAGTCTGGGCACAGTCGAGCTGGTCCACTACAAAAAACTACACTTTACAAGGTACTAGGGACGGAAGCGTGGGAGACTGCCCACCCCCCCCCCCAGTAATAACTAGAGAATCCTGGCCCCTCTCCCACCCCACGTAGGACCATGATTGGCTGGAAGGTCACGCAGACACTGTCGGGACATTTTCCTGGGTGGTCCCCTTGCAGCCACTGCCCAAGCTGCCTCCATGCCCCTTTGGAAGGCCCTTTCCTTGTCTCTCTCCATCTTCTCTTTTCTACCCTTCTCTGCTGAGGGACTCAGCTGTGTTCTCTCTGGGAACCAAGATGTCTAAACCTTCAGAACCCAGAGCTGTGCAGACAGGAAGCACAGATTCCCTAAGTGGATCAAGGGAGTGATGGTAGCTGGACACTCATGCCACCACCTTGGTCCCTGGGTACATGGATTTTGTCCCTGTGGAGGAAATATAATATGTGAGGACAAAACATCCAATAAACATCATTAAGTCAAAACATATTTCTTATCTTTGGGAATGATTGGGGCTCCACCCTCATAAATTCTCACCTCTGAGCTAGTGTCTTAGCTGTGCCCTTTCTGAGCTATTCCAACACTCTATTTGGATGGGATCATACATGACAATGACCAGTGGATCCCATCAGCATGGGCTCGATCCCACACTTCTGCTAGATGGTGGGTCTTCTGGTCCAGGGTGATATTACATGGATTCCTGCAGATAGTTAGATAGCATCACCAACTCAATGGACATCAATTTGAGCAAACTCTGGGAGATGTGAAGGACAGAAGAGCTTGCTGTGCTGCAGTCCAAGGGGTTACAAAGAGTCAGAGACATCTTAGCAACTGAACAGCAACAACTGCAAGCATTCTGTAAGCCCTCAGATAGTGGCTGAGGCTGAGACTCGGTGGGCAGTAAGGGCAAAGCCATATTTGGAATCTGAGTCTATTCCTGCCGAATGAATCATTGGTCCTTCAGAGGGGGAAGGGTCCCAATGTAATCAACTTGCCAACAAGTATCCAGGTGGTCTTCTTGAGAGACAGTGCCATATCAGCAACTCATCATTGATCCATGTTGCTTCAAGTTAGATGACAGTAGCATCAATAACAATAATAATAGTAAGTAGGAGTCCTTGCTGTTGGGCACATGTATGGCCGCCATCTTTGCTTACCAAGGCGACTCTGCTCACATTCTGTCATGCCAGCACTGGAGTGGTTGATGACAGAGAGTGGCTGGTGTCTCCTGAGGCGGTTTATCTACATGATCATGAAATGCCTCCACTGTGATGAAAGCTTTACCTTGAGTATTAACATACAGTACAAAGGTCTTCCCACTCTGCGCCCACTCCAGTATGCCCATCCACTTGACTCTACCCTGGACCTCCCATTCCCAATCGTTCACTTTTACTACTTCTAGACTCTGACCAGCTAGCCGAGACATTCACCATTCATCCCGTGAGACCATGTATATTCCAACCTCTTTCCACACAAAGTGGGTGACCAGCATTGCCTGAAGCTCTACCTTTGGGGAAGCTGTTTCCTCATCACTGTCCTTCAAGGCCATCCCTGAGAGGGACTGTAGTGTGGCCACCATCTATTTTCAGCCTGCATCCTCATGCAGAGCCAGCCTGTCCATAAGCCAATCTCAGATTCTTTATCCTTCATCAGTGGGCCACATGGGATCCCTATACAACCAGTAGACCAAAGTGAGGAAGAGGTATTGAGGGGTATTGAGGTACTGAGGTGTTGGAGAGAGGTATTCATATATATGTATAGTTGAGTCCCTTAACTATTCACCTAAAACTATCACAATATTATTAATTGGCTATACCCCAATACAAAATAAGAAGTTCAAAAGGGAAGAAAACAGTGGAGGATGCCATGTGAGTCTTGACTACCTGCTCATGCTAATTACTTGTGTCCTCTGGGCCTGTTTAGACTTGATCCTGGGGTACCATTTCCACTTCATGATGGTTTCTTTCTGAGTCTGCTTAGCTTTACAATATGGTAAGTCTGACAGATGAGCTCATGATGGGCAGCTCTGGCCACATGGCCATCCAATGCCACATGATCAGATGCTTCTTCTCTACCTGGGCCCATAGCACAATCAAGAGTAGCTTTTCAAGTGGTATGTAATTCTCCTGGGCAGGTGGCATGGCTGTGACCCAGAACCCTAGGGGGCACTTGTGATTCTCGCACTGGAGCTTTTCATAAACTCCCCATGGCATGCTTCCTAAGTTTAGTTTAGTTGCTCAGTCATGTCTGACTCTTTGTGACCCCATGGACTGTAGCCTACCAGGCTCCTCCATCCATGGGATTTTCCAGGCAAGAGTACTAGACTGGGTTGCCATTTCCTTCTCCAGAGGATCTTCCCGACCCAGAGATCGAACCCAGGTCTCCTACATTGTAGGCAGACGCTTTACCATCTGAGCCACCAGGGAAGTCTGATGCTTCCTAAGTCTGGCATGCTTCCTAAGCACTGTAATATATCTCTAATACCATTGGGCCCGCTAGGTTTTACAGCCCAAAGGGCGGGGTTGTTGACAATGGAGTCAGGACCTGCTGTAGAGTCCTTTCTTGTTCTAGATTCCATTTAAATCTGACAGCCTAATGCCACCTGGCATATGGGTCTGAGCAGTATTCCTAGACACAGATTTTTCTGTGAACTGAAAAGTTTTACTGAACCCAAAAAGCCTACCAGACGTTGTATTTCTTTTTGTGACATTATTTTTACCAATGTGGCCATCTCTCAAACCATAGTGTTTATCTTCCAACCTCTGGAATACATACCTCTTACCAAGGCCACAAACATGCTAGGTGCATCTTGCTTACTTGGTCTTATTAGCTTATTCTCAATATGATAAGTCAATGTGATATTCTGCCCCACATGGAAAACATTTCTTGGACCATGTGACACAGGGCAAAAAAATTAACATCTCCCTGGAATAAAACTACAAATTATATCGTTGTCTATTATATGTGAACACAAACTATTTCTGATCATTTCCAATGGGGATTAAAAAAAAAGAACACATTTGCCAAATCAATGCTGTCTACTGTGAACTTGAAGCGATGGTAACCTGCATTGTAGCAAAAAGACTGCATCTGGCGTGGTCACTGTGGTCAGGGTCATGGTTGAGTTTGTGGTTGTCACAGTCATTTGGTCTTAAGGGGGCTATACTGGTGACCCAGATGGAGACATATTCAAACACCACCTTTGCAACAGTATTTAGATTTTTAAGAGTAGAACTAATTTTTACCATCTTCTCCCCAGAATAATACTGTCTTCCCCACTATAATAGCTCATGGTCTATAGTCCATGGGAGTTGTGCCAAATACCAAGGATGTCTATTCTGATTATGCATGCATATATCAGGTAAATAAGCCCTGAGTGTGTGGCCCAAGACCAGGATTCCATTGACAACCTACCCTGTACTCATCTAGAAGGACCATGATAACACTCCAAACAGGATGTCAGACCTCTCATCCACAACATTCTTGGAAATGTTTGACTATTTTCCTTTACCCAGGACACAATTACCCAAGGATATGACTCCAGTTCTCTTTGGGGAAGGACTGGGGGCTCATAACTGTCTCCACTGCCATAATGCTCCCACTGTAATAGCTTCTGGTGGATAGCAACGTATCGTCTTCTCTTCGGTCCTAGGTTTCTAGGTTCAAAAAGCAGCTCAGGTTCAAAACCTGAGCACGGTGTTCTGTCCTTTTACTGGGGTAATCTCTTCTAGGCCCTTGATCAATCATTCTCGATTCCTTTTGAAGCCGAGAAAAACTGAGCAGCACAGTTGAGTAGTACCCATGCTGGCTGCTCCTAGAAGCAGCTCTGTATTATCCATCACCACATCTCTGTGTGGCGCAGGCCAACATGACTGCCCCCACCATCATGGCTGCTTACTAAAATAATCCCATCTCCCTGACTTCTGGTGGTTAAACAGGACCATCTGGCCTCTGTTGGTTTGAGGGATCCTGTCATCCCCGTTGCCATTATGAGCCTGCTTCTGTATTGGCTCTCCTAAGGTCAGCTCTGACCAACAGAGACATGCCCTTTCCCACCAGCACCTTCCTGATGGCTTCAAAAACCCAAGTGCCTTCTGTGTCTTCCTGTAGAACATAATTCCCTGGAGGGTTTATCAGTCTTTCATGGTCCATGCATTCGGCATACCTACTTCTCTGAATTTTTTTAATCTTTTCTGTCACAACTTCCTGGGCTTCCCAGGTGGCTCAGTGGTAAAGAATCCACCTGCAATGCAGGAGCTGTCGGAGATGTGGGTTTGATCCCTGGGTCAGGAAGATCCCCTGGAGTAAGAAATGGCAACTCACTCCAGTATTCTTGCTAGGAAAATCCCATGGACAGAGGAGCCTGGCGGGCTACAGTCTATGGGGTCACAAAGAGTTGGGCATGACTGAAGTGACTGAGCATGCATGCATCACAACTTCCTGTGAAAGTCTGGCCTCTCAACTTTATCTATTCCATCTCCTAGGGTCTTTGTCAAGGAGAGGCATCTTGGCATGCCTGAGAGAGTGGTCCAGTATTGAAAGAACGTTTCCTTATCAAGCCTACTGATCTAGCCCCCTGAATCTCCCTCAGAATCCAAGCCACGTCATGCTCCTCCAACCCCTCCTTTATCTGTTGCCTAGCCTGTGGGTATAGAGTCCTCTTCCTTCCTTTATCAAGCCAAGCACATCCCAGCTGGGTTATTTATGTCAGTGCTCATAAAAGTGAGTAGCAAAGACCAGAGAAGAACCCAGCTCATCTTCATCTTCTGCTGTCTCTAGGACATCATTGCTGCCCACAATGACTGTGCCCTGATTCACTGATTCTAAGTATTTGGCATGGCTCTGCTGGTCTAGAATGCATTCAGCGTAATAGTATTCACATTTAAAACACAGGTTAATTCTTCAACATACTGTCTTCCACTTAAGTATAAAAGGTGCTTCTGGGCACCTCAGAGGATATAGCTGACCCTATTCAAGGCGTTCTCAAACCATATTTCAGAGTATTTTTTTTCCAGCTTTCTTGTGCTGCCACTCGTATTTTCAATCAAGGCATCCTTACTTTGAAGGAGATGCCCTTGTCCCCAGAGTACCACTCAAGTACTTAGGTGGGAGGAAAGAAGTATTGTGCTGAGGAAAGAAGAATGGTAGGAAATGTTGTCATGTATAAAGTGAATCAAAGTCATAGAAATGAGAATGTACCAATAGTTCCTTCACTCCACAAACCTTTATTGAGTACCAACTGTATGCAGACACTGTGCCAGACTCGGTGAGGAGCAGAAGCATGGTGTGATAGGGTAGGGAAAGCATAGTTACTAAGTTGTTTTCCTGAGTCTGAATCCTGGAAACAGTGAGCTGACACTATCTGAGCCTTGAGGAATTCCTTTGTGCAATGGAGATGAATAGTCTCGAGAGGCTATTGTGAGAAGCCTTTAGAACATAGCTATCCAGAAGCTTTCCAAGTTGTAAAACATTTTCTGTAGGCCAACGCTGGCCACTGAAAGAAAGCCCAGGCTGTGCTTCCGAATAAACATCTAGAAGGGAAAGTAAGACATTAAACAATCATGGAAATATAGGTTAAAAAAAATAAGTGAGGACCCAAAAAAGGGCAAAGAATTTTACCTCTGCCAGCCATGAGGGATGATCAGCATTTATATATTCTAGGACTAGCACATAATGTTGGGAGAAGGGCAGGTGCTAGGTTGGGGCTGGTTCTATATAGTTCTATCCAAACTATAAAGTTTGGATGTTAGATTTTGAACAATCTTTCCCAAACTTCAGTCATTTACATGCCATTCCATTATCTTTGCCAAATCTGCATGCTCCCTGTAACACTACCAACTCAATACTTTCCTTCAAATTTTTACATTTTACTCACTTTTACTTATAGCGTTGTCTTTCTGAATTGTAGTTTTCTCTGGACGTATGCCCGGGGTGGGATTGCTGGATCATACGGTAGCTCTATTTTCAGCTTTTTTGAGGAACCTCCAAATTCGTTTTCCATAGTGGCCGCACCAATTTACATTCCCACCAACGGTGTAGAAGGGTTCCCATCTCTCTACACCTTCTCCAGCACTTGTTATTTGTAGATTTTTTAATGGTGGACATTCTGACCAGTGTGACGTGTTCCCTCATTGTGGTTTTGATTTGCACTTCTCTTATAATGAGCGATGTTGGGCATCTTTTCATGTGCCTGTTGGTCATTTGCATGTCTTTGAAGAAATGTCTCTTTATATCTTCTCCCCGTTTTTCGATTTGGGTTGTTTGTTTTTTGTTATTGAATTATGTGAGCTGTTTACATATTTTGGAAATTAAGCCCTTGTCAATTGCACTGTTTGCGATACATTGTTTTTTCATTTTGTTTAGAGTTTTCTTTGCTGTGCAAACACTTCTAAGTTTGATTAGGTCCCATTTGTTTATTTCTATTGCCTTGGGAGACTGACCTAAGAAAACATTAGTACAAGGTACATCAGAGAATGTTTTGCCTAACTCATAGCCTTATCATAAGCAATAATAAGTGCCAATGCACAAGTTGATTCAGCTAGGTAATTACCTTTCTAATACATGTGAAGATTTATTTATAACTATAAAACTATTCATTTGTGTCCCATCTAAAAATCTGTGTGTGACCATGGTAAATAGGCCCACTGGAAAGGGAGTCACTGTGACAGGTTTTGTGGAGAAGGGTGGTATAGTTAGAATGGCCTCTAAAATACAGCTAGGAAGTTATTTCGATTGTTTTGTGTCCCCCTAACCCAGGGACAGAGGAGTGGGAATGCCAGGGAGAAGATGGACTCAAAGATCAACATGGTTGGAGATGGATACTCAGAGCCAAGTGCCAGGTAGGATGTGTGGGGCCAGGGAAAGAAGGGGTCCAAGAGTAGATCAGAGTGTTAAATCCAGATGCTAAAGTCCCTAGAAACTCAGAAAACTCCCTCCATTTTCATGGATTAACTAAAAAGATGAACTTAACATAAATTAATTCAACCTAAACTTAATGTAAATTCTGGGCCACTTCTTTGGAAAAATAGGAATAAATGAATAGAATAATTCATATACAAAGGTTAAAAATATCTGAGGGAAATTGGCTTTTGACACTCCACATGTTTTCACTCACTCATTTCAGGGCATTGTCCCATCAGGAAACCATTTGTTAAATGCACTAAGATATGAACAGGACAAGCAAGCTACAAAAAAAGGAGGTCCAACCAGCCAAGAATATATGAAGAAATACTAAGACTTACCAGGGAAAATAATGTCAGAGTAAGCAATGTGTTACTGTTGTTGATACCGATGAGGGTTCTTGGCCTTCCCCAATCAGTAGACATTGGTAAAAGGCTGGACAAGAAATTCAGGCAAGGCTTTATTGGGTCCCTGCTGCAGCAGAGGGAAACCAGGATAAGTGACAGTTTCCCTTGCTCACTCCCCTGCTGAGGGGGGCAAGCTGGTTCCTCAGACAGGGAGGGGTGGAGGGGTGGCTTAGGTGGTTTGCCAACCCCTAGGTGCCATTGTGTAGAGGAGCATGTGCATATCTTGCTTTTGCTCCACGCTCTTCTGAAGTGTCAGTCAAGGTTTTTTGGTCTTTTTGTACCTCGTTGTCCATAATGTGCCCTAACTGTGCATGCAGTTTTTAAGTCCCTTATAGTTTCTTTGTATTTTGTTGTTCAAGGAGATGTTTGTCCAAGTGCAAGCACTTCAGCCAAGGGTTCAGGGTCCCAGGTCCCAGATCGTGGCCTGTCTCATTGTCAACTATCCAATAAGTCACTTTTATGACTTGTTCATCGTTAGGGCCTTCATCAGCTATTTCCAGCGCCCTCTCCCTCAAGGACATGTGAAAATCTATATTTCCTGGCTCCCTGTGGGTGGAGCCCTGTTACTGGTTTGGGTCAATAAGCTATGAGCAGAAGGGACATTAGTTGCTTGTGAGCCAGCTCACTGAGTGGGAGATGCCCAGAGCTCTCTCTCCATCTGTAACAGTGACCCAGCCACATTCTTGACAGCAAATGCTCAGTCATCCCAATGTGAGGACCCCTGGAGCAGAGCCCAGCTGTCACAGGGTGGACATGAGCATAAGCAAGAAGTAAACTTAGGCTGTCACAAATCATTAAGGATTGGGTTGGTTAATAAGCCTACCAATGGGCTCAATGATCATACTTAAGGCTGTCAAGGGAAAGATACAACAGAAAAGGAATGTAAATTCCTCTAATGCATTTAAAAAATAGTTAACACCCTCGACTCAATCATTCCACGTATGAGAGTATATCCAAGAATAAAAGGAAAAACATAATATGGGGGAAAGATTTATAGTCAAAGTATGGACTAATGGCCAAAAACATGGCTTTTGTCAAGCTGACATCCATTTCAATTCTGGCATTACCCCTTGCCAGCTGTGTAACCTTGGGTGGCTTATTTAGCTGTCTAAACCTTTGTTTCTTGATCTGTATGATGGGGAAGCTAATATTTCTTTACCTCACAGAGTTACTCAAGAATAAATTATATGCTATATGTAAAAACTTTAACAAGAAAGTAAGTATACAGTAAGCAGCACACATCTGTGAGCCACACACATACACACACTTAGGCACAAATGTTACTTTCTTCATTACACTAGGGAAAAAATAGACATAACCAAATGAGCAGCCAAAAAGGAACAATAAAGGATAGTAAGCCCCACAAAATGGATATGATACCATCATGAGAAAATGCTTATGTGATCATTGTTGCTGCTGTTGTTCATTCGCTCAGTCATGTCCAACTCACTGCAACCACATAGACTACAGCATGCCAGGCTTCCCAGTCCATCACCATCTCTCAGAGCTTGCTCAAACTCGTGTCCACTGAGTTGGTGATACCATCCAACCATGGCCTTCTCTGTCATCCCCTTCTCCTCCTACCTTCAGTCTTTCCCAGGGTCTTTTCTAATGAGTTGGCTCTTTGCATCAGGTAGCCAAAGTATTGGAACTTCAGCTTGAGCATCAGTCCTTCCAATGAATATTCAGGGTTGATTTCCTTTAGGATTGACTGGTTTGATCTCCTTGCAGTCCAAGGGACCATAAAGAATATTCTCTACCACCACAGTTCAAAAACATCAGTTCTGCAGTGCTCAGTCTTCTTTATGGTCCAACTGTCTCATCCATACATGATTATTGGAAAAACCATAGCTTTGGCTATATGGATCTTTGTTGGCAAAGTAATGTCTCTGCTTTTTAATATGCTGTCTAGGTTTTTCATATCTTTTCTTCCAAGGAGAAAGCTTAATAGAATAAAACAAAATTGGTTACACAATATAATCACAATTATGGATAAACAAGGAATAGAAAAATTTATAAAAAAAATAAAACAAGATTATAATGTGCTCTATTTGGAAAGTGAAATTATTGGTGATTTTTTTCCCTTTTTTTTTTTTTGTTTTATTTTCCAAATTTCCTTTCTTAAGCCACATGCATTGACCTGAAAAACAGAATTCTCCAGTCTTGAATCCCAGCCTCCAACTCATTAGCTGTGTGACACTGGACTAATTGCATAACCTCACAGGACAGGGTTCCTTATGTGAAAAATGGAAACATTTGCCTATCTCATGGTGTAGTTCAAGGTAATAAACAAAAAGATCTTTTAAAGTTGTAAGTGTTGTGCTTCCCTGGTGGCTCAGAAGGTAAAGAATCCACCCGCAATGCAGGAGACCTGGGTCCGATCCCTGGGTCGGAAAGATCCCCTGGAGAAGAAAAGGGCAACCCACTCCAGTATTCTTGCCTGGAGAATTCCATGGGCAGAGGAGCCTGGTGGGCTACAGTCCATGGGGTTGCAAAGAGTCAGATACAACTGAGCGACTAACACACACACACACACACACACCTTATTTATATCTTGTTTATACCTTATAAGGGTAATGTCTGGAACATAGTAAATAGTTAATAAATATTATCTATTTGTATTGAAATTATCATTAGATATCCCTTTCATAATGTAGGAAAGAATGATACTTTAAGATCTAAGATAAAGCCTCTCATAGCAGAAGATTGTGACCTATGTATAGTGCCCATTGACTTGTAGTTCACAGTCCAGGGCAGAACAAGGCAATGAGCAAGCAGGTCATGGGCATAAAGTACAAAGAGATCAAGCCCCCAGGTTCAGAAAAACAGAAATGGTCCAAACGTTGTCCCAAGAAAGGCACTTGGCTTAGAGCAGCCACCTCCCCAAGGTCAGGGCCAGCATGTCAGCAACACACAGAACCCTCTCCCTGACAGCTGCCCCTGCAGCAGCTGGCTTACCCCCATGATGGATGGGAATTACAGCCATTTTCAAGAGACTAACAGAAGGCAGGCTGTGTCCGGATAAGCTATAACAACAGTAGTAAAGTTCTAAGGAGACCAAAGGGTCCCCACATCCACACACTTCCCCCAGCCATGGCTGCGGTAATTATGACAGTGACAGCTGGGCAGCCCAGGGACATGACTGGAATAGGCCAAGGCGTGGACATATGGTGCGGCTGTTGAGCAAGGCTGGCCCACCCCTCCCTCCCCAGCTGCCCAAATTCAGCCTACATCCTCAGACCTGACTGTCAAGAGGCCAGGAAAGAGATCAGCCGAGCACTGTTGGTGCAGGCACAGGGGAAGGAGGCTGGACCCCATCAGGACTTTACGGTACCTGGAGCCAGACACACAATTGCCAGCTCAGTCCTGAAATGGCAGTGATGTGCTCCAGGACTCTCTCTGCTGGGTGTGTTCTGATTCCCAGGCCCTCCACGCTGGGTCCGTGCTCCCAGAACATGCTCTAGTCATCCCTCCAGGGACGTGATAGCTAGGCTCCTCTTCTATGAGAAAAGACCCAGAATCATCTGCTCTCAGACCAAATGAATCAATCATCTCTCCTCTCCTACAGCCGTTCCTTGATTGCATGTCTATTTGAGGCCATCCCTAGCATGCACTGTGTCTGTCTCCCCTCTAAGCCTCTTATCAAAAGAGACTGACTCTTCCTCATTTTAAGTTCAATCATTTATTCAATTGTTTGTTCAAAGCTGAGTACCTACAATAAGCTGTGAACCATACTAGGTACCAGCCAAGACAGACACACCATCCTAGGACTGAGTGGTCTCAGACAAAGACACAACTAAATGAGAAATAATAAGCAAAACCTTGGGTTTAGAGAATGTGCCATAACGTATGGAAAGGAGACTATCAAGTCTTAAGAAATCAAGGAAGGCTTCCTGAAGGAAGTGTGAGTAGGTGTTAAGTGAGTTAATAATTGTCTAAGGGGAGGAGAATATGGTAGAGGAAGAATCAGAGGGTGTGGGAGAATAGTGAGGGGCTTTGAAGGACTTTTATCATAGGGGCAACAGAAAGTCACTTGAAGGATTCAAGCTGGAGAATGAAGCAAGAAGGACTGGAGTCCGGAAACAGGGGCTCAGTGGGCCCAGGTTTAGCACAAGGACTGGAGCACAGCAGATGCTCTGCATGTTGACCTAAACTAAGGGAGACAGAAGCAGAATGGGCCGTGTGCTGGTGGGGCCTTCCAGGGCTTTCCTCACCCTATTACCCAAAGCACCCAAGTTCCAGCCGTCCTACAGTCACCTATCTTGAGTGCCAACTCTCTGGACAGCTTTCAGAGAGAATCCATTTTCTACAAACATCCCCTTGCACCTTCCTTGGCCTCTGCAGTAGCAACAGTCCGTGCAGAAAGGGATTGTCAGGCTCCACACCTCCCATCCAGGAGCAGACCACTGGGATGGCAGAGAAGTTAGGTCTGCCAGTCCCCGAGGGGAGCATGAACGCTGTGAGGTCTGCACATTTGGGGAGCCTGACCAAATGGTTGCCAGAGAGCTTGCTAACTCTAGTCTGTGGGTCTGCAGTTAATTCCTGATCTATTGGCTAAGCATTTAGGGTGCTGTCACTCAAGCCCTGTGTTTACACAGCTAAATGCCTCTCCTCCTATTGACACAATGCCAATAAGGAAGGACACATTGGGCTGCTCCACCTCGAAGCGTGTCATGTATCCCAGATTGATTAAGCTTCCTGACCCTCTTCAGCCCCTGGCAGCTGCAGGGCTCCAGCCATTCTGCCCAGTGAGCCTCACCTCTGTTAATTAAGGACCGCCATGAGGGGAGATTATATGGCCAGTTCTAAACACTTGCCCCAAATCTCAGCTCCCAAATTCCCTAGGAGGTTTCTTCTGAATACTGAAAGATAATATTTTTACCAGTAGGTTTTCTATCTTTCTGCTTACAAAATTACAACCTGCTCATTATAGAAAATGTTGAAACACACACACTCACAGAAGAAAATCAAAATTTCTCATGATCCCTCCATCTGGACAATAGCACTGATAACATTTAAATGCATATGCAAGTTTCTTCTGAGTATATATATACATACTTGAACTTTAATATCCATTTCACCTAACGCACTGGGACTAAGGTCATGCCAATAAATTATTTTCTTCAATGTCACTATAAGCCACCACATAATTTTCTACAAGGTAGATGTCTTATACTTTAACCAAGCTTCTATTGTACCCAATTTTATGGTAACTATTATAATCAATACTGATTTCATTAGTATAAACATAACTCATTGAAAGAAGTTCTCTTTTTCAACACTTTGGTTATACATTGCAAAATCACATTTCAGAAGTGCATTATATTACTATTTCACCAACAGAATAAGCCCTATACCACTGTTTGATATGTTAATAGTCAGTACTATCATTTGAAAGAAATATTGTCATCTCCACCATAGTCATCTCCACTACCATCATCATCATTATGATATTGCAATAAATTAATACTTATCTAGAACTTTCGATGTTCCTGGCACTGAGCTAAATGCACTGCATTTATCATTTCCTCTTTTAGTGACTCTTTAACTTAGTAAAGATTGAACTTTTTTTCTTACATTCATCGGCCACGGTGATCCTCCATTTTAAAATTTCCTATTAATTTTCTTTGCACACTTTATGTTACATGTTTGTCCTTTGATTATTGATTTGTAAGCACTCTAGTATAATAATGATACTAACTACTTTTGTTGCAAAAATTTTCCCTCAGCTTGTGGTCTAATATTTTTTTGTTTTGTTGATAATTGTTTTGACATAAGGAATTTTGTCATATTGTAGTAGCGAAATCCATCGGTCTTTTATTTTACGGACTATGCCTTCTTTATATATACTCTTAGAAAGTACTTGTAAATCATGACTTTAAATAAACGTTCATGTATTTTCTTAAAATCTTTCTATGGTTTCAGATTTCATATTTAAATATTCTATCAATTTGAAATTGTGAAGAAGGAGAAAGAAACTCATGTGGGTTTTGCTGTCACATGTCAACCTGCAAAATTTATTGTCACAGTACATGATAATTGCTTAGTTAAGATGAAAAAGGCATTTAGATTTGTACAAAATATTTTGAGAAAGAGACCCTATTCATGTAACTCTTATTATAGCATATGGATATAATGGCTCTATGTTGTTGGTTAAGAAACTCCTACTGCGCCTATGCCTAATTTATAAATTAAACTTCATCATCTATATCTATGTATAGGAAAAAACATAATCTCTTTATGATTTGGTACTATCTGTGATCTCAGCTATCTGCTGGGAGTCCTGGAACATATTCTCACAAGTAAGTGGGGACGACCATACACAAAGTTACAAGTACGTCATTGAATGGTGTTTACTCAGGCTTGCAAGTCCCTCCTTATCCGTCTATTTTCTTTTTCAAAATGTTCTTGGCAATTCTGAAGTTCCAGATGAGTTTCATAGTAATTTTACAAAGCACTACCCCACCAAAGTCCTGCGAGTATTTTGATTTGAAAAAGTGAAAGTTAGTCACTTCAGTTCGGTTCAGTCACTCAGTCGTGTCCGACTCTTTGCGGACAAGAATTGCAGCACACCAGGCCTCCCTGTCCATCACCAACTCCCGGAGTTCACTCAGACTCACGTCCATCGAGTCAGTGATGTCATCCAGCCATCTCATCTTCTGTCGTCCCCTTCTCCTCCTGCCCCTAGTACCTCCCAGCATCAGAGTCTTTTCCAATGAGTCAACTCTTCGCATGAGGTGGCCAAAGTACTGGAGTTTCAGCTTTAGCATCAGTCCTTCCAAAGAACACCCAGGACTGATCTCCTTCAGAATGGACTGATTGGATCTCCTTGCAGTCCAAGGGACTCTCAAGAGTCTTCTCCAGCACCACAGTTCAAAAGCATCAATTCTTCAGCGCTCAGATTTCTTCACAGTCCAACTTTCACATCCATACATGAACACTGGAAAAACCATAGCCTTGACTAGACGGACCTTTGTTGGCAAAGTAATATCTCTGCTTTTTAATATGCTATCTAGGTTGGTCATAACTTTCCTTCCAAGGAGTAAGCGTCTTTTAATTTCATGGCTGCAATCACCATCTGCAGTGATTTTGGAGCCCACAAAAATAAAGTCTGACACTGTTTCCACTGTTTCCCCATCTATTTCCCATGAAGTGATGGGACCAGATGCCATGATCTTCGTTTTCTGAATGTTGAGCTTTAAGCCAACTTTTTCACTCTCCTCTTTCACTTTCATCAAGAGGCTTTTGAGTTCCTCTTCACTTTCTGCCATAAGGCTGGTGTCATCTGCATATCTGAGGTTATTGATATTTCTCCCGGCAATCTTGATACCAGCTTGTGCTTCTTCCAGCCCAGCGTTTCTCATGATGATTCTGCATATAAGTTAAATAAGCAGGGTGACAATATACAGCCTTGACATACTCCTTTTCCTATTTGGAACCTGTCTGTTGTTCCATGTCCAGTTCTAACTGTTGCTTCCTGACCTGCATATAGGTTTCTCAAGAGGCAGGTCAGGTGGTCTGGTATTCCCATCTCTTTCAGAATTTTCCAGTTTATTGTGATCCACACAGTCAAAGGCTTTGGCATAGTCAATAAAGCAGAAATAGATGTTTTTCTGGAACTCTCTTGCTTTTGCAATGGTCCAGCGGATGTTGGCAATTTGATGTCTGGTTCCTCTGCCTTTTCTAAAACCAGCTTGAACATCTGGAAGTTCACGGTTCATGTATTGCTGAAGCCTGGCTTGGAGAATTTTGAGCATTACTTTACTAGCGTGTGAGATGAGTGCAACTGTGCAGTAGTTTGAGCATTCTTTGGCATTGCCTTTCTTTGGGATTGGAATGAAAACTGACCTTTTCCAGTCCTGTGGCCACTGCTGAGTTTTCCAAATTTGCTGGCATATTGAGTGCAGCACTTTCACAGCATGATCTTCCAGGATTTGAAACAGCTCAACTGGAATTCCATCACCTCCACTAGCTTTGTTCGTAGTGATGCTTTCTAAGGCCCACTTGACTTCACATTCCAGGATGTCTGGCTCTAGGTCAGTGATCACACCATCATGATTATCTGGGTCGTGAAGATCTTTTTTGTACAGTTCTTCTGTGTATTCTTGCCACCTCTTCTAATATCTTCTGCTTCTGTTAGGTCCATACCATTTCTGTCCTTTATTGAGCCCATCTTTGCATGAAATATTCCCTTGGTATCACTAATTTTCTTGAAGAGATCTCTAGTCTTTCCCATTCTGTTGTTTTCCTCTATTTCTTTGCATTGATCGCTGAGGAAGGCTTTCTTATCTCTTCTTGCTATTCTTTGGAACTCTGCATTCAGATGCTTATATCTTTCCTTTTCTCCTTTGCTTTTCACTTCTCTTCTTTTCACAGCTATTTGTCAGGCCTCCCCAGACAGCCATTTTGACTTTTTGTATTTCTTTTCCATGGGGATGGTCTTGATCCCTGTCTGCTGTACAATGTCACGAACCTCCGTCCATAGTTCATCAGGCACTCTATCTATCAGATCTAGTCCCTTAAATTTATTTCTCACTTCCACTGTATAATCATAAGGAATTTGATTTAGGTCATACCTGAATGGTCTAGTGGGTTTCCCTACTTTCTTCAATTTCAGTCTGAATTTGGCAATAAGGAGTTCATGATCTGAGCCACAGTCAGCTCCCGGTCTTATTTTTGCTGACTGTATAGAGCTTCTCCATCTTTGGCTTCAAAGAATATAATCAATCTGATTTCAGTGTTGACCATCTGGTGATGTCCATGTGTAGAGTCTTCTCTTGTGTTGTTTGAAGAGGGTGTTATTATAAATCACTTCAATAGGACATGTATGTAAATTTTCCCTTTTGCTATATTAATATACGTAAATATTTAAGCTCCAATCTCTTAATGGAAAAAAACTTCTTTAATCAAAGAATATTATTCTCCTGCTAAATTTTTTCATCATACATCATTTAATATTTTCATATTATGCTCAAAAGTGAACTACCTTTTCTGAATTATCTTTGCCCATCTATGGTATTAAAGTTACCATAGCTTCTAAAAATAAACTGAGCAGTGTTTATAGGGGTTACTATGTTCTAAAACTATCTGTATAAAAAATACACTTCTGATAAAGCATGTTGTGTTTGCTCTCTATTGGAAGTAAAGTTTTGATAATATTAAGCATTTCTATTTTATTTATTTGTGCAAGAGTTCTGTAGTCTTAGGCTGATTTTGTATAATAAAGTTTTTTCTTAAAAACAATTCATATGTACATTCACTAACTTATTTATTGTAAAAATAACATTTTAAAAGATTTGGTTACTCTCATATTCTCTATATTCTCTGTGTTGTACAATGTACCCTTGTAACTTATTTTATATATAATAGTACCTCTCAGTCTCCTACCCCTATATTTCCCCACCTCCTTTCTCTCTCCCCTCTGGTAACCACTGGTTTGTTCTCTATATCTATGAGTTTATTTCTTTTTTTATTATATTCACTAGTTTGTTGCATTTTTTAGATTCATATGTAAGCAACATCATTACAGTATTTGTCTTTCTCTGTCTAACTTATTTCACTTAGCATAATGCCCTCCAAGTGGCAAAATTCCATTCGTTTTCATGGCTGAGTAGTATTCCATCCCACTCCAGTACTCTTGCCTGGAAAATCCTATGGATGGAGGAGCCTGGTAGGCTACAGTCCATGGAGTCACAAGAGTCAGACACGACTGAGCGACTTCACTTTTTCTAATGGAATATATATATACATATAAATATAATCACATCTTCTTTATCCATTCATCTGTTGATGGACACTATGGTTGCATCCATGTTTTGGCAACTGTAAATAATGCTGCTATGAACATTGAGATGCACGTATCATTTCAAATAAAATAACTATACTACCCAAGGCAGTCTTCAGAGTCGATACAATCCCTATCAAAATACCAATGGCATTTTTCACAGAACTAGAACAAATCATTTCAAATTATGTATGGAAATACAAAAGATTCCAAATAGCCAAAATAATCTGGAGAAAGAATAGAGTTGGAGGACTCGTACTATCTGAGTTCAGACAGTACTACAAAGCCACAGTAATCAAAACTGTATGGTACTTGTACAAAAATAGACACAAAGATCAACGGAACAGAAAGAATCCAGAAATTAACTCACATACTTATGGTCAATTAACCTATGGCAAAGGAGGCAAGAGTATACAATTGAAGAAATATAGTCTCTTCAAAAAGTTTTTCTGGGAAAATTGGACAGCTGCATGTAAAAGAATGTAAATTATCTAACACCATACACAAAAATAAACTCATAATGGATTAAAGACATAAATGTGGAACTTAAAACTATAACACAGGCAGAACACTCTTTGACATAAACAGTAGCAATACTTTTTTGGATCTCTTTCCTAAGGCAAAGGAAATAAAAGCAAAGCTAAGCAGATTAGACCTAATTAAACTGAAAAGCTTTTGTACTGCAAAAGAAATCAAATACAAAGTAGGAGGACAAGCAACCAACTAAACAGGAGACAATTATTATAAATATGCCTGATAAGGGGTTAATATCCAAAATATGCACTCAGTTCATACAACTTAATATCACAAAAAAGCCAAACAACTTGATTGAAAAATGGGCAGAAGTCCTGAATAGACATTATTCTAAAGAGAAAATGCAGAAGGCCAACAGACACATGAAAAGGTGTTCAACATCGCAAATCATCATGGAAATGAAAATCAAAACTACAGTGAGATATTACCTCACATCTGTCAGGATGGCTATCATCAAAAATAATACAAATAACAAATGTTGGTGAGGATGCGGAGGAAAGGGAACGTTCATACTTTGTTGGTGGGAATGTAAATTGGGGCAGTCCCTGTGGAAAACAGTATGGAGCTTTCTCAAAAAAACTAAGAATAGGACTACCATATGACCCAGCAGTTCCACTGCTGGGTATGTATCTTCAAAAAGCCCAATCCTCTGCTTTTAAACATTTAATTAACCAAAGCAAACAAAAGAAAGAAGGGACTGAGATGATTCGGTGCAAACTGCTTATGCTTTTCACCTATTTTTGTATTAGTGTCATCTTTTTCTTATTGATTAAAAATACTTACATAGTAATTTGAGTAAAGCATTATCGCATATTGAGAATTTTTCTTGATTTGTTATTTGTGCTTTATTTTAAATAAAATTTGCTGTATATTTATAAAAATGTAGGTAATCGGATCCGTCTTATCCATAGAAAAAACTTATGGACTTCTGCCCCCAAGTTTTAGTTCTAAGAATAGTTTTATTTAATTGTGTTAGCCAAAGAAACTCTATAACTCCAGTGGTTTCTTAAAAATTTGGTTTGTTTATTAATGCACATAGAATTAACATGGCATAACATACAAACTTTTTGTAAGAATCATGACAATTTCTCTGCATAGTTTTACTTAGAATTTTAAAAATCAACTTTGAAATTTCTGCGGCATTTATTATTAAGCATATGTCACCAGTTTTTAACCTTAAAATAATACGTAGTAGTGTTCATGAGAATTACATGTATTTCTGAGGACAGACTTCTTAAAAAATCTGTTCATGCTTCCTAGAACTGGTATTTAAATTCAAAGATGTCTATGTTGTTTTCTTCAAGCATTTGGTCACTGTAGTCATTAAGTACAGCACCTGAGAAATATGAAATTACCAATTGTACTTACAGTGAAATATATGGATAAATAAAATGTGTTAATACATGTTAACATTTTTAAGTCTGCTGATTGACAGAATATGTTACATGAGCTGGAGCTAATGCACCAAGATTTTTATATACTCGGTTCATTTATAAACTTGGACCTCATATTCCATTTCATTGTCTCCCTTTGTATTTATGGAAATAGTACCATGCCACTTTGATATTCATTGCTTAATAATATTAAGAAAATCTGTCAATATAATACATTTACTTCCCTTCCCACTGACCCCCATTTGTCTTTATTCAAAATTTTTGTTTTATCCTTTCACATTTATTTTTCCAACTAAACATTAAATTAACTTGTCAGTTTCAAAGAGGAAGTAAGGAGGGGAGAGATGGAGAAGAAAGGAGTTTCGTCAAAGTCTTGCCTGGCATTGTTTTAATGTTGAAAGTTCTTTAGCGGAGCAGACTTCCCTCTCCTCCTTGCCTGATGTGGGCATCCCCATCTTTCATGTTCTTCCCATGGTTTTCTTTGTGGTCTCTATCAAAACATGACATTCGGTGATACAATTGTTGTGTTTTCTATGCTACTGTCCATCTCCCCAACTCAAATATATACTCCGTGAAGGCAGGGACTCTCTCCTGGTCATCACTGTAATTTTAGTGCCACCCATGAAATGTATACTCCACACATATTTCTTTTTTAATATTTATGTATTTATTCATTTGTTTGGCTGCATCAGATCTCAGTTGTGGCACTCGAGATCTTTGCTGCGTCCTGCAGGATCTTTCCTTGCGGAGCATGGATTCTCTCATTGTGTCTTGTAAACTCAGTGCTCGCGTGGCTTTTAGTTTCTCCACAGCATGTGGGATCGTAGTTCCCCGACCCGGGATCAACCTAGAGTCCCCTGCATTGGAAGTGGATTCTTAACCACTGGACCACCAGGGAAGTCCTTCAACAAATATTTCTTAACTGGGTGTTTCGTGTTCATTCTTATTGAGTTGATTCTCAGGTTTTTCAAGAATATAAACATATCAACTGCAAATAGTGATGAATACACCTCTTTTTGAATTTTAGCTCATGTCATTTTCCTATCTAATTATACTACCTAACAACTTCATAATTATACTAAATAGCAGCAACAATTGAACACATCCTTATCATGCTACTGATTTTAAAGAGCTTTTTTAGTATCTCACCTGGTGCTATCTGCCATTTGAAATAGACATATTTGCTAATCACCTTAAGGAAAAATATGCTTCTTTACCTATTTTACTGAGAAAATTCAGGAGAGGCCCCTTAATTTTTTTCCATGTTAGGTAACAGTAGTGATAGAAGCCACCTTTACCTTACTGCACATTTTGTTGTAAATGTTTTGATCATTTTTGTTTTTGAAACATGTATATTTATTTTCACTGTGTTAACAAGAATATTCTTTATTCCATAGATGTTCCTTAAAGGTTGAAAAGAGAGAGAAATGCCTGGGCCTATAACTCCTTGAGGTGTTTCTTTACCAAAGTTTTTAATTCACACCACAATTACTTATCTATTCAGCTTTTCTTTTTTTTTATCAAGGTCAATCTTCATATTTCCCTGTAAAATTATCAATTTCATCCATGTTGTCATCAAGTTTTTATATCAGAGTTTTACAAAGTGGTCCCTTCTTAGCCTTTCAAGTCTCTGTTTTTGCGGGTCTTTACCTCTCTCCTTGTTAATGTGCTTTAGTACTTTTTTTTCTTATTTGAGTTTTCTAGAAATTTAGCTATTTTCCCATATTTTAATTCAACTTCTAGTCAACTGTTTTTCTGGCCCCTAATTCATCAAATTTCAGCTTTTTTTTTTTACTATTAATGTTACTTTCTATTTTGCTTTGGTTGAATCTGTTGCTTTTTAACCAACTTTTCAAGTTGAATCCTTAAATTAATTTATTTTCCTTTTTGTTTTGCTTGATTCTCAAAAGGTGAAAAATATGAATTCTTTTCTCAGTGCAGGACTGAAAGGGAGATATTTTGTAATTGCAGTTTTGATTTTGTGTTTAGCCCCAAGGGTTTGTTTTGCTTTGTTCTGAAGACACATATTATTGTTTTAAATTCTAAACAATGGTTAGGTAGAGAGGGTATTTTTTTTATTGCTATCTGATATTATTTTTCAAATGGTCAAAGAATGTAACTTGCAACATATCTACTTTTAAAAATCTACTGATATTTTGATGGCCTAATTTGTGTTCAATGAGAAGAGAATGGTCTCTCCTCAGAGGTCAAGGCACTGGTGTAGATTTCAAAGTTCAGACTAAACACCTCTTTGGGTTGCTTGGCAGGTCAAGGACTGAGAATGCGCCTTCATTCGGCTCTACCATTACAACGTGCTTTTGTTCATTTCCCCCACTTCTTTGTGCAATTTAGTACTTTGTGATTTTGTGCATAACCGTCCAAGACTCGTTGTTTTGAACTGTGACTTACATCACTCTGGGACTCCTTTTGTTTTGCTTTGTTTCAGAAAACAAGTATTATTGTTTTAAATTCTAAACCTTTTTTAAAAATTGACTATTGTTTTAGAGGAGTTTTATGTTCACACCAAAGGGGGGGAATACACAGAGATTTCCAGTATGCCTTCTATCCCCCACATGCATTTTTAACATCCCCCACCAAAGCAATACATTTGTTACAGTTGGAAAATCTACACTGATACTTAATACTCATCCAAACTCCATAGCTTACATTATGGTTCACTTTGTTGTACATTTAATGGGTTAGGACAAATGCATAAATACAGGTACCCATTATTATGGGATCGCACAGAATATGTTCATTGCCCTAAGAATCTTCTGTGCTCCTCCTCTTTATCCCTTTCCTCCCCAACCTCTGGCAGTCGCTGGTCTTCTTACTCTCCCCAGGTTGCCTTTTCTAGAATGTCATGTACTTAGAATAATGCAGTATTGTAGCCTTTTCAGATTGGCTTCTCTCACTTAGTAATATGCATTTATGTTTGAAGGTAAATTTACCTTCTAATTTTTTAAAAAGCTGCATAGCTAACAAACTTTCTTAAGCCCTTAAACCAACTTCTGCTTTCAAGTGATGGTTCAACTGAGTATGGAATTTCAGGTCAACTTGGTTTTTTTCTCCTGAAAACACTGAAAGCATTCTCTTCTAGAATCCAGTGATGCTTATCCTATGAGGTGATGGTTTCCTCTTTCTCTAAATTTTATGATAATGATATTAACAAACCCTGACTGAGAGATTACAGTGTTCCAAGTCCTGCTCTACATACAATATTCCCAGTGCCTTGGAATTTCTCAGTGATAAATCCAGTTGCAATGTCTTTTTCATGACTGTCTTGAGCACTCAGAGAACTGTTTCAATATAAAGACTACTATCCTTTGGGGGAAGTTTCTTCTCTTGTTTCCTGTCCATTTTTTTCTCTCTCGGCATCTTTTAGTCTTTGCTACTGGTACTTTCAATAACAGGGATTAGCTCTCTTGAGGATTGATCCTTTATTTCTCCTATCTCTTATTTCATACTTTCTTCTCTTTCCAGAATTTTTATTGCTTTTTTCATTTTACAATCATGTTTTTAATCTTCAACATATTTCTTGTTTCCTGAGTGATCCTTTTCCCTAAGCTATGTTCTTGTTCTTTGAATGTAACATCTTGAATGTTGCTCAATTGTGCTTTTAGAGTATATTTTTGTCCTGCTTTTTATCTTGGCCTTCTTGTTTTACCCACTACACACACATACACATACACACACATGGGTATCCTTGGTTGTCTATTCATATACAAGAAGGATAGGATCCCTTCAAGAAAATTGGAGATAGCGAGGGAAGATTTCATGCAAAGATGGGCATGATAAGGGACAGAGATAGCAAGGACGGAACAAAAGCCAAAGAGATAAATAAGATGTGGCAAGAGTACACAGAACTGTACAAAAAAAAAAAGGTCTTAATGACCAGGATAACCACAATGATGTGGTCACTTACTTAGAGCCAGACATCCTGGAGTGTGATGTCAAGTGGGCATTAGGAAGCATCACTGCGAACAAAGCTAGTGGAGGTGATGAAATTCCAGTGGAGCTACTTTAAATCCTAAAAGATAATGCTATTAAAGTGCTGCATTCAATATGCCAGCAAATTTGGAAAACTCAGCAGTGGCCACAAAACTGGAAAATGTCAGTTTTCATTCCAATACCAAAGAAAGGCAATGCCAAAGAATCTTCAAAGTACTGCACAACTGTACTCATTTCACATACTAGCAAGGTCATTCTCGAAATCCTTCAAGCTAGGCTTCAACAGTACATGAACCTAAAACATCCAGATATATAAGCTGGATTTAGAAAAGGTAGAGGAACCAGAGATCAAATTGCCAACATCCTCTGGATCATAGAAAAAGCTCCAGAAAAAATTCCAGAAAAAAAAAATCTGCTTCATTGACTATGCTAAAGCCTTTGACTGTGTGGATCACAACAAACTGTGGAAAATTCTTAAAGAAATGGGAATACCAGACCACCTTACCTGTCTCCTAAGAAACCTGTATGCAAGACAAAAAGCAACAGCTAGAACCAGACGTGGAACAACAGAATGGTTCAAAACTGGAAGAGGAGTATGTCAAGGCTATATATGGTCACCCTGCTTATTTAACATATATACAGAGCACATCATGTGAAATGCCAGGCAGAATGAATTACAAGCTGCAATCAAGATTGCTGGCAGAAATATCAACAACCTCAGATATGCGGATGATAGCACTCTAATGGCAGAAAGTGAAGAGGAACTAAAAAGCCTCTTGATGAAAGTGAAAGAGGAGAATGTAAAAGCTGGTTTAAAACTCAACATTCAAAAAACAAAGATCATGGCATCCAGTCCCATCACTTCATGGCAAATAGATGGGGAAAAAGCAAAAACAGTGACAGGCTTTATTTTCTGTGGTTCCAAAATCACTGTGGATGGTGACTGCAGTCATGAAATTAATAGATACCTGTTCCTTAGAAGAAAAGCTATGACAAACCTAGACAGTGTATTAAAAAGCAGAGACATCACTTTGCCAGAAAAGGTCCATATAGTCAAAGCTATGGTTTTTCCAGTAGTCATGTATGGATGTGAGAGCTGAACCATAAAGAAGACTGAGGCCAAAGAACTCATGCTTTTGAATTGTGTTGTTGGAGAAGACTCTTGACAGCTAAGAGATCAAACCAGTCAATGCTAAAGGAAATAAATTTTGAATATTCATTGGAAAGACTGATGCTTAAGCTGAAGCTCCAATACTTTGATCACCTGATGCAAAGAGCTCCAATACTTTGGAAAAGACCCTAATGCTGGGAAAGATTGAAGGCAGGAGGAGAAGCGGGTGACAGAGGATGGTTGGATGGCATCACTGACTCAATGGGTATGAGTTTGAACAAACTTCAGGAGTTAGTGAAGGACAGGGGAGCTTGGCATACTGCAGTCCATGGGGTTGCAAAGAGTTGGACACAACTTAGCAACTGAACTACAGTATTGTCAGTTGCAGCTTTCTTTTGGTTTATATATTATTTTTAAAATTAATTTATTTATTTTAATTGGAGGCTAATTACTTTACAATATTGTAGTGGTTTTTGCCATACATTGACATGAATCAGCCACAGGTGTACATGTGTCCCCCACCCCAAACACTCCTCCCATCTCCCTCCCATCCCATCCCTCTTTAGGACTATGTGGGGAAAGATGAGGGTGGGATGATTTGAGAGAATAGCATTGAAACATGTATACTACCATATGTGAAACAGATCACTGGTCCAAGTTCAATGCATGAAACAGGGCTCTCAAAGACAGTGCACCGGTTTATATAATCTTAACACATCCTCGCTAATTCCTTTATTCTTATATATTCTCTAAAAATTTACTTGAGTGTTTCTCCAAAGATAGAAAAGCTTTCATTTCAATTTATTTTTTGATCCATGAAGGAGTTCTCCTCTAAGTTTCTCCTTTAAGATCAGGAATAAAACAAATGTGTTCACTCTCACCACACCCATTCAGCATAGTACTGGAGGTCCTAATCATAGCAATTAGGCAAGACAAAAATAAACCAAAGACATTCAAATCATAAAGAAAAACTAAAATTGTTTCTATTTTCAGGTGATATAATCTTATATATAGAAAATTCTAGACTCCCAAAAAGCTGTTCTATTAATAACTAATCAATAAATTCAATAAAGTTGTAGAATATAAAATCAACCTAAAAAATGAGTTGCATTTCCTATGCACTATCTGAAAAATAAAGAAAGAAAAATACCAATTACAATAGCATCAAAAACTTAAAATATTTAGGAACAAATTTAACCAAGGAGGTGAAAGATCTGTACACTGAAAATTACAAGACATTCATGAAATAAATGGAAGATGCAAATAAATGAAAAGATACCCTGTTTTCTTCAATTGTAAGAGTTAATATTGTTAATATTGTTAATTTTAGTACCTATACTACTGAAAGCCGTCTATAGATTCAATGCAATATCTATTAAAGTTCAAATGGCATTTTTCAAGGAAATATTTTTTAAATTGCAATATTTTTATGGAACCACAAAAGATCCCAGATAACAAAGCAATCCTAATAAAGAACAAAGCTAGAGGCATCACAATTTCTGATTTCAAACTTTATTACAAAGCTATAGTAACCAAAACAGTATGGTACTGGCAAAAAAAGACACATAGACCAATGGAATAGACTCAAGAGACTAGAAATAAACTCAGGCTTATAAACTCAACTAATATTTGATAAAGGAGCCAACAAGATGCAATAGGAAAAGATAGTCTCTTCAATAAATGGTATTGAGAAAACTGGATAACTACATGCAAAAGAGTGAAACTCAACCCCTATCTTATACCACTTAAATAAATGAATTAAAGACTTAAACATAATACCTAAAATTGGAAAATTAATAGAATAAAACATCAAGGAAAATCTCCTTGAAACTGGTTTGGCAACACTTTTTTAATGTGACACCAAAAGCAAAAGCAACAAAAGCAAAAATAAACAAATGGGATGACAACAAACTAGAGAATTTAGCAAAAGTGCTGGAGACCAGAAAACAGACAAAAATTAGAACATATAGAAAACAAAAATTTAAAAATCATTAACATTTACATTAGCATCAAAGAGCAACAGATATCTAGAAATAAATCTAACAGAAAATGTACAAGACCTCACCATTGAAAACTACAAAATGTTACTGAGAGAAACTAAAGAAAGTCTAAATAAATGGAAGACTTAAATTGTAAAATCACAAATCTTCCCAAATTGTTATATAAATTTGCTATCAATTCAGTTCAGTTCAGTTGTTCAGTCGTGTCCAACTCTTTGCGACCCCATGAATCGCAGCACACCAGGCCTCCCTGTCCATCACCAACTCCCAGAGTTCACTCAGACTCACGTCCATCAAGTCAGTGATGCCATCCAGCCATCTCATCCTCTGTCGTCCCCTTCTCCTCCTGCCCCCAATTCCTCCCAGCATCAGAGTCTTTTCCAATGAGTCAACTCTTTGCATGAGGTGGCCAAAGTATTTGCTGTAATACTAACCAAAATCCAAGTATCCTGGTTTTGTGTGTGTATAATTTTACAACCCAATTCTTAAATTCTTATGAACATTCAAATACTCAAAGCAATTGGAAAGAAAAATAAAGCTGAAAAGTTTAGACTACCAGCTATGAAGACTTACTATAAAGCTATAATCAATAAGACTGTGTGATATTGATGCAAAGAAAACTCAAAAAACTCAGTGGGATAGGATAAAGAGTCTAGAAACCACACAATGTTTAGTCATTTAATTTGTGAAAAGCTGACTCTGTAGTGTAGTGTTTTCAATAAATGATGTTGGGTGGACTGAATGGACTTCCTAGGTGATGCTAGTGGTAAAGAATCCACCTGCCAATGAAGAAGATGCAAGAGACTTGGGTTCAATCTCTGAGTTGGAAAGATCCCCTGGAGTTCAGTTCAGTTCAGTTGCTCAGTCATGTCTAATTCTTTGTAACTCCATGGACTGCAGCACGCCAGGCTTCCCTGTCCATCACCAACTCCCAGAGCTTACTAAAACTCATGTCCATCGAGTTGGTGATGCCACCCAACCATCTCATCCTCTGTCATCCCCTTCTCCTACCACCTTCAATCTTTCCCAGCATCAGGATCTTTTCCAATGAGTCAGTTCTTCATATCAGGTGGCCAAAGTATTGGAGTTTCAGCTTCAGCATCAGCCCTTCTAATGAATACTCAAGACTAATTTCCTTTAGGATTGACTGGTTAGATCTCCTTATAGTAGAGACTCTCAAGTGTCTTCTCCAATACCACAGTTCAAACGCATCAATTCTTTGGTGCTCACCTTTCTTTATAGTCCAGCACACATACCCTGGAGTAGGATATGGCAAACCCACTCCAGTAGTCTTGCCTGAAAAATCCCATGGACAGAGGAGCCTAGCTGTCTGCAGCCCATGGGGTTACAAAGAGTCGGACACAACTAAGTGACTGAGAACAGTGGATTGAATATCCATGAGAAGAAGTTTTTCTTGACGGCTATCTCACATCATACACAAATATCAATTCCCAATGCACTTCAGCCCTAAACGTAAAATGTTAAACAATAAAACTTTTAAGAGGAAAACATCTTGTAGATGGGTGAAGTATACAAAGATTCTTAAATAGGACACCATAAAGAGAGTAAAAGGCCAACAGAATTGTAGAAGAAAAATATACACACACATACACGCAATCTCCAGAAAAATTCTCTTACTAAAATATGTGTATAGAATTCCTACAAGTTAATAAGAAAAAGATTTTTATTTTATTTTTTAAATTATAAATGTATTTATTTTAATTGGAGGCTAATTACTTTACAATATTGTATTGGTTTTGCCATACATCAACATGAATCCACCACGGGTATACATGTGTCCCCCATCCTGAACCCCCCTCCCACCTCCCTTCCCAGACCATCCCTCTGGGTCATCCCAGTGCACCAGCCCCAAGCATCCTGTATCATGCATTGAACCTGGACTGGCAATTCGTTTCATATATGATATTATACATGTTTCAATGCCATTCTCCCAAATCGTCCCACCCTCACCCTCTCCCACAGAGTCCAAAAGACTGTTCTATACATCAGTGTCTCTTTTGCTGTCTCACATACAGGGTTATGGTTACCATCTTTCTAAATTCCATATATATGTGTTAGTATACTCTATTGGTGTTTTTCTTTCTGGCTTACTTCACTCTGTATAATAGGCTCCATCAGCAGATGAATGGATAAGAAAGCTGTGGTATATACACACAATGGAGTATTACTCAGCTATTAAAAAGAATACATTTGAATCAGTTCTAATGGGGTGGATGAAAAGAAAAAGATTTTTAAATAGCAAAATAGGTCAAAGATATGAACAGATACTTCACAAAAGAGAATCTCAAAATGACCAATAAACACATGAAAATGTGTAAAGCTAGTTATCAAGGAAATATAAACTAAAACTACAGTTCAATATACTAACCATTAATAATGACTAAAATGAAAAAGAAAATACCAATAGATATTAAACAACTGGAACTTTCATGTACTTCTCTTGGTAGTGTACAAACTATTTGGAAAACTGTCAGTATCTACTCAACTAAACACGTATTTCTTTGACACAGATTTCCACTCCTAAGTCCAAACTCATCCAAAATGCTTAAATATTTTTTAGCAAAAACCATGTGTTGTAATATCCATAGAAGTACCATTCATGTTAATCAAAAATTGTAAACTTCTTGAATGCCATCAATGGTAAAATTAATCGTTGTGATGCAATCACATACTGGAATGCTATATAGTAAAGAAAACGGATGATCTACAGCCACGCTTTCTGAAAAAAAAATCTCAGAAACATAATTTTGAGAGAAGTAAGAAGAAAGAGTGTATACTTATGACTTAGTTTATGTAAGTAAAAGTGCAGACAGGGATCATCTTTGGGGTGTGACAGTCACAGGAAGAGGGCAGGAGGTAGCCTCTGGGGTCTAGTCATGGTCTTCAAATTGATCTTGGTGGTTGTTACACCAAATTTTCAGCTTGTGAAAGTTCACTAAGCTGAGCATACAGCATTTTTTTGCATGTCTGTTTTCTTCAATGAAGTTAAACAAACAACTACAAAGACAACTTACCCACTTCTATTTTTATAATTGTCAGTGCTTTTCTTTGTTAAATGAGATTATTAATATAATTTCCCTGAACTCTTTCTCATTTTGTTAATACAATTAGCAATATTTAAGCCCAAACTATTGTTGTAGTTTTTAGCAATTGTTAAATCGTTATATTTTAAGAATTATTCGCATATTGTTTTATAGTTACAGCTATAATTTACCACAATTACATAGACTTAATTCGAAATAAATGAAATAGAGACTAAAAAGATAATAGAAACGATCACTGAAATGAAGTGTTGCTTCTTTAAAAAGAAACAAAAGTGACAAGTCTCTAGTTAGACTTAACAAGAAGAAAAAGAGAGGGCTCAGTAAGTAAAATCAGAAACGAAAGAGGAAACGTTACAACTGATACCGCAGACATACAAAGGATCATAAGCAGCTACTATGAGTAACTGCATACCAACAGACTGAACAACCTAGAGGATATGGGTAAATTCCTAGACACATAGACCCAACCAAGACGGAATCATAGTGAAATAGAAAATGGGGCCAAAATGATTACTAGAAAGGAGATTGAATTAATAATCAAAAAATGGTAAAAACCTCATAATAAACAAAAGTCTAGGACCAAATGGCTTCACTAATGAGTTCTTAAATTCTTCCAAAAAAATAGGAGCGGGAACTCTTCCAAACTCAGTTTATTAGCTAGCATTGTCGTTGTTTAATCACTCAGTTGTGTTCAACTCTTTGAACCCCGTGGACTGTAGCCCGCCAGGCTCCTCTGTCCATGGGGATTTCCAGACGAGAATATTGGAGCAGGTTGCCACTTCCTTCTCCAGGGGATCTTCCCAACCCAGGGATCAAATCCATGTCTCCTACAAGCCTCCTGCATTGCAGGCAGATTCTTTACCTCTGAGCCACTGGTGAAGCCCCATTATCTTGATTAAAAAAAAAAAAAAAAGGTGAGGACTCTAGAAATAAAAGAAAATATCCAATATCCCTGATAAACATGGATGCAAAACAATCCTCAACAAATCATTGGCAAGCCAAATTCAGCAACACATTGAAAGAACCATGCACCATGATCAAGTAGAATTTACTCCCAGGGATGCAAGGACATCAACAGCCACAAATCAGTCAGTTTGAGTATTTTTTAAATGAAGTGTACATGGGTGGTATACTTTCTAAGTACTTTGACATTTCAAAATCCACAAGATTGCCTCAGGAATGCTATGTTGAGAGAGTGTAGAATTGTGTTTTCAATTCAAAATACCTTTCATTATTACAAAGGCAGTATATGTACAGTGTAGAAAATTAGAAAATATAGATAAGTAAAATAAAGTGAAATCATCACTTTTTTCACTCTATGTCTTCCCAGATTGTTTGCTATACAGATACATGTATGGGTTTGTTTATCAAAGTATCAATAAAATCGTGCTTTCCACATTGTTTTGTAACATGCTTTTATTCCATGAAGGAGTGTCCACATTTTCATAGCATTGCATTATAATGTCATCTAGTGCCCAAACTGTACTCAAGTTCCCTAAGTGTCCTTTATAGATGGATTGCCCAAACTAGATGCAATCCAAACGGTTATTCCCTTAAATTATTTCTAAACTGGAATGCGATGGTAAGATAGTATCACTGACTCAATGGACATGAGTTTGAGCAAACTCCAGGAGACAGTAGAGGACAGAGGCGCCTGGCGTGTTGCAATCCATGGGATCACAGAGTCAGACATGACTCAGCCACTGAACGACAGCAGCCATGTAGAAGAGGCTGCTTTTCATAAGGGTAGGTGGTTGTATGGACTGGGACAAATGCCATATCTTATGGATGTGTCTGCTCATTTCTTTAGGTATCGTTATCGAGGCATTGCCTTCCTCCAAATTTCTGTAAGTAAATCTGCTGAGTTCCTTTAGGGTTACAGAAGAAAATTCAGATAGCGATTTGTTTCCCCACCTGCATTTCTTCTGTTTCCTAACTTATTTTGTCTAATCTTGAAGTTAAAAAATGTCACGAGGTTCTCTCTCTATTCAGTAAATGATGACCATATTCAGTGAATGCTTTCATCTAAAAGGTAAAGTTTTTTGGGGTGTTTTTTTTTTTTTTTGAGCTCAAAGACTTTTCCTTTTCTTTCTCTCTTTCTTGCTTCCTTCCTTTCTGAGGGTGTGTGTGTGTGTGTGTGTGTCTATGCCATTTCCTGCTGGAATTGCTAGCATATGTTATTTGACTCTCCTGAATTTAACTCCTAAACTTGTCTCTTTATGGTCCTCTCAATAATTTTCAGCTCTTTATTCCTTGCATAGGAAACTTTTATTACTCTTAGACTTGGGAATAAACTCTAGGATGAGATTTTCAGTCTTAGCACACTACCAGAGGCACCAGGCTTTATCAACTCCACCCAGCACGCACTGAGCTCTTCCCCTTGGTGAGGGTCTGTTTTACACACCTTACAAGGACTGCCTCAGTGGATCTTCACTCAGAACTCTTAGGCTGGGATCACGATTTACTCCATTTCTCAGATGATAAAACTGAGACACCAAGTAGAAACAACTTGCCCCAGCACATGGATAATTAGCAGTCAGACTGGAATCCAGTTCCAATCTCCGTGTGCGGGCTGTCTGGGCTGCTAGGAACCCGAATGGACCCTGATTTTCCCACCTTTCAGCCCCTTAGCATCCCCTCCCCCGGTGAAAAGTGAACGTGAAAGTCACTCAGTCGAGTCCAACTCTTTGCAACCCTATGGACTATACAGTCCGTGGAATTCTCCAGGCCAGAATACTGGGGTGGGTAGCCTGGCTGTTACCTTCTCCAGGGGATATTCCCAACCCAGGGATCAAACCCAGATGTCCCGCATTGCAGGTGGATTCTTTACCAGCTGAGGCACCAGGAAAGCCAGACCCTATCAACCGCTTCCAGATAAGTCGCACACTTGCCTGCAGCCATCTGTGGACAGGTCTTCCCCTGGGTCTGATGCTCTTTGCTCTATATTTCAGAGAAATTTTCTCAAAAGGTTGTATTACCACAGATTGCCTTTCCCAGTTTCCAATATGAACTGTCTAATGGCAGCTAGTGTGCAGTTCGGACTCAGTGAACTTGTGTGAGTGAGAGAGAAATAGTGACACCACCCACCCACTGAGTTTGTTTTCATAGAAACGGCAAAGGTTGGCCTAGGTCATCTTCAATCCCCACTCAGTCACCAATAGCTTGATGGAGGGATTCCAGTGGGCCACAGTTGCTTTTCAAAACATGTGCTGGTTCTGAGGCTAGGGCCATCTGCTCTGCCTTGTAAGCAGGCTAGCCAATCCAGACTTCATCATCCTTACCTCACAATGGGGAACACCAGTGCCCAGCAACTGACTTGGGTTGTTCTCTTGTTCATTTGTTGATTCCTGCTTTCATTCATTTGGTAAGCATCCGCTAAGCACCTATTCTGAACAGCTAGGGTTTCAAACCTATGTGCCTGGAGGGGCCAGGAAGAGAAGGTAAGAAAAAGCAGCAGTTCCTGTTTAAAGAATGAGAGAGCTGCTGCTGCTGCTGCTGCTAAGTCTCATCAGTCGTGTCTGACTCTGTGCGACCCCAGAGACGGCAGCCCACCAGGCTCCCCCATCCCTGGGATTCTCCAGGCAAGAACACTGGAGTGGGTTGCCATTTCCTTCTCCGAATGAGAGAGCAGTGCCCCTTAAAGAGGGAGGCTCCACTCTCTGCAGGAATGCACACTCAGTACTGCTTTATATTCCTCTTCCTTTCTTTTTTATTGTCACAAAAAAGACAGATTTCCAGCTTGATCTGAGATCTTTAATATTTTTTATTTTATATTGAAGTATTGCTGAGTTACAGTCTTGTGTTAGTATCAGGTATGCAGCAAAGTGATCCAGTTATAAGTATACATATACGCACTCTTTTAATCTGAAGTCTTTAAATGTCATTTATCAAATTGTTTGCTTTCTGATTGTCTCTCTCAAGGGCACCAGTTTATACCCACTGATGGTCAGGAAACCAGGAACCAGATACCACAATATGTGGAAGGACCCTACTCATCACTACTAACTCTAAGATAACACGGAAAGAAAAGTGTCTAAAGAGAGGTAGAGAGAACACATCATGGGAAAATATTCTCCACACTGCTGGCGATAAATCTACCCATGACCAGCCCACCCATGCAGGCTTGGCTCAGCTGTGTCCTGAGTTGGAAACCTGAGTTTGAAAACACAACATGTGAGACTTTGTGATTGTGATTAGAATGACATCACTATGGGACAGCCACACTCTTTCCCAAAACCAAAAAGCCCCTCTCAACAAACGGCGAAAGAAAATCATTGTTTACTTATGTGCCATTCTTCTTAATTTCTGATATTCTTTTAGACTACTGCCAAGTCAAAATGAAAAGTTATTCTGGTATAATAACTGTAGACTTTGATCTGAACTCACCAAAGCCATTGTGATGAATTCCAGAGCAAAACCATTTGAGTAACAACAAGTCATCAAATGAATGTGAGTCTTGACTTTAAAAAAAAAAACAAAAAACTTTACCAATAAGTTGGTCTCAAGAGTGAAAATGAGCTTTGGCCCAGAAGTAAACACTTGTCACAAACACTCAAAATGACATTTTCTCTAGCATTCCTTTTTTTCCTTAGGAGCATGGATTTCACACCTGGGAAATGAATGCAATAGTGTCTCTGCCCTTTGATCATGACCTTGGCTTCGCACAGATAACCTTGGAATTGACCCCTTAATCTTACTACTCCAGGTCGGTAATTTTAAGAGGTCTTCCATGTTTCCTGGGGCAACACCTAAAATGCCTGCCGTCCTAAACCCCCTGTGACTGGAGTGGTTGCATAACTTGTCACACTCACTGGACCCTTTGAAGATTGAAAGGGGCATTGTTTAATCAGGAAAACAAGCATTAGCCTTGACTGTCCCAGGCTAAGAAAAGTGGAAGGTGTCCATATGACGAAGACCTCTTCATAGGGAGGGACTTCTGAGGGTCCCTATGCAGGAAAAAGGGCAGTGACAGTTTGCATTAGTCACGAGTGGGCTGGTGGTAGCCTCCAGGACTCCCACTCCACAGACAGCAGAATAATTGCAAAGGAATGGAGCCTGGGGCTGGGGTCCCAACACAAGGGGGTACTCTCTTCAGACTCCTGACATTCTTCTCTTCCTATAGTTTCCCTACAGGGTGAACCCACTTGTACAGCAGCATCTATGATCTCCATCTTTCTGTGTCTGTGTCTGTCTTGCTCTCACAGGCACTTTTTAACAATAACAGAATGAAGTACAGACTGTACCTTGAAGTTTCTGTGTCAACTAATGATATAGGCAAGGAGATGGCTGGGGAATTCTTAACCAGCTAAGAAAAGGACAGCTCACTATGTGGGCCACACTCCTGAGGCCCCTGGCTAGGAATGTCTGGCCCCACTTTGCGTATTTCCTTTTGATTCTAAGCATTTCCAATGTTCAGCTATGGATAGAACAGTAACACTATTATTCACACCACAACAGATGCTAAGAGTACTAGCTATCATGCATTAAACACCTTTCTGGACAAGCATTATACTCGGCATTTATACTTATAACACTCTGCAATCCTTACAATCTTTTAAAAAAGACATATTTATCTTTTTCTTACAGATGAGAACACTGAGGATCAGAAAGGTTAACTGTCTTGCTCAAGGTCACACAGCTGGCCTCAGAGCTGGTGTTGACTTCCCCCAGAATCTGCCAAAAGGTGATAAATCCTAAGCCATATCTTTGCCTTAAAAATAAATTTATGTTTTAAGCAGTCTTTCAAATCACTATTACTAATGGTCAAAGTTTACTAATGGCTAGTAAATAGGATAATGTCATTCTCTCTCTCTCTCCAAACACTAGGGAACAAGGTGGCAAAAATGAGTGTACCCCAAAAACAAAAGTATTTGAATTCTGCCATGACATGAGTGGGCTGGGCTCTTACAAATGTCCCATTTAGTCACCAAGACACCGCTGGCTACTTGTAAAGATAAGAGATACCACATAGGAAACAATAGTTGGGGCACATTTAAATTGGGATAATAAGGAGAAACGTGTCCACTGCGTGTTTCGGCAGGTTTGCAAGATTCAAGCGCCCTGCTCAGACCCTCCGCTGACTCATTGTATCTGAGGGCTGGCCAAGTGTTTGGGTCACAACCTCTGAGCCCCTAAAAGGAACATATCCCCAAGCATCAGCAGCTGGAAAGAACCAGTGCCTATGAGAAGAACCTGGGTGAGAATTCTCAGCAGGATTTCCTGTTCCCTCTCCCTTCTTCTCTCTGAACCAGGGCTTCTACAGGTTGAATGTTTATGGTCGATGCTTTCTACCCAAAGTGCTCCCACCATTTAGAAATGCACGCAGTGGCTTGAAAGACCAGGGACGATAAACACAAGGCCAAAATGACTGATCCCTGGCGAGAGTCATCGTGGATGTTCCATCCTTCCGTTTCTGAGCACAAAGGGTCCTTAAAACTTTAATGAATTGAACTCTATGAGTAAGGGATGTTAATCATTTTAATTACCCAGCAGCTTGAAATCAGATATAACAGTCCAATAATGTATCTTTAAATGAATACAACCCTGCCCTATAAAAAATCCCTTCCAAACCCATTCTAATAATTTCTATTTATCTTTTCTGACGTTAACTGTTATCCAGCCCAGCCGGCCAACAGACAGCCTTCCCCTCGCATTTGGTTTAAACGCGACGCCGTCTAGTTTTTCAATATCATTAGCGTCCCCCTGGTGGGCAGAGAGCAAGGCGGTGGCACTGGTCACACTACACTGCTTTATCTCAGATGACAAAGAGGGATGATGCGCTTCAATCCAGGCCAGCCCGGCCAGGGGAAGGTGGCCGCAGAGATCTCCCCCTGCTGCCAAGAAACACCGAAGGGCCCCTCCATGTGACTTGCTAACAGCATGAAGGGGCAGACAAATAGATTTTCCTCTATATTTATAACCAGCATCATTCTTCCTTCCAGGGCGTTCAGTGCAGGTAGCTGTTTTATATGAAATGAACAATCTTTATAGACGTACCAGAGCCATAACAAGCCTGATTTTCAGCGAAGCTGAGGTATATAACTCTTACCGAATTGTCAGGCTACTTGCTCAACAAATCAAGCCTAACTTATGATGTTTGCAGTGTAATTTTTATTCCTGTTTGACTAGCCAACTACCCGGTGGTAATAGGATGTTAGGAAAGGGCAGTGGCGATGTTTGTGCATGCTGTGATTGATAGACCAGCTCGGCATTTTTCATTTATATCTCCCGATTCCAAATCAGTTAAGTTTAGGAAAAATGAAACAAAGTGGCAAGAAAAATGTTTGCAGATTGCAGACCGCGGCTCCCGCAGATCTGAGTTCAGCCCACATCTGCGGGGACCGTCTGGAAACATTAAGATATCTAAATGGAAATCAATACTATATGTGCCAAGCATTTACTACCAGGAACAAGCATCAAGAGACTTGAGCTAATCAGACTTCCAGCCTGTGCCTCCGCCATAGACTCAACCCCAGGGGTGTCCTAATTGCCCGACTAATCATAGAAGAGTTAAATTTATAACCGAGAAAGACATCTTGTTTTTCTTACCAGTCATCATTTAGGAGCGGGAAGGTTCACCTGTGAGGTGGGTGCCAGATGTACGGTGGGAGCCCCCATGCACGGGAGGATGGCTCCTCACCTGTCAGAGGAGAGGGAAGATGGATTTACCGTCAGCCGTAAAACCAGTCAGCATCACTTAAGCTCAGGGTGGGAGAGACCTGCACCAGCTCACACGAGCTGCAGGTTTTCTCACTTACAGCCTCTCCACTTAACCCCGTGTTCTGGAACGTGAAAAGAGAGGTTCGAGCAACCGCAAGCCCCCTGCACGCTTTGATCCCCACTCTGTTTTTTGCTTTTTTTTTTTTTAACTCTAAAAAACAGTGCAGGAAAGCAAATACCATCAGCAACGTTAAGAATACACGCCTCTGTTTTCCCCCGAGTCCCACTCTCGGCTTTTGTCCCTCGCAACCCCCGGAGGAGCTAATAGCACTTGGCGACGTGTATCTCCCTAATATACTGTACAAACAAGTCACCGAGATTATTCACACTCCAACAAACTACCAAGTCACACAATAGCTATTGGACGAGCCCGCACTATACTGCTGAAAAACCATAATGTATCAGGGGACTGGATTCCTAATATTTGCATTCTAGATGCCAACTGTGAGCATATTTTGTACTATTTTCAACAAATTACACCAAAATATGCAAAATGTTTATAAGGCTCCATCTTCTATTTTTGGCTCCGGTATATTTGCAACTTAATAGTCCTTCAGAGATTTGTTTGTCTCCTTAGGAAAAATAGGAAAGTGGAAAATGCAAAAAAAAAAAAGAGAGAGAAAAAAAGAAATGAAGATGTGTTGTTTGTGCAACAAGTCGAGTTCTGCAAGTTTTTAGTTTAAGAGCAGAGCTAGCTGTCCCACAGGACCTTCTTCAACAAGAAATTTAATAATATTATTTGGAGTCTTTGTGCCCTGGTTTTCAGATGCATTTTTACTGCATGGGTCTTAAAACAACCGTCGTCAAATGCTGTATTCTCTTCTTGCCAGTCTGAATGGTTTCTGAGCACAATTCTGGGAGCATCACAAGGTTATGATCAGTGAAAGCGTGTGCCTTGCATCCTGCGGCCTCCCAAGGCTGTTTCACCCTCACAGGGAAGCTTTGTCAGGTCTCTTCCTGGAAAAGATGTCTCTGGTCTTTGCAGTGTGAACACTGACAGCCTCTTGCCTTCTCTGCCACGGTCACTGTTTCCACGCTCACACAACTGGGCACAAGGACACACTTTTCTCATCTCCAGCCCTGACCACGCTATGTCGATGTAGCATTAGGCGGATGCGCCAGAGCAGAAGCCAGGATGCAGGTGTTGAAAGTAAATCTGGGTCGGGAAGGGCAACGGTTTCCAGCTGCTGGATTAGAAAACTAAGTCCTAAAGTTTCAACTGAGCTTCTCTGTTGGAAAACCTGTGTGAAGTAGAAAGAGAGAAGGGGGAGGGAGGGAGGGAGGAAGAAAACGAGGGAGGGATAAAGGGGAAAGAGAGGGAGGGTAGGATGGGGAAAGAAAGAAGGAAGGAAAGAAAGAAAGGAATATCTAATATTTCTAGGAATTGGGCCTCATGCCCTTGTTCTCTAGCTGGACCAACCTTTCCTAAGAAGACTGCAGCTTCAGCCAAATTCATTATTTAGCCAAAAATCATAAAGTCAGAGGAAGAGATATTTAAATGAGTAAATCCATATTCTTTGCCAGCCCTCCCTAATTAAATGGGAAAAAATGTATTATATAATGCATCCCAAGTCTATGTCCTCATAGTGGGCCCTCAAAATGTGTTTGTAGGTTGGATAAGTTGATGATACATGGGTGAATGGGTGGGGAAGACAGTTCAGTTGTTCACAGACTCCAGAAGAGGTAAAGCAACATCCTTCAAATGGAGAGACAGAGGAGAAAGTGATGCTCCAAACATGCCAGGCTGCAAGCTGGCCGGCCCACCCATCAGAACGCTGGGCTGCTTGGCAGTAAGGACTGGGTCAGAGGTCAGAGGCAGCCAGACCCTAATCTGCCTGGAGGACAAAGGCTCCTGATCCCTGGACAGAACGAGTCCACATGTATTCATCAACCAAATGGAGCCAGTTAAGAGAGCAGGCTTGATGGGTTCAGGCCTAACTCAGGATACCAAGACTTCTCCACCCTAAATCCCCTCTGTAGTCCTCCCCTGATTAACTCTGTGGCCAGGTTCCTTACACACAGGGGCCACCGTGCAGGAGCCTGAGTGGTAGAGAAAGTTCCTAAGTCTCTGCAGAGGGAAGCCTGCTGGAGGAAGAGGAGCAATGCAGGGCCACCAGCACAGAAAATTTGATGGGGCTGGAGAGCCCCCGAGAACCAAGCAACAACAGAACTCCTGCTTATGGACGGTTCACCACGTGCCAGACACCAGTCTTGTTGCTGTGCATGTGTGAACTCAGTTTAACCTTCACCATCACCCTGTGAAGGGGGGCTCCACGTTTATCCCGCAAAGGAGTGAAGTATAATAATTTGGCCAGAATCTCAGAGCTGAGAGTAGTTGGCAGGGAGTCCACACCGTGCTAACTACTTAGTTAGTGCTCTGTCACTGAAGAGGGTGTCTGGGTGCCCAGGGATGAAGACCATTACAAGGAGATATGAGGACAGAGGGTGGGCCCAAGATGCGAATCAGACCACCTGTATATTGTGTATAGAATAGTGATGATGATGATAAAATAAATCCATGCCCATCAACAAGCTTAAAAATGGACACCCAACCTGAGCAGTGCTTCATTAGTGAGTTTCATGAAGCGTGTGCCTGCTAAGTTGCTTCAGTTGTGTCCGACTCTTCGTGACCCCATGGACTTTAACCCACCAGGCTCCTTCATCCATGGGATTCTCCAGGCAGTATACTGGAGTGGGTTGCCATGCCCTCCTCCAGGGGATTCTCCCCACCCAAGGGATTGAACCCAAGTCTCTTATGTCTCCTGCACTTGCGGGCAGGTTCTTTACCACTAGCGCCACCTGGGAAGACCGGGCTTCCCAGGAGAGAAAGGCTCAAATGCAAATGCAGTTAAAGTGGTTATAAGGCAAACATCGGGGGGCGTTTGACAGTGTAATTCGCTGGACTTCAGCCCCCAGTCGGACACGGGAAAGTCATTGCAGTCAATGACCAAGGCTTCAGCTCCTTTTCTCCAATATTCAACAGCCCTGTGATCACGCTGTCATCCCACAGTTAGAAAAACAGCAGGACAGGCACCACCAGAGCCCGCTGCCGGCAGGCGGGCCCTCCTCATGGACCAGCTGTGCCCCTCGAACACCGTCACTGGCCCCAGCAGAGTGGAACCTCCTCGCCCCCACTTCCCACAAGACACAGGGAGTATTTGTCAAGTGGCCCCTCCCTTGTCTCTGGCTCCGGAGGGAAGGGGCCAGGGAGCAGGGGACAGAGAGGGAGGGCCGAGTCCGGAAGAGGACATGGCTTGTTGAATCCTAATAAATCACAGCGGCCCTGGGAGGTGGAAGCAACAGGGGACGGCAGGCTAGCCGAGTTGCACATTGACCCAAGGCAGAGCTCGCAGAGAAATGATGTCCTGTGCGGCAGACTCCTGGAGAGATGGTCTGCATTTCTTCTGACAAATTAGAAGTGCCCTGAATGCAACCATTCCTCAGAAAATAGGCCTCATGTAGCAACACGCAAGCTGCCATTATCCCACTGCATAAAAAGACCATTTAAGCGGGGCAGCCTTTAGAACACTGGCCCGCTGGAGGCAGCATTTCTGAAAAATTACCCCCTCGACTGCCACCTAAACCAGTCGCTACCCAAGGGAGAAGCCTCATTTACAACCTAGAAGACTGAGCAGGCTTTCATCAGAGAAAAGGCCTTGTTTTTCTTTGGTTTCTGTGAGTTTCCTGCACCCCGGGAGTCCCCAGTCCGTGATCTCACCCCACCTCTGATGCCAAGTCAGGAATTACAGCGTGGGTACCACCTGCTCCATCCCACCCTCTGTTATCTCGCCCTGTTGGGGCAGCCAGAGCCCTAACCATCCTCACTGAATACCAGACCGATTGCAAAGCGGATCCAGTGACAACCAGGCTCCAAACCCGCAACAATCCATCGGCACAAAGAGTTCGTGTTTGAAAACTTTACACGCAAAGATTACAACCTGTCATTCTGTTCTCCAGAGACGCACTACCTTTTGCAAAACTATCTCTAATGAGATCTACAAATCTATGTTGAAGACAGCTGACTTTATTGTGTTTGTAAAGAGGAAAATGTTTTAAATAGGTTACGGCTCCCGGGACTGATGGCCCCACCGTGAGGGTAAGGTCATTTTGGAAATGTTAATAAAAGTTTTCATAAAATATGACAGCACTCAAAGAGTAATGTTTGGATGTAAAAATAACTATAAAAGTATCATTTCTACCAGGGTACACACGCAGTTTTTCTGTGTCAAGACATTTGCCCAATTCCTCATTTAATAGAGGTTACAGCTTTTCCAGCTGTTTCGACAGCCATGCTGGGATTCGACCCTTATTTGTCAGGGCTGCAACAGCCTTTCCCAGGCCTCCCCATTATATTAGAAATCATCTTGTGAAGCAAAGTCTTGCACCTGACCAGTAGGCTAACAGATTAGCTCTCAACCTGGGGTTGACTCACCCCGCTGTGGGCAGGGTCCCCTCACACAGTGGAAGAGAGAGAAATGAATGAGGAGGGGAACTCTGGGGGCTCCGCCAGAGAGTTCCTGGGCTAGTCTGTGGGGAACATGCCAAATGGGAAGTATTCAGGTATTTCCTATTCAATGAGTTCCTTGGTTGTCGTGGTTTGTTTTTTTTTTTAATTTTTATTCGGTTATAGTTGATTTACAAGGTTGCATTAGTTTCAGGTATACAAGAAAGGGATTCAGATATACATATATCTTTTTCAGGTTCTTTTCCTATATAGCTTATTACAGAATATCGAGTAGAGTTCCCTGTGTTACACAGTAGGTCCTTGTGTGTGTGTGTGTGTGTGTGTGTGTGTGTTCAGTCACTCAGTCATGTCTGACTCTTTGTGACCCCATGGACTGTAGCCCACCAGGCTCCTCTGTGCATGAAATTTTTCAGGCAAGAATACTGGAGTGGGTTGCCATTTCCTACTCCAAGGTCCTTGTTCGTTATCTATTTTATATGTAGTAGTGTATATATGTAAATCCGAATCCCGTAATTTATCACTTCCCGCCCCCCCATTTCCCCTTTGGTAACCATAAGTTTGTTTTCAAGATCTATGAGTCTGTTTCTGTTTTATTAAAGAAAAATCACTTGTATCATATTTTGAATTCCACATATAAGCAGTAGCATGTGATGTCTGTCTTTCTCTGACTTACTTCACTTAGTATGATAATCTCTTACGTCCATCCAGGTTGCTGCAAGCGGCATTATTTTGTGCTTTTTACTGCTGAGTAATATCCCACATCTTCTTTATCCATTCCTCTGTCAACGGACATTTAGGTTACTTCCATGACTCGGCTATTGTACATAGTGCTGCAATGAACATTGGGGTGCATGTATCTTTCTGAATTATGGTTTCCTATGGATATATGCCCAGGAGTAGAACTGTTGTTAACCAGCCCAAAAGTAATGTCCCAGAAGAATTTTCTAAGTAATGGGGTAACTAATGAGACCAATTTATCCTATTTGTTTGGCAGATCCCATTGGCTTAAGTCAACTTTGATGGCTCTATTAGGGCACTTGGCACAGGTGGGGTCCTCAGGACTCCAGGTGTGAGAACCAAACTTCCTGCAGAGGCTCAGTGAAGAAGGTAAGGGACAACTAAGAAGCCCTGGGGTCTGGGATCATAGACTCGGACAAGGAGCAGAAAGACCTGGGTCTGACCTGCACAATATGCCAGCTACATGACCTTCTCAGTACTCTGCAGACTTTCCGGTAAGAATACCTGCAGCACTTCACTGCCATGGACTGCTGGAGGCATACTCCAACCCTCTCCAGCCTCTCCCTATCCTTCTGCACAGCCAGGGAATGTTCATACGGGACCCGGGAGATCTGCTTGCCTGCCCTTCTGGACCTATAGTTTGATATACACTGCAGACCCTCAGCTCTTCAGGACTTGGTCCTCCCCGAAGCATGGCTCTAGCCAAGCAAAACCTGGAGTTCTGGAACCTATTTTGAGTTTTAGAAAGCATTGCTTTTTCGTCTTTTGGTTTTGTGCTGGCAAGCTCTCTGGAATCAGGGTGATAGGATGCCTGAGCTTGAGGGAGGGCTGGCAGGGGCCAAGGGTAAAGAAAGGAAAGGTGGAAATAAATTTGGTTAAAGCTGCAGAATTTCATCTCACCATTCTCCCTTACTCTAGATGGGAGCCCACTGGCTCCATTCACAACTTGATTCAACGCCTCTTCCCCAGAGGGGGTTTCATCTGATCATCTGAAGGAGAACAGCCCCATCGATCTCTAGCCTTCCCTTTACTCTGCTGTATTTTTCATCTTAACATCTGTTTCTCTGAGATATTACAGCATGGACTTGTTTGTTTATTATTTTTTGACCTACCCCAAGCATTGGAATGGAAGCTCAATGAGAGAAAGGCTTTGGTCATTCACTGAAGGTTCTCAGTGCGTATGTGCGAGCTCAGTTGCTCAGTCATGTCCAGCTCTTTGAGACTCCATGAACTATAGTCTGCCAGGCTTCTCTGTCCATGGAATTCTCCAGGCAAGAATACTGGAGTGGGTTTCCATTCCCACCTCCAGTGAATCTTCTCAACCCAGGGATCAAACCCACATCTCTTGTGTCTCCTGCTTTGGCAGGCAGATTCTTTACCACTGCGCCACTTGGGAAGCCCATACCTGGAACAACTGCCTAGCAGTGGTTCTAGTAATACCTGTGACTCAGTAAGTGAATGAACGGACCTTGTGAACAGGAAACTGTCAACTCCCAGGCTCTCACAAGGCAAAGAGGTTACTCAAAGCCGTTTGTCACCAAAGGATGCCCCCTGCAATCTTGGGTCCAGTGGAAAGAATCCAAACTCAGAACTTACTTGCAAACACAGCGTTATTTGTGACATGGCCATGTGTAGCCAATCCAACATCCTGTGGAGGCAGCTTTTCGCAGTCTATCAAATGCCAGAGTCAAACCTGATTTGAAAAACAAACCAGTCTAAAGAGATGTTGAAGGGAATAGGGAACGGAGTGAAAACCCCAGAGCAGCAGTGAGCTCACTTTAACCGGATGTTTAATCAGAGGCGGGTGCACTCTATCAGGGATGCCTCAGAAGGAATTCCAAAATGAGTGGGAGCTCAGAGATTAGAATCTAAGATTCCTCATGACTTTCCAATGTTACGGTCTGTGGCAGACAGAATAATGACCTCCAAAAATGTCCACAGCAGAAGCCCAGAACTTGTGAAGACACTACCTTACATGGTAAAAAGGACTTTGCAGTTAAGGATAAGGATACGCATCCTGGAGATGGGGACTCAGCTGGAGAAAGAAGCTCATTAGTTCCTCTGCAGGAAGTGATCCTAGTGTTTCTTGTCTCAGGATAAGGCCTTACTTCAGGAGAAGACAATATTAGAAAAATTAGCCAGTTTCCAGGCCACAATTATATGTGAGATGTATTCTTATCTAGGTGTGCCCAAACTAACCACTTGATTTCTTTGGGGAGAAAAGAAGATTCTTCCCTGACTTTAATGAGAGAAAGACATGAAGACCAAAGAAATATCAGAGAGGTGCAACTCTGCTGTCCTTGAAGATGAGGACCATGAATGAAGGCATGAGGGCATACTCCAGAAATGGGAAAAATGCAAGTAAGTGAATTTTTTTCCTAAAACCTCCAAAAAGAATGCCTGGACTCCAGTCCAGTGAGAACTGTGTTAGACTTTTGACCAATGGAACTGCAAGATAATTTGTTTTGTGTAAGCCACTGAGTTTGGGGTAATTTGGTACAGCAGTAATAAAAAAAAATTTAATACATAGTCTATGATTGATTGCACAAATAAAAGCAAAATGGTTGATCAGAAAGTCCTGAATTCTAAGGTTATGCCCCTTTTGATCTCTAGCATTAAATGCATATTTCCAATGAAGTGGATCCCTACTCTAAGCTAACAAAGAAGCAAGATACCTGGAAGAACAATTCAAGTTTAGAAGGGACATTCTGACCCAGGAGATTTCAGGAATTAGTCCATTTAATTCCTAGAAGGTATTTTCTAGTCTCCTTAAATTACAACTTTCAGAACCACCGGGTGAACCATGTTTCTCCTGTTTAGATTGGAGAGGTTTGAGTGACTCCTCTGATTTTCAGACAGTAAAGAATCCACCCACAATGCAGGAGACACAGATCCGATCTCTGGGTCGGAGATCCAGATTTCCCTGGAAAAGGGAATGGCTACCGACTTTAGTATTCTTGCCTGGAGAATTCCATGGACAAAGGAGCCTGGCAGGCTACAGTGGGCTACAGTCCATGGGGTCACACAAGTGAGCAACTTTCACTTTCTGATTTCACAGCTCACACAATCACACATGCCATTAGAACCAGAAGTTGGAAGCATCATATCCAAGGGACTCAGCTGGAGAAAGAAGCTCATTAGTTCCTCTGCAGGAAGTGATCCTAGTGTTTCTTGTCTCAGGATAAGGCCTTACTTCAGGAGAAGACAATATTAGAAAAATTAGCCAATTTCCAGGCCATAATTATACGTGAGATGTATTCCTATCTCAACTCCCACCCAAGAAGCTTCAACCTGTCCATTTTGGAACCACAGCAAATAGTCCAATATGTTAAATTGAAAAAGGAATAACTTACTTACCCTGTGATTCATTCTAATTGAATACCATCGATTAGATGGTGCTCAGTCGCTTCAGTCATGTCTGACTCTTTGAGACCCTATGAACTGTAGCCCTCCAGGCTCCTCTGTCCATGGGATTCTCCAGGCAGGAATACTCGGGTGGGTTGCCATTCCCTCCTCCAGAGGATCTTCCCAACCCAGGGTTGAAAAACTGTGTCTCCTGTGTTTCCTGCATTGCAGGCGAATTCTTTACTACTGAGCCACTGTGGAAGCCCATGTCCTTATTCTGTTTAATACCATTCATAGGCCCCACACATTGGGAAATGCTAGGCTACTTCATCAAACTCTGCAGCCTCTCCAAACTGAGACACAAATAAGATTCCTCTCTCCCCTCCTCGTCGTCCACATTTCCAACTTCTGTGTATGTTCACCCTCCCTGCTTCCAAGCAAAGTGACCTGGCATGTGGGATCCAGGTAAAAAATAACATCTTGACCCAGGTCCACTTGACAAATTTCCAAGTGCCCAAAATGTACAAGTGAAACGGACATCTTTGGTAGTTGGTAAATCTCTAAGTTGGTTCCTGGGGCCTTCGAGTGAGAACCATTACAATGCTGAAGACCAAATGGAAGTCCCTAAAACTGATCCTGCATCAGTCAACAGAGCCGATGTGTCTATAATAAAAGGGTGGTGGCCTCTGTCATATCTCATTTGATTCATCAGACTGAATGCCACAAGAATCAGACAGATTCTGAAGGATAACAATGGCCAATCTTGGTAAGGGACATGCACTCCAGAGGGTAAGAGATAAACCCTAGGAAAAGTCAGAGATCCATAGGGCTTCCCAGGTAGCTCAGTGGTAAAAAAAAATCTGCCTGCAACGCAGGAGACCCAGGTTTGATCCCTGGGTCAGGAAGATCCCCTGGAGAAGGAAATGTCAGCCCATTCCAATATTCTTGCCTGGAAAATTCCATGGGCAGAGGAGCCTGCTGGGCTACAGTCTATGGGGTTGCAAAGAGTCGGACATGACTGATCGACCGAGCACACAGACAAACACCAAATCAACAAAGATTGTAAGGGTCCAGTGACCAAAGGCACACCAGAACATCCCATCCAAATTAAAGGATAGATTACTGCAGCTCACATTCCTTGCAAATAAAAAGTAAATGCTCTGTCAGTTTACCCCCATCTCAGGGTTCTAGTATGGCTGAGTGACTAACACTTTCACTTTCAGGATTCTAGAGGCAGTTATTCCACGTTTCAGAATATTACTCCAATCCATTTGCTGAGCAACAAGAAAGTCTTCCAACTCTGAGAGGGGTGCAGATCAGGAAAGGGCTCTGCAGTAAGTTCAGGATTCATGACCTGGTAGACAGAGCTTCTTAGAGACAGATGAGGTGGGGAGAGACTATGCAGAGTTTAAGAAGTAAGGAATTACACAGCACTTGAAAACCACCACTACCAGCAAAAATGACAACTCATGGGGTTCTCCTGGGCCCTGGTAGTACAGAGTGCTTGCCTACAGAATAGCAAATGATCATGCAGTCAGAGCTACCCATCATAAATTGGGTTTTGTTAGGCCTAGTCATAAGGTCAGGAGCAATACACTGTAAGACGGACGAATCTCATGCAAGGTTGACAGAAGAAGAGCCAGAGGGCCCAGGTATGCTGCATGGGTTGGTAGTCCAGAAGCTGTGTCATCCACCAGCACTGCACGAGTACCTTTCCCTCAGCTAACACTTGTAGTACCATAGGTGCCCTTATGACCAGCTGATAGAGAAGGACAGAGGTTGAGCTCAGTTCTCAGATCAGTATGTGAAAATAAACTTCAAAGAGACCACCAATGGACACTTCTTTGGTGGTGCAGTGGTTAAGACTATGCACTTCCAATGCAAGGAGCATGGGTTTGGTCTCTGGTCAGGGAGCTAAGATCCCAAATACTGCACAGTGCAGCCAAAAAAAGAGAGAGAGAGAAAGAGAGGACCACTGCACTAGGACCCCACACAGGGATACCCTTGAAAGACAACAGGGAGGGAAAAATCTTCCCAATAGCCTGACCTTCAGGCAGTAAACCTGAAAACTGTATGGAAATTCTCTGTAAGGAAAAAGAAGTGACTCAGTGGTAAAGAATCTGCCTGCCAATTTACAAGACGTGAGTTCAATTCCTGGCCTGGGAAGATTCCCTGAAGAAGGAAATGGCAACCCACTCCAATATTCTTGCCTAGAGAATCCCATGGACAGAGGAGCCTGGCGGGCTACAGTCCATGGGGTTGCAAAAAGACTCGGACACGATTTAGCAAGTAAACAACACCACAAGAATATGTATCAAATACTGGGCAGTGGAAATGGCTTGGCTAGTTTTTCAAGAGCCTGGAAGGAGAATAATTGGAATACTAGAGACGGAATTCTGGGAAAGAAGCATATAGATGAATCTACTGGAGGACACAGAGTATGATGATCTTTGTATCAGGTGACAGTGTCCACCAGGAAACAAGGAAGAAGCTCTAAACAGGTAGAATGAATGATTCAGCCACATAATCAGCAGATTCTGTCATTGGCTGGGACAATGGCCTCATGGATGGAGTCACAGACATGGTAGCACAAAGATTATGCAAGGATCCAGTATCATGGGATCCTATTTCTCTAAGACATTAATCTAGCTACTATGACTGCCAAATGTCCAACATGCCCGCAACAGAGACCAGCGTTGAGTCCCTAGCATGACTTCATGTCCCAAGAAGAGTAGTCATCCACTTGGGAACAACTTGATTACATTGAATTCCCTCCATCTTGGGAAAGGTAATGATTCAACTCAAAAGGAATTGATGCAGATTCTTGACATGAGTTTGCCTTTCCTGCCTGAGTTTGATTTTAGTTAGCACTACGGTCCAAGGGTTTACACACAAACTGGATTTCACATAATGCTGTATTGCAGCAAGGAACCCACTTTATAACACAGAAGGTGTGATGGTGGGAGTGTGACCGTGCAGGCCCCTCTTTTTTATCACTCCCCACACCACCTAGGAAGCTTCCAGCTTGACAGAGCAATACAATGATCCTTTGAAAATACAGTCCAGACACCAACTTAGAGATGATATTCTGAAAAATCAGGATATCTTCTTCAGGATTCAGTATACATTCCAAAGCAATGAAAATTACATGATTGTTCCCCCAGTGAGTGGATGGCATAGGGTCGGGAACCAGATGTGGAACCCCTTAGCATCCTTCCCAGCGATCCATTTGAGGAGTTTGTGCTGGCTATTCTTATGAATCCATAGGTCCTAATTCCAAGACCAGGAACTCTTCTACCAGGAGACTTGAAAAGAGTCCCATTACAGTTTTAGCTACAGCTATCACCTATTCATCTAGGGTTCCTATGACAAAGAATCTAGCATGAAAATAAAGGAGGAGATAGAGCTGCTGTTATACAGAGGAGGCAGCCAGCTGATTTACCGACAGATCTCCTGTCACTAGAGCACTAACTTTGAAAACATGGATGAATGCAGCAGCCATGGCTGGATAAGGGCATGATGACCAGAGGGCCATTCCTTTTAGAGATGAGGATTTGATCCTTGCACCAGCTGAGTAACTCAGACCAAGAGAAATGATAAGCAAAGATAAGAATAATGGCTAGTAGATGACAGAGATGATGAGTGACACATGTGGCCGAAGACCAGCTTCAGTGGTGGGGACTATAGTTTGAACCACTAACTCTTCTCTTATGTCCCTCCTGGAAAGAAGACCGACCAGGACCCTGCAAGAGCTGTTCACAAAGCTTACTATATGAAACAAGTAGATCTGTTCTGTGCGAGGGCTGGAGTGCCCTGGGCTATGTGCACTACTCACCCCAGCTCCCAGGGCTTCCCAGGTGGCGCTAGTGGTAAAGAATCTGCCTGCCAGTGCAGGAGATGCAAGGGACATGGGTTCAGTCCTTGGGTTGGGAAGATCCCCTGGAGGAGGGCATGGCAACCCACTCCAGTATTCTTGCCTGGAGAATCCCATGGACAGAGCAGACTGGCGGGCTACAGTCCATGGGGTTGCACAGAGTCGGACACGAGTGAGCACCACACAAAACCAAACTGTCCTTGGATGGAAAGAGCAGCCTTTTCCAAGATCATAATAGCGCCTCAGGGAAAGCCCAATCCAATGACTGGTTAAGGAGATGGAGGGGAGGGGCAGAAAGCCTCAACATGCGATATTTCTGCAGAGCCACCCCAGCTCCAGAAAGCTCCATAGCATTTGCTGAGGCCTCTGATGCAACTTCACACAGTTCAACTTCTTTTCCTACCAAATCTTGAGCTCCTTACTCTTTTTGGGTGCTACCCTTCAGAGCATCCCCCCAGTGTTCATTCTGCACTCAAAGCTCTGAGAATCTGTTTCCTGGGAAACCTGACTTATGACAAATGCTTCTTTAAAAGACAGATCTGGGGACTCCCCTGGTGGTCCAGTGGTTAAGAATCCACCTGCCAATGCAGGGGACATGGGTTCCATCTCTGGTCCAGAAAGATTCCATCTGCCACGGGGCCGCTAGGCCAGCGCACCACAACTATTGAGCCAAGGTGCAACAACTGCAGAAGCCCACGCGCCCTAGAGCGCTTGCTCCACAAGAGAAGCCACTGCAATGAGAAGCCCACGTGCTGCAACTAGAGAAAGCTTGTGCAGCAACGAATACCCAGCGCGGTTACAAATAAACAAAAGATACATCTGTTTGTGTTACCACATGTACACACACACGCCTAAAGTCTTCTTCCTTCATGTTCCTCTGAAGACAAAGACCAAATGTCTTACTCTGGCCGATGAAATCCTGTTTGACCTGGCACCTGTCAATCAATTTCTGCAGACCCCTGCACACACGTCTCCCTTTCTCTCTCTCTGTTCCAGCCTTGCTGATCTTCCTTGCATTCCTTAGGTGTGAATGTGACTTCTCTTGCCCCAGAGTCTTTGCACATGCTGATTCGTCTACACAGAAAGGTCTTCTGTTCCTTTCAGCCTCCAGCCTCCACACCAGTGTCTTCTCCAAAGAGGCCCTTGATCTTCCCCAGACTCGATCAGATTGTTGTTGTGTGTGATCGTCACACTATGCACTCTTTCTTTTTAACACTTCAGAGTTCAAGTGATCTATATTTGCGTCATTAATTAATGTTTACTTGGCTCACCATGACAGCTAGAGCACCTACCCCAATGCCTAACTTGTAGCTGACAATAGATATTTGTTAAATTAAGATGCTAATTCCTCCTTCCACTAGATTCAAAGCCCTCCATTAAAAAGTCTTTTTCCCTGTAGTGTGTTTTTTGTGGATATTTTCCTTTTCCAGTGACTTATGAGGTAGTCACAGGATTTACGATACAGCAAATGCTCCCTACACAATACCTGCATTTATATCTTAGATTGTTACTATGTGTAAATTAGTTTTTGTTGTTTTTTGTTTTTTTTTTCCCCCCCTGGTAGACTGTGAGCTTCTTGAGAGAAGGAGTTCCCTCTTGTCTGAACTTCAAGCAAAGAGCTTGGCGAATGTTTATTGAATTAAATCCTCAGGAAGTGTGAATGTAAACATCTGGCTATTTTGAAATGTGGAGATGCTTCGGATTTTATTTCTTCCAGACAGTTTGTATCCCACAGACTCACACACTGCTAACATAGGGTGTGAGAGGTCAGAGACTGCTGATCAGTTCATTTTTACTCTTCCTGTTTCCATGCCTAGAAAGCCGGAGTCTGAAGGAAATGTGCCCCTGGGGTTCACCACTCTACAAATTAAAAGTTTCAGAAAGGTCTCAGGTCCTACGGACACTGTCATTTGCCCTGGATCAGAGCTGACAGACCCCAAATGCTTCCTGGGCTGAGCTGAATGGGTGGAGGAGTGTCCCTGGTGTGTTCGTCCCAGACACCAACCTGCAGGACATGGGTTCAATGTTGCTGGACATCCTGATTTTATAAAAGAATCCAAGCCTGGATTTGTACCAAACCTTCCCAGTCCTATAGCTGTCTTCAGTTAAGAAAGAAAGAAAGAAAAAGAAAATAATAATTTTTTTTAAAAAGGCATTGGGATATTCAAACAAATTATGCTAACTCAAGAGCCAAGTTCATGGGCTTTAGTTGGCTTTACGTTGGAAATAAGCTAGCAAAAGCTCTTCAAACTCACCAGAAAAACCATCATGGCCCCAGGCATGTCTGTGCCTCAGTTTCCCCATCTCTCAAATGTTCCAATTCTCCTATCCCAGGTGTCCTTCTGAACCCTGCTGTTTACCTTGCAATTCTCTCATCCCCAAACCATTTTCAGTTACAATTTGAAGCCAGCAAGCAGAAAGATATTTTTGGCAGAATTTCCATTTCTTTGGAGGGCTAATTACAAAAGACTGGGGGCAAAACAGGCACCAGGCTCTTTCACCTCTCATTACATTTATTTCATTTTATTACTAATTCTTTGTTCATATAATTCTCACCTTGGGATTTGTGTGTCTGTCTAGTTGCCCCAAGCCAGGGAACCCGCCCGAACTCCAGAAGCCTTGATGGCTTCCCAGATGGTGCTAGTAGTAAAGAATCTACCTGCCAATGCAGGAGAGGCAAGAGACAAGAGACGTGGGTTCGATCCCTGGGTCAGGAAGATTCCCTGGAGGAGGACATGCAACACACTCCAGTATTTTTGCCTGGAGAATCCCATGGGCAGAGGAGCCTCATGGGCTCAGCACAGTCCACGGGGTCACAAAGAGTTGGACATGACTGAAGCGACTTCGCATGCATGCGAGGTGACAGTCATTACCTTCAGAACAGATTCCTGAGTAGAGTGCTTCTCTAAGAGCATCCTGTCCAAGGTTGAGGCTGCAGAAGGAGAGTTCGGGGAGGTGCTCCTGCAAGCACAGAAATCCCTGATTCCATGTGGGACCCAAAAACACTGTAATGGGGGTTGGCCATTAAAAGCCCCACAAGAAAAGCTAGGGGAATATACGACTGTTGCCAGAGTGGTCTTACATCTGCTCTGGGTGGGAAGCTGTGGTTTTCATGTGGAAGTGTCCAGCTCCTTCCACAGATCTTAACACTCCTCCTCCCACCCAGCACACAGCCCCAGCCACCTCCATTTGGTAGCCAGCAAAGCCCGGCCCCAGGTTACAGACCTCCATCCCCAGCTACTTTACACAGATTCAAGAAACAGGTCCCAAAAGAAGCCAAGGTGGAAAGCTACAGGAAATGTGCACACATTCACCATGAAATACCCACCCAAAGGACAAACTCGGTAATCCCACCAATGATGTTCCAAACCCGTGATGGCTAGCAGCCGACAAATACCCGCAGACCTCAATCCATTTTTATTGTATTCAGGCTGCAGTGTTGTATTTCCTGCCTCCCCTTAGCACCACACATACAGTGTACTTGAAAACAAAAATCTATAATATTGATCCCGCAATGTCACCACAATTATTCTTTTGAAACAGCCATTGAAAACAAATTACATCTGCACTGCCTTTTCATCCGCCTGCTGTGAGTGAGCAATGCTCACCGTGGCCTCCAGCACCCTGGCGTTAGCACTGTGTCACCACCGACAGGACAGCCCAGGGAAAAGCAGGTGGGGGAGGGGGTGGCCAGGAGGCGAGCAGGATCAAAGGGCTGTTTTAGGAGGGCATGGGGGTCTGCCTGGCTGGCGTCTGCCTCTGGGAGGGGCTTGGACCCAGCGTGGCTGTGACCTAGGTGAACCTAAGGAATTCTAGGCTACAGACGGGGTTGCTGTTGCAACACGGGGACTCCTCCCACCTCAGTAAACCAAATGCTGTGTTGGTCTGATGAAACTGACAAAGATTTAGCCACAGCTTCATTTTCGGATACTCAGTTTAAAATCTAATGACAAGTATTATTTGAAGTAACGTGGTCTTCACCTGATGGTGCATAATTCTATAGACCGATTGAAGCATCTCTAATATAGCAGTGGTGTTTTAAAGCCAGAGACATGAGCAGAGTCCCAGCTCTCTCTCTACAGCCCAAATTCCTACAGAGAGCAAGGTGACCTTCCGGAAGAAGGCTAGATGTCCTCTTTCCCAGTTACCTGCATTCCAGACCATCCAGAGGGAGCAGAGATCTCAAGGTCACTCACCATCCCATCACAGACCTCAGCTCTGATATGTACATGGGGTCCTGGCCCCCAGCAAGATCATGAGCCCCTCCATAATGCACCAATCAGCTGCCTTTAGGAGCATCCGATGTTGGGGGCCTGCCTGTTTGTTTCTGATTGTCATACTTGGAAAAATTCTCCCTGCACAGTAATTAAATTCCATGCCACCGAGCGGTGGACAAAGGGAAATTCTTTTGTTAAGGTTTGACCACACAAGTCACAGTGGTGGCTCTTGCAGGCGGGAAGTGATAACTTTGGAGCATTAAAAAAAAAACCAATAGCCTTGTTGACATGGACATGGGAGCCTAACCCCTGAAGCCTCCTGGTATGACGCATTGATTTTCCTGTCCGTGTACAGTTCTAAAGCCATCCATTCTGCATGGTCAGGACTCGAAGGGCCAGAGAGAGGAAAAAAATCTGTTCTCTCTGCTGTACCTCCAGGCAAAGTTGAGGAATAAATTCTACGTTTTTGAGAGATGATTTGTTCAAGCCATGTTTAACAGAATATGATTGCATGAAAAGGGGGGGAAATATTTTGTTTCCCTGAGTCCCAGAACCCACATCCACTGACCCTCATGCAAAATCTTGGCATCACAGACATGGCTGAGAAGGGAGTGGAAAGCAGGGCGGGGGTGGAGGACCTCAAGAATTGGGGAGCTTATTTATTATTCTCCAAATAATATCGCCGAGCTGGCCGAAAATTGCTCAAATAATCCTGTCAGTCTACCTGTCACTCCTCAGATCCCTCTGCCACGGTTATTTTGCAGAGGCCACTGTTTCTTCTTGTTGGAGGGCGCCTCGTGAAATTGCTATGCTCCTGCCCGCTTTCTGATCCTCTTTTCTGCAGGTGAAAGAGGTCAAGCTGACTCTCTTTGGGGTCTGCCTGAGAGTCCTTCTCGGGTGGACACCTCACCCTGGCCCTGAGCCACTGTCCCTGACTGTCGGGGGGCTGCTGACAGCCCCGCAGCACAGGGCTCCCCTGCCGGCCTCCCAGTACCTCCTCCTATGCTCCCAGCACCCTGGGGTCTTCATTCAAAAATGCCACTAGGTCACCGAAATCCCTCCCCATTCTCGGCTGTGACAAGGAGCGACTCTGGGTGATGGAGAGGCCGGGCTTTGGGGAAATGTGCTGAGATACTGCCGGGGATTCCGTGTGCCGCTCGCCTCGCACGTTCAGTCCTTTTTGAGGATTTAGCTATTTTAGTTCCAAATAAAGAAAGCGTCGGTGCCGGTCACGGGGTAGAGCTCGTCGAAGTGGAAGACTAGTATTGGAGCTGCAAATTTGCAGGGCCGTTCTGCAAAGTATTACATACATCATTTCCTGGTGCCGAGGAATATTGAGCTATTTCAGGGAAGCCGAAAAGGAAAGACCAAAATCATGCAATTTTCCTGACCTAGACAGAACTATGGATGGAATACAGAAATAGAAAATGCTAAAGTGAGTGTTCTTACAAGGCTTGGCTACATAAACATAGAATCCACACATCCCAAGCATATACAGTGTGAACTCAATAGTAGCACGCATGCACACCAGTGAAAGTCATAAACTCAGTCCCGCAAACCTTCCTACCAGATGACTCCGTCTTGCCAGACCTATAGAAGGATTCCTAAATTAGGTTGATGTGAATGTGTTTGTATATTTATTATTAAAATACTTACTGTTCTGCCTTTTGAAGTAGATGGACAAATGATTTAGGAGTGGAAATAGACTAGAAACAAAATTAATGCAAATAATGTGTTGATTTTTTTTTTAGCTTGATTAGCCAAGCCAATGGAAAATTCTAGAAAACGTATACAATTATTTTAACTGTCACAGGCTGGCAATTGTAATTGACATGATTTGTACGAGATGCAGTGTAATAACTGAATATATTAAAAAAAAATCTCATGCCTTGATTACCAGGAGAACATTACTAGTGCCACAATATTATTAACAACACAATTATCGTGGAATCCCTAGGATACGCTCTTAGCACTTCAATGCATTAGTGAACCTTTGCTAACGAAGAAAAAATTAAAGTACAGCAAATTTCAAAGCACCAGTTGTACCCAATATCATTAAAAATTTATAAAACTTCCCCTGAACATGACAAGTGTTTGGTTTAAATGAAGATCAGCCACAAGGAGAAAGCAGAAATCTTGTTCCTCTTTGTCTCCTTCCCTACCCCTCTCTCTCTCTCTCTGCCTCTCTCTTTCTCCCAGACCTCCCCCAACCGGCACCACCTCAATCCAGCTGAAATATGTAACCATTACAGAGTGACAGCTTGACACACAATGACCCGTCAGAACATTCATCTTGCAATGTTTTATTTTAGTGAGGAGCCAAACTGCAGAAAAAATAAGCAAGTTGTTTCAAGGCTTGGAAGGAGATCAAACATTTCTGGCATCCCCACTTAACAGACCTTTGATTTACAATGGACTTGTCAGAGCCCGATTAGACAGTGTGTGCTTAAAAACCTACAGAGGCTCCTCGACGGCCCCAGCCCACCGCCATGTCCCCTACGGAGAGCATCCCTTTGTTCCCAGAACCAGCAAGCTGGGCTGAAGCACAGAACTTTGCACCCTTGCAAAAGAGCCAGGCAACATGTCATAGGCAATCGGCTCTGATTAAATCCCTTTTGCCAAGGTGAAAAGAGAGAGAGAGAAGCAGGGAATGGAGAGAGAGGGGGCAAGCTGAGCTCCTTCCACCCATCTTTTTACCTCTCTCTTCCAAGTCAAAAGTTATCATCTTTCCTCCAGAAAAAAAAAAAAAGATACACAGAGATTGCTACCACCAGTGAGTTTTCTCAACCTTATTCAAATAGAAATGCTCAGCTTAAAAAAAAAAAAATGAGTTGGACCCAAAGTGCAGGTGTTTAAAATATGTTCGCGGTATTACGATTTTTGCTAGTAATTACAACTATGAAAATGGCTGGAAATATATTGTTTCAATTTGTATGGAGAACAATTGCAGAGAGAGAGTGCAGCGTGATCTGTGCCTGGCATTGGAATGTGTAATTCCTTAACCCTATATGGTGGCACAGGGCTCACTGGAGCAAATTATAAATACATGTGTTGGGAGAGCTTGAGTAGTAAATTCAGATTCTGTGCATCCGTAACAATGCAATCTGACGTGTGATTTATGGAATATTAAGTTAATACAGTATTATGAAATTAGCTTAATGTACTAAAGCTGTAATTTTGAAGTGAAAAACAATGCGACCAGACGTAAACAATATCAACATTAGCATTTTGTGAAAGCTGAAACCAATTCACCCAAAATATGTCTGGAGAGTCATCAATTTACCTCGCCTGGATGGGCCCAAGTCTCAGGAAAGTTTCAGACCCCAGGCCAAGATGCTAGCTGTCTCTGTCGACTCAAGGCAGGCCAAGCTGCTAGCTGTCCTGTCGACCCAAAGCAGGATGTACCCGCCCCAGGCACCAACCAGGGAACCACACCACCCCCATCCTTTGGGGGAGTCACCAGAAGTTATCCTGAGGTCTTTCAGCCAGAGGAACCACAGGCCAAAGTCAAAGGGTCTTGCATGCTTCACCCTGCAATAAATAGAATATTTAAAAAAATAAAATATTGAAATGAAATAAAATCTAGAGAGAGATGGCTGGAGAGCCAGATACAGTCCTGAAAACTCAGAGCCTGGAAAGAATGAGACTCTGAGGCCGAGGAAATCTTATTGGTTCAAAAGAGCAAATCTAGCTGCATGGTCCTTTGGCATCTCAGACGGGCTGCCTACCAATGCGGGACCAGAAACCTTTGGGTTACAGGACGAGCCATTCCCAGGTCAGCTTGAGACCCAGAGGAGGTAGAGACTGAGTGAATGGCGGGCTCTTCCAGAGGCTTCCTGGCTGAGTGCATGGACTGAGGGCAGTCCCCCAAACCTCCCCTCTCAGCTTCCAGTGCTAAGGATCCACTGGACCCGAGCATCTGGGACGGAGGCTCAGTGACTGCAGATCAGACACAGGTCAGAAATGCCATGCTCTGAAACGAAGAGGAAAAGGAAGTCACTTAGAAAACATTAGCACGGCTCGCTTTGCTTTCAGTTGTGATAGCTGGAAACTGCATAAGCGTAATTGAACGTCCAGAACCAGGACGTGGCCCATTGGGCCATTTGGCTTCTCTGGCCCAAGCATGCCACCCATTGGTGAGCATCAGGGTGATAACCCAGACTCAAATTTCCCAGAACCTTGAGGAAATAGACTTAATGAACTGGGCATGCGTGCTCAGTCGCTTCAGTCACGTCTGATTCTTTGCGACCCCATGGACTGTAGCCCACCAGGCTCCTCTGTCCATGGGATTCTCCAGGCAAGCATACTGGAGTGGGTTTCCATTTCCTTCTCCAGAAGATCTTCCCAACCCAGGGATCCAACCCCCACCTCCCCACCCCAGTCTCCTGCATTGCAGGCAGATTCTTTATGGCTGATAATGAACTGTAGATGGATTAATTGGGGCATAAAGGGACTGCCCATCACAGTTATACAGAGTCCCAAGATTTAGGATTAAATATGGATGTAAATTGGAGAAGGCAATGGCACCCCACTCCAGTACTCTTGCCTGGAAAATCCCATGGATGGAGGAGCCTGGTAGGCTGCAGTCCATGGGGTCGCTAAGAGTCGGACACGATTGAGCAACTTCACTTTCACTTTCCTGCACTGGAGAAGGAAATGGCAACCCTCTCCAGTGTTCTGGCCTGAAGAATCCCAGGGACGGGACAGCCTGGTGGGCTGCCGTCTATGGGGTCACACAGAGTCGGACATGACTGAAGTGACTTAGCAGCAGCAGCAGCATGGATGTAAATATACCCCAGGGGCAGAGAGGAACCACCATACGAATTGGTTCCTGCCATTTTGATGAATATTTAACTTTAATTGATAAAGGACAGGGTTCCTAGGGACCATATCCAGATCCATGGACCATAGGAGGCTACTTCATATTAAAATCTCTCTGGACTGCCTTGGAAGGGACAGATACCAAATCCTGTGGTGCTCCATGCTTACAAACATTGAGATGAGAGTGGGTATGCATGTGTTCTTTTTTAATGACTCTTTCTTTTAAAGATTCCCTATACATGGCTTAATGTAATCATCAAGATTAATTTGTTTATCTAAGATGTCACAGCATCTTCAGATACCCATAGTAAACAATAAAAGAATTCTACTTAAAATAAATGAAAAGTATACGTCAAAGTTAGCAATGAAACAGTGGCCGACTCCACACTGGAGAAAATCAATTCGCGAATCTCGTGGAGAGGTTTTGAGCCTTCTCTGTCTAGCAAAGGCGTCGGACTGTTTTCTGTTGGTCTGTTGGCTTTTATTCTTAAGACGCCCTGCATTTATTACAGGAGCCAGAGAACCAAGAGCTGAAAGCCAATACTAATGTTTTAATTCCATCAAGTAAGTTTCAATTCTCATTCTGCCTTTTGCATTAGGAACCCAGACTCAGTCAATACCTCACAGCAGCAGTGCTATGGTCGGGCACAGGGGCTTCACCTAAGCTGACAAATGCTGAGGCTTCACAGCATGGGGATAAACAGGCTCAGAGGGGGAAACTGCTCCCCACTCTCCTCTTCTGCAAAGAGCAACTATGTTGTCAAGTCACAGCTTGTTTATAGAAAAACGACCACCATGCACATTGCTCCTCACACAAGTGCCTTTGGAAGGAGCTACTTTTTTTTTTTCTGCAAAATTATTAATATCCAGGAATAACCTAGCCACACACAAGGAAAAAAAAGTTCTCTGTCCCAGTGTCAGAGCCAAGTCAACTAGACATAAACGTTTACGGACTCCCCATCCTCAGACACACTCAACCCCTCCCTGGGGGTTGATCAGTGAGCTGTCACTCTAGGGCAGAGAGAGAGCTGTCTCTCTCTGCCCTCAGCAGAGAGGAATGACAATGGTCGGCAGCTTGCTTAATTCTGGAAGGTAAACCCGTTACAAATTTTTTAAATTTTAAATAAATATATGTCCGCTTCAAGCTCAAAGTGTTATTTTTGGTCACCTCCTTCAACCAAGAAATGTCCATTGTCTTAATCTTTTTTTTTTTTTATGCACTATGAATCAAAAGATTTTGACTGGAACCCAAAAGAGGTGAGTAGTAATGAACCCTAATATAAAGGGTTATGGTTAAAAGTGTTCTAATTTCAAACAGCTTCACCAAAGAAAACCATACACACAGTGAAAGCTATACACAATACACAGAAAGTATGTGTATGTGCATGTGTGCATAGAACAGATGGGCTTCCTAAGTTCCATCTCTCCTAATAACATTTTCAAAAGAAAATCAGAATACAGGCCTTGATCAGTAAAAGGCAGTGTTTAAGACCAGCCCTCAGCTTCCGCCTCGGTCACACAGCGGCAAGACAGCCCTCACTAATCCTTCTGGAAGAGTTCAACTCCAGAGCTGACAGCGTGGAGAAGAAAATTCTTTCTTAGATCCGTCCCTCAACTGTGGTAACATGAGGACACTGATCTTTCCGTCTTCTACAAACATCATGGCAACATCTGTGACTCAGATGGGAGAGGCGAGGGAAAGAAAAATACCCTAAAACAGGCTAAACGTCCCCAGACCTGATGGTCGGCCCTTTCCAGCCAGCAGGTGCCTGGACCCCATTCTCGCCCCACTTAGCAAATTATGTATAAACAAATTAACTTCCTGGGCCCCGTTCCCTCTGAATTACTCCTTGGTCTCGGAGTGGTTTTCCATCAGGACGAATCTTTTCCGTTCCCTTATGCACCAGCAAACATACTGATACAATTTAAAGGTCATGTTCTTTTCAAACTGACAGAGCCCTCCAAAGTTTTGACGAGAGGCCCTCCAAGCCTCACACCCTACAGGCGGAAAGGAATTAAGTAAAACATCACTTGCTGCAAGTTCAATCATGTGAACTGATTAGAAAATGCATCCAGGGAGAGGGGAGCCTTGGCAAGGTGATGGCAGCTCCTCTTGGAAGGAGATGTCACGCCGCCCAGCAGAGCGCCCCTGACGCCGGGGTGGGGGGACCGTGGAGGGTCAATGAAGATATAATTACCTTCCCGCAAGAAGCCTCTTCTTTTCCAAATCCCAGATGAGTGCCACTTAATTAGCTTCACCTTTTTATTCACCGACATTCAAATTTTACCTGAAACCCCAAGACTGAATTAACAACGTCATCTCTTTAGGCTCCAAAGGACATTTACCTGGTAACTGAGGGTATGGATTCTGCATAAATGTGCATTGTGTGGAGACACTGATATGTTTATTTGCAGTTGTGTTTGTGTTATCAAGGGATAGGCAGTTCGTGATTTTTTTTCCCCCTTTGGATCTGTCTCCGGAACAAAAGGGGGACAATTGAAACAGCACTGCCGTGTTCTCTGCGTCAGTAGATATGCTCTGGGAGTCTGGTCAGGGCGCTGGTCATTCTTCTGGTATTATTATTGCTGTTGCTGTTGTTGTTCTTTGACTTTTTTGCTTTGATTACTTTGTTCAACCAAAGCCTGCTAAGTTTCAGTGAGACAGAACAGTGCTTGGCGGTTGAGAGGTCTCTAATGCTCTGTGTCCTAAACTGTGTGCTCGTGATGACATCGTCTGTCACAGAGAAGGGAACACTGGGTATTTCATAGCCACCCCCACCCTCGCAACCAGCCACAGCCTCCCCATCAAGGCCCTTTCTCCTGGCCTCTCCCTTCTGCCCACCCATCCTGATTCATTTGAGACTTGCTCTCTTTGCCTCCATACTTCATTTTTAGTGGTGGGGGGGGAGGTCCCACGTCTAAACACTCATCCACCAAGAACTGCAAGCATTTAGCTCAGCAAGAAGAAAGAAAAGGAATGGTTTTGTTGTGATCACACACACGTCCTCAAAGGCAGCCCTGAGCTTGTTAAATTTTTATTGGAATGCCTTTCTTTTGAAGCTTTCCTCCTCATTTAATTGACTGCTGAGCTTAAGTCCACAGCCTTGGTCGCCCCTGTCATGGAAGACTGGGGCTGTCATCCTGGAATTCAGTCATCAAATAGATTTTCCCTGTCATTCTTCTTTCCTCGACCTCACATCATGCATCTTTCCAAAATGAAGCATCCCCTTCCGTCTCTGCCACAGACAGAAGCTGCCCCAACCCTTGACTGTTTCCTGCATAGTCCACACTCCTCTTTTCAGGCCTGCCCCCTGCAACCCAGTCTCCTTCCCCGATATGACACCCTGTAGCTGGCATGTACTGTGGGTACATGTCTGCCCTGCGGGATGCAGAGAGGACTTCCCAGAGCAGATGGTCACTAAATTCAGATTCTGGATTAAGGCATCATGACTGCATTAGCGCAGTCATCGTGGGAAGCTTGTTCAGAAATTATAAAGAAAAGCACTCATGTTCTCCTGACTACTCTTTGTGTTCTTTAAACCTGGCATTCACAACATTTGCTACCATACCTTTGCATAGCCTTTGGGAAGAGAGGTTGGCAATTAAATGTGACTCAGATAGTCAATCAACATCTACAGATAAACTTTTATTGCTAAACACCCTGGCTATGCTATGCTAAGTCACTTCAGTCGTGTCCGACTCTGTGCGACCCCATAGACGGCAGCCCACCAGGCTCCCCCGTCCCTGGGATTCTCCAGGCAAGAACACTGGAGTGGGTTGCCATTTCCCTCCCCAATGCATAGTGAAAAGTGAAAGTGAAGTCGCTCAGTCGTGTCCGACTCTTAGCGACCCCATGGACTGCCGCCTACCAGGCTCCTCCGTCCATGGGATTTTTCCAGGCAAGAGTACTGGAGTGGGGTGCCATTGCCTTCTCCGAGCACCCTGGCTATGGGCTGGCAATGCAAACAGAACAGATTGTCCGAACCTCAAGACACTCTCAGAATGATCAAGAGACAGTAACTGTGTGGTCCTTCATGAAGTACAAGAAACTAAGAAGGAGCACATGAAGACGGAGAGCAAAGGGGACAAAGATTCGAGACCTCGTGTTTTCATCTGGTCTCTTATTTATTCACTTACTCACTTATTTTTGGCTGTACTGGGTCTTTGTTGCTGCACACAGGCTTTCTCTAGTTGCAGCAAGTGGGGGCTACTCTCCAAGCGCATGGCATGGGCTTCTCATTGTAGTGGCTTCTCTTATTGCAGAGCATGGGCTTTAGAGCATAAGCTTCACAGGCTTAGTTGTTTCCTGACATGTGGAATCTTCCTGGACCGGGGATTGAACTCACGTCCCCTGCATTAACTCTTAACCGCTGGACCACCAGGGCAGTCCCTGGTCTCTTTTCTAACTGACCCGCGTCTGACTGCCACGCCAGTAACTTGCTCTTCAGAACACTGAGAAATCCACTAAGGCCAGCACAATCCTACCTACCTGGTCTTCCCATATGAAGCAGGAGCCACGGAGGGGGGTGCGGGGGATCCTTTCTTTAAAGATGTTCCACAAAGGGGGTTCTTTGTGTACTTGTTAAATCGATCTTCCCCCATTTCTGGAGGGAGCTTCAGGCTCTGCACAGCTGCTCACAATGGCCAGAAGGGTGATGAACCCAAGACCTCGAAATATCTGGGGCTCTTTCCCTCATTTAAAACTTTTGTTCCTGGAAGAAGTTAGTTGAAAGGTGTTTCATAAATGTCTGAAATACATCATTCAAAGGCAAAGCCTGCTCCCTCCTCTGGGCAGTTGACTCTTCTGTTCTCTCTGTGGACATCAGGCCTGTGCTTCAGCCCATGGGTGACACAGGACTGGCTGCAACCCCCTCACTCCTGTGCTCAGAAAGGGGCTCACTGTCAGCGGGGATAGGAGACACGGGCCAACTTGCCTCAAAGGCACTCCGTGTATGTGTGTGTGCACACGCGCATGTGTATTAGTCGCTCAGTCATGTCTGATTCTTTGTAACACCATGGACTGTAGCCCTTCAGGCTCCTCTGTCCATGGAATTCTCCAGGCAAGAACACTGGAGTAGGTTGCCATTCCCTTCTCCAAGGGATCTTCCCAACCCAGGAATTGAACCCGGGTCTCCCACAATGCAGGCAAAAACTTTACCATCTGAGCCCCTAGGGAAGCCCAGACTGGAGGTCTTCTATGGTTTAAACCTTTTATTGCACTTTTACTTATTGTCAGTAACTGTCTTTGAAAATACTTTTTCACGGGACTTCTGTTTAGCTGTTTTCACGTTAGACAAGCTGGCTGTGCTACGGCTGAGCTGCGGCTAAGCCTTTGAGGAAAATCTTTCTCAGCTGGCCCTATAAGAAACAATGACACGAACACCAGATCATTCTATTTCAACTAGTCTGCATGTCTGACAATGGCAGCCCCTTCTGCGAATGCCTGATGTGTACACGACCCATTTCAGCCAAGAGGAAAGAACTCGTGGGGTTTGACCTGACCTTGAAAGTGGCTTCACTGAGTGGGCTACACTGGGGAGGCACCTAGGGAAGACTCTTGGCCCTGGATTGGACACCTGGTGCAGCATGGTGCTGGGGGCTGTTCATTTCACCCCGAATCTGAGCACACTCCCCAACAAGGCAACGTGGGGGGCTCGGCGGGACTGGGCCATCAGAAACCCTTTGCCCTGGTGCCTCATGTTAAACCCTGCCCTATTCATCGAGGACGGAGCATCATGGAACTGGATATTTTCCTCTCCTCTGCAAAAGCAATAAAACCCACCAGCCTGGGCTGTGTATCCTGCCTATGCCGCTAACAAGACACATTCTTTTTTGTTCATGGCAAGTAGTGTAAGTTTCTGTCTTATGTCACAATTTCTGACAAGTGCTTGAGCACAAAAACAGTATCTTGGCACCAAGAAAATGACCATCACTTAAAAAGATGAAACTCACAAGGATGCCAAAAGGGTAAGATTTCATGGGAGATATGCACTAGAAAGCCAGCCCTCCCATGTCCCAAAAACCATCCCAACAAAGCATGTCAGAACTGGTCTGCTCTTATCAAATGACCCCCACCCAAGCCAACACCTCCACCCAGAGTCGATGTTTAACCATTCCACACACTTCACATGCTGAGGCCACAGCTAACTGATTGGCAAGGCCAGAACAGGTACAGCCTTGCTTCTTTTTCCACCTTTTATCTTTTTTTCAATTCCATTTTGCTTCTGGATTCCTGAGAAGACTGAATTCTCAGTTCAGGCTATCACTGGTATCAACTTGTAGTGCAAAAGCCTTGTGCATCTGAAGTGCCTTTAAGACAGCATTTTGAAAGGGAAGAAAAAAATACAATGGCTTTACATTCCGTTGCATGACCAACTTCCTTCTTAAAAATATACCATAGGTTAGTTTAAGCAAATATTAATATGACGTCTATGCGCATACATGTCTTGAAGAGGCCCAATGAGAAAAAATAATCTGAACTTGATGGCTTAATTATGTATTGGGGTCCTGCATTTTAGAGGGTGCCAGTAAGCACCAGCCTAAAATCTAGATATGACTATTTCACATAGTATGTGTGTGAAAGTCGCTCAGTCTTGTCTGATTCTTTGCGACCCCATGGACTATATGATCCATGGAATTCTCCATGCCAGAATACTGGAGTGGGTAACCTTTCCCGTCTCCAGGGGATCTTCCCAACCCAAGGATTAAAACCAGGCCTCCTGCATTGCAGGCAGATTCTTTGCCAGCTGAGCCAGTCACCATAGTCTCCACAAAAATACAAAGAAAAGCAAATACTGCACCTCAGGAAATGCAGAGCAAAAGCAGCATCTCCAACACGTGACGCAGCAGCTCCTGGAATTGGGGCCCGTGAGCATTACAGTCACTGGGTCCCCCTTCACCATCCTTCACCCCTGATGGAGCTCCCTGGTGGAGCTCAGCCTCTGAGCCTACAAAATGAACGCTAATTTGAAAGTCAAAGTCCTTTTTGCAAAAGAACTGACATTCTGAGATAAAGTTCAGACTTAATATACTGAGTCTTGGCGATATTGTATGTTGACAGGATAAGCTGTCTTTAATATTTCTGCTTTAAAAATTACCAACAACTGTTCAAGTTCAGATCGGAACATGTTTTGCTCTGCCTGAACGGTACCCAAGTTAGATAAAGTTCAAGTCTCCTCTTCAGAGACTCATGACTTGCAGGCAGTGTCGTGGAGAGGCGGGGCTGTGTCACTCAGCCCTGCCGGCTAATCGGGAGATCTGGGTCCCGCCCAGCCCACCCTACTCACTCCATGGTGACAGACAACTCTGGACAAGGGGCCCTCTCCACAGGCAACACACGAGGTACACCAGAATCTCCAGGGCTCTCATACCCAGAGCCAGATGGAAACAGAAGGAAACAGGCTGGCATACTCTCTGTCCCCATCTGAAGTCCCACATCCCCAGGGAACTATATCCCTGCATTCCTGCTCCCATTCCAGGCTCTGACCAGTTTACACACACCCATCTGGACTAAGAAGGACAGCTTGACCTCCCGGCTGGAAAGCCATGGACCTCTCCCACTCTGTTCCTACAAGGCAGCAGAGCACTCTCCCCCTTGTCCAGCAGAGCCGACTCCCAGCCCAGCACAGCAGGCTCCATACCTCTAACGGAATGAAAATAAAGCTCCCTTAAGCAGGGAAAGAAGGGAGGGATTTCTGACTATCCCTTCTCTGGGGAGCCTGAGCTAGTGGCCTCAGTGGCAACTGGCTTCCTCAAGAGGGAAGGGAAGGAAACCTGCCTGAATGATTCTTCCCAGGAAATGTAGAAAGGGAGGGAGGAGAACAGGTACCTGGGGAAAGAACATTCCTGAAGGGCTGCAGATAGAACAGGAGAAGGGGAGGGACAAGGAGACGGGTGTATGTATGCCTGTGTCTTTCAATCAGGCAGTTCAATCTCAGGTTATTTTATTTGACAAATAAAACTAAACTGCATATTTATGGACTAATGATGTGAGATATTGCTCTTTTACTCAAATCCACTGCTGTTTAAAGACTAACTGTAAATATTCCTGGGACTTTGCGCAGTTTTGTGTGGCAGAGGGAGTCGGCCCCAAGCACGATCTGGCAGCTCTGATGACAACAGCGCTGCCTCAAGGTCAGGGTCATGATTTCACCTCCTTAAGAAAACTCAGCTATGGAGAGTATCTCCTCTCGTAGGCCTCAGAATCATGTGTTCTTTCAGGAGTGACCCAGTGTCAGGCTGTCTGCTGGGCTTAGGGCTTCAGAGCTGGCTAGAGAACACTAGACGCTGGTCCTGATGGTCAGCCATCAGGAGTCGTCATTTCCTAGGACAGAGAAGACATACATAACCATTCCACACCCGGAGCTGAGTCAGATACCCCTTTCCTGCCCCTCGCCATAGGCTGATGGGCACCCATCATGAGTGAGGGCAGTTTGGTAACTGTCCATCCAATACAAGTGAAGGGCTGATCAGTTCAGTTCAGTCACTCAGTTGTGTCCGACTCTTTGTGACCCCACGGACTGCAGCATGCCAGGCCTCCCTGTCCATCACCAACTCCCGGAGTTTACCCAAATTCATGTCCATCAAGTTGGCGATGCCATCCAACCATCTCATCCTCTGCCATCCCCTTCTCCTCCTGCCTTCAATCTTGCCCAGCATCAGGGTCTTTTCCAATGAGTCAGTTGTTCACACCAGGTGGCCAAAGTATTGGAGCTTCAGCTTCAGCATCAGTCCTTCCAATGAATCTTCAGGACTGTTTTCCTTTAGGATGGACTGGTTGGATCTCTTTGCAGTCCATAGGCTTATAGTTACAGCCATAATGTGTTCTTTATCATTTGATTTCATGGCATTTGCCACCAAAATCAGGAGCAGGAGATGGAGGCCACTTGAGAAGAAAGATCTCCTTGTCTCTTGTCTCTCCAGGGAGGAAAGAGCTGTGGGCAGTAGAGAACAGGTTAGAGCTGGCAGAGGGGGTGGGGGTCCCAATTGGTCCCTGCATTCTACCCAGAGGATACTGAGCCAGTGGGTGGGAGTGGGCAAAGGAGAAGGCTGTCCCTGGAACTGAATGGAGGCAGGTGGGACCAGGGGGATGTAAGGTTCTCAGACTTCAGAGGGGGGCTGAGTGTGCTGCCTCCCAGTTTCCATGAGGCCCAGGCGGTCAAAGCAGGCTGTGTGCTCAGGAGGCTGTGGCAGAATAAAGCCCCCTGGTGAACCCATGGGTCACCTCTCTATGGGCTAGAACTGACCTTGTCCAAAGAGGGGGCACTGGGGTGGGGAGGGGTCACACAGGAAAAGTCCCAGGAAGACTCAGCCTCAGGAAGACACCAGGTAAATGGGAGTGGCTCTCATGGAAGCACCATACCACATGGGCCTGAATATTCATTGGAAGGACGGATGCTGAAGCTGAAGCTCCAATATTTTGTTCACCTGATGCAAAGAGCTGACTCATTTGAAAAGACCCTGATTCTGGAAAAGACTGAAGGTAGGAGCAGAAAGGGATGACAGAGGACGAGATGGTTGGATGGCATCACCGACTCAATGGACATGAGTTTGAGCAAGTTCCGGGAGACAGTGAAGGACAGGGAAGCCTGGCATGCTGCAGTCCATGGGTTGGCAAAGAATCAGACACGACTTAGTGACTAAACAACAAGGATAATAACTCACGGAAGCACCAAACCGTGTGGGCCCTCTGCAGAATGTCTCCCAGCTGAGAGATGGCCCAGGCCAGCCATCACTCAAACAGAAACCCTACTCTGCAGAAACCCCAGCACCTCGGGCCAGAGGCCTGCACGTGGGTCGGGGCCTGTCCGCGGAGACGGAGGCCTCCGTGCGGCATTAACCTACAAGAAGCTGCCTCCATTAGCAGCTCCTGTTCAAGGTCTAATGAATTTTTATTGCCCATGGTGAGAAAGATGTACTTCACCATTGGCTGTTCCAGGGACAGCTCTGGTTTCTGCAGCTCCATTGGGCAGTCCTCAAAGATACTGTGCGCACAGCCCGGGATGCTGCTGGTACCCACAGCCTTCTCCCTTTGCTGGTCAACCTGAGCCATTGCTTATGCAGCGGCTCACTCAAAGCTAAAAATAACTGACACAGATGTCTAACTGCTCCCTCAGGTCCCTAGCCTAGGGCTCCTCCAAAGCAAGGTGATATGGGAAGCCTAGCTCTGGCCTTGTCTCCCAGGCCAGAGACTCATTTCTGAACAAGGTTCCTGCTTGCATAGTGTGCTTCAGGTACTGTGGGGCACACAGGGGAACATAACCTGGCCCAGGGCTCAGAAACAAGTCAGCAAAACCATGGCACTGCTGCACAGGAGGTGCTGGGTCCAGTGGGGACACAGGAGAAAGAGAAATGGGTCCTGTGTGGGTGAGGGGGCATTTCAGGTGAGTAAGATTTCAGTAGGTAGAGGAGGGAAGGTCTTCCCAAGAAGGGAGCATCACAAGCAGAGTTGTGGGTCAATGGGAATATGCACTCCTCGGGCTTCTGAGAAGAATCAGACAGAGAATAAAACCCACCCATTGGTTTCAGGGACAAGACCTACATGACCCAGTTCTGCCCACCTCCCCGGCTCATCTCCAACCACATGCCTCTGTGTTGCCTAAGCTTCCATCACACCAGATCCTCTTACCCCAGAATCTTTGCACATGACTTTGTCTGAATCAGCACTGTTCTTTTGGGATCTCTTGGTTGCCTTCCTTGGACTTTCAGATCTCAAGGCCTGAATAGAGCTGACCACCAAATTCACTGAGGTATTTTCTCCAAGGTTAGTCTGAAGTTATCTTGTTTGTTTACTTGTTCACCATCGGCTCCCCTTAAGCCTATGACCACTGTGAATGCAGGCATCTTGTCTGTTTTGTCCACTATCTTCAGAGGCTGGGACAATGTCTGCTAATAGGTAAAGATCTACCTGGGGAGTGAGCTGGGGAAGGGCACAGGTAGTTCGTTTTCTATTAGCAGACACTGACCTCTTTGTCATCTGGCCACAGGTCACACATCACCAATCTGGGGCTGGCCAACCTTTTTAGGAGTTTGTGAAGTAGTGTAAGAAACGTAGCCCAGGCAGCTGGGAGCAAGCCAGGGCAAAGGTGATGGGCTCTGTGCAGAATGCACGGGTCACCTTCCACTTCGGGATGGTCAGGGCAATAGAGGCCTCCAGACGTACACGCGGGGATAGCTGAAATGCTGGGGCTAGGCAGCTGATAGAGGAAATGTGCACTTACTCCATCACAAGCTCTGCTGAATGGTCTGACCAGGCACTGCTGATGGGGTCTTGCAGCTAGGCCTCCAAGCACCCGATCCTTTTGGAAAACAGGCTTCAGAAACAGGCCATGCACTGGCTTCAGGGCCACGGCCAAGACGTGCTGCTTGGCCACTGCATGGACTCCGGGGCCCATAGGAAATTAGGCTTAGACAAGCTCTCCATGTGGTCAGGCTCAGACTCACAGCCTCATCAGCACTGGCACACACCCGCACATCAGGGTGAGCACCAAGGGACCCCAGGGCACATAAGAGACTCTGGAACATGAGGCCCAGAAGAAGGCAAGCTGTTCAGGATGCAGCGAAGGACATACAAGGGAACATACAAGGGAAATCACAGCTTGTGCATGAACAAAGGGGCTGGGGTCACCTGTGGAGGAGTTCATGGCTCACAGGAACACCTGTTGGGTAAAGACTCTGCAAATCATCACATCTCTCAGCTGCCCTGAGAAACTTTTCAACACAAGAACTTTGAGCTGAAGCTCAACCACTTATTAGATGTTTTTCAAGATTGGGCAAATAATACGACCTCTCTTAGTGATCTACCGTCCTGAGCTGAAAATACTGAGGCTGTCACTACCTGTGTCTGAGGGTTGTTAGAGATTTAAGCATGGTCATTGTGCACTTCACTCAGGTCCCTGTGCCATCCCCTGCCCTCGGTTGGCACTCACTGCTGTTCACGTTGCGGCTTCTCCTGCAGTGCCTTGTCCACAAAACCCAGTGAGTCCTTGGATCTGATGGGTGAGTCCAGCTGGACTCATCCCAGCCTGGCTGAAGGTGGAGGATCCCCAGGTCACCCCACTCTGCCCTCTGTCCTAGTCCCTTCTCACCACCATCACCCCATGCTCCTTCTCTCTCTACATTGCTTGTTGCTGCTATTCAGTCACTCAGTTGTGTCTGACTCTTTGCAGCCCCATGGACTGCAGCATGCCAGGCTCCCCTGTCCTTCACTATCTCTCAGAGTTTGCACAAACTCATGTCCATTGAGTCGGTGATGCCATCCAACCATCTCATCTTCTGTCGCCCCCTTCTCCTCCTGCCTTCAATGTTTCCCAGTATCAGGGTCGTTTCCAATGGGTCGACTCTTCGCATCAGGTGGCCAAAGTACTGGAGTTTCAACTTCAGCATCAGTCCTTCCAATGAATATTCAGGACTGATTTCCTTTAGGACTGACTGGTTTTATCTCCTTGCTGTCTGTGCAAGGAACTCTCAAGAGCCTTCTCCAGGACCACAGTTTGAAAACATCAATTCTGTGGCGCTCAGTCTTCTTTATGGTCCAACTCTCACATCCATACATGACTACTGGAAAAACCATAGCTCTAACTAAATGTACCTTTGGCAGCAAAGTGATGTCTCTGCTTTTTAATATGCTGTCTAGGTTTGTCAGGGAGCCTTGAAAAGTTTACACCGTGAGAAGCTGATACGCAGAGCAGCAGAGCTCTAGGCTACACAAGAACACGGGAAACTCCTGCTCACCAGTCTTTGCGTAGTTGCCCCTCCCCTAAAAGGAACTCAAACATTGGCCATAGAAAGAACATTCCAGAGTCATGATTATCCAAGTCTCACTTGACCAGAGGGAGGGGAAGTAGGAGGGACCCTCCTCAGAACTCTGTGTTTGAAAGAGAGAAACTCTCGGGCTAGCGAGAGGCTGGGCTCAGGAAGTTGGGAGTTTCCCTGAGGAGGCGAAAGATGAAGCGTTTGTGTTTTGTTTGAATTGATAATGATGTCAGTTTCAGTTATGGGCTCATTACAACAAACCTGGGACGTATTAACGGCTCTTTAATTGAATTTGGAAATAAGAAGGAGAGTTTTCAACGGTCTTGTAAAAAGCGGATGCACGGCCCCCACAGCGACTGCCCGTGCACGCTGCACAGCGCTGGAACGCAGCGCCCCCCAACGGCGGTCCCTCTCAACACCCTCAGGTCCCCAGGTTACGCTGTGAGGCCGTCTATGTCCTTCTTGAGCTCATGGCGGGGTTCTGAGGAGAAAGTTAAGACCAAAAGGCATTCCCAGAGAGCGAAAGCAGGCCCCATGAGATGCCATGTTCTATTTTCTATTCCAAACCAGCAACGGAAGAGGAGCTGCTGACCGTCCAGTCCCAAGCTGAGACCCCTCCTGTGAGCCCCACAGGGTCCATGATGCATGCCCGATCCCCATCCGCCTTCCCCACCAGAAGTGTGGGGGTGTCCCTGGAGGCGGGCTGGGGGGTGGGGGTCCCTGGCCACATCCTCTTGGAATCCTAGGTGTCTGCCCCAGGCCCTGACACAGAAAATCTGAACAATCGTTTGTAAAGTGAACAAATGAAGGCATGACTCTGCACCTGTGGGCTTTTCCTTTTTCCCCCTCACCCTCTGCCTCCCCACTTGACTTGCTTCCTCCACCACACACTCTCCTATCAACCCCTATGCAGCCTTTTCCAGAAAACCCATGTTAATTATCTAGAATGTTTGCTTCTTGATTTACTCCAAGCCGACATATTGATGTGCTGTATGCATGCTCAGTCACTTCAGTCATGTGAAGTGCGACCCCATGGACTGTAGCCCTCCAGGCTCTTCTGTCCATAGGATTCTCCAGGCAAGAATACTAAAGTGGGTTGCCATGCCTTCCTCCAGGGGATCTTCCCAACCCAGGGATCTACATACAAACACACATCCTTACACATATAAATACACACATGCATGCATCATGTACATACAAATGTCATATCTGGGGGAAGGGGAGATAGATGACAGATTTAGCAAATGAAATTACAAAACATCCAGTTAAATTTTAATTTCAAATAAACAACAAACACTTTTTCAACTATTTTTAAATTATTTCTCAGTAGTCTGATATTCAAATATATTAAGCATTCTGTATTTTATCTGGCATCCTTGGGAGGAAGGCAGTTTTCTTCTTTTGTAAATCTGATCATAGGATTCACGCACTCTTCTCAGATCCATGGATAGCCCTCCCATTCAACAGGTATTTGCCTAGTGACTACTTTTTAATGGATACATAATGTTCCACAGCATGGCTCTTTCTCAATTGCCAGCAATTATTTCTACATTTGGTTAATGTGTCACTGTAGCATTGCTCAGCAAATCCCCATCCTCAACCAAAGGAAGGCAACATGATTAGCTGTGTCTTGGCTCCCTAAATTAGCTGCCCTGGCAAAGTCAGACCCCAAAGTCCACAGCAAGAGAGTCCATTGCTCAGAACAGTCATGAGATCCTGCAACTACATCAGAGGCTGTGGCTCTGAAGGAAGGACAAAGGAATTTTGATTTACCCCTATCCAACAAGGACCAGAACAATGGAGACACTGAAATGCCTGCCTCGGACTTGAAGCTCGAAATAGTCTCAAATGCAGAAATCCAGACTTGGCTCATTTGGCAAAACCCACGCCAACCTAATTATTGTGTGTGGCCCCTCCCACCCGTCCTTCATCACTGGTATCTTTAACTTCAACCTCGTTGCTGAAAACACAAAAATAAAAAATACATAGCAGCTCAGCTGACATTACAGCAACAGCACAAGCCTCATTTTACCAACCATTTAACTCCCTCTAAGGACCCCGCTCAGAGACACAGGCACGTTGATGGGAGCTGTACAAAGGTCAGTGATTTGGAGGCTCTTTCCGACAATTTGCCAGGATTTTGGCATTTGTAAGCATCCATAGGACAGCTCTCTAGCAAGCTGACCTTGACAGCGAATGGGATAAATAAACCTTCAATTTACCCCCTCCAGCTCTCCGCTAGCCGGGCCAGTCCCCACGGAGCCTTCACCTGTCCATATCGTTCAACTGCCTGCAACTTTCAACTGACGAACATCCACAGCTCCGCAGCCCAGTGACAAACACCATCTAACAGATAAGGCTTCTGAAAAGTCAAAGCCAATACTGCTTCCATTGAAAATTTAATGCCGGCTCCATCTTTACCCATCATTCTTCTGACTGTTGCACGTGTCCCAAGAGGCCCTTGAAGCTAAAGCAGTGCTCCATAACAGGTAATGACGTGGCATTTAATGATACTGTCCAAAGTGATCCCGGTCTTTGGGAAGTAATGTGCACTCATGTACCAGATAAGCACCGCCAGACGTACTGAGCTGCCGTATCTTTCACGGCCCTGTCACTAGATACGATGCGACACATCCCCGGCCATCGTACCTGCCACTCTTCCGACCCCGCACATTTTCAGAGCACAGCTCCAAAGCGTTCAGGGAATTCAGGCAAAAGGTAGGATGGTAACATACCCGTAATTAAGTATTCACAGCCTCTTTAATACTTCAGTGCTCTTGGATTCGCTACTAAAATCTGTGAATTATACCTCATTGAAAAATGTCCTTAATCGACTCTGACATGTTTTATTGGAGGCAGAAAAAATGTTTCAGTATGATAGATAAGGTTAAAAATGTTACTACTCTGATCATTTACTCTAGTGCCTGGCAAAAAAACTCCAAAGCCAAAAACCATTTACATCATTCATCGGATGCAAGAGAGGAAGAAGGGGAAAAAAAAAGCCTTATCTGACAGCCCATTTTAGCTGATGGGAGAAAGTGCAGATTTTCAATTTTCTGACAAAGTTATGTTGTTTATGTAGATAAGGGGGAAAACAACTGTAACATCACTGCAGCATGCCATGAGGCCTGGAAAGGGGGCTTCCACAGCAAACTATCCCCCAGGCATGTGGAGCGCTGAATGACCTGCAAAACCATACCTTCTTGCATCTGACCAGATCATGCAGGGCTCATTTTCCTCCTCAGAAGCAGCTGAGGGTTTTCAAACTGCCCCAGAGCCCCGCTGGGATGTGACAACTCTACAAGCACAAAAAGTCCTTTGCTCCCCAGCATGCCTTAAGAAGTTGCAGAGGGGACCAGAAACTTACCAACAGAGAGGCCTTTTAGAAGCTGACTTTTTCCACAAACATTGAGTTTTGCAGTTTTCTCTGCACATTGACTGGTACCAGTGACCCCAGAGGTGGGAATCTAAGCTCCGGAGCTCTACATACCTTTCTGAGGGATGACAAGTGACAGTGAAGTCGCTCAGTTGTGCCCCGACTCTTCGCGACCCCATGGACTATAGCCTACCAGGCTCCTCCCTCCATGGGATTCTCCAGGCAAGAGTACTGGAATGGGTTGCCATTTCCTTCTCCAGGGGATCTTCCTGACCCAGGGATCAAACCCGGGTCTCCTGCATTCCAAGCAGACACTTTAACCTCTGAGCCACCAGGGGATGGGTCCCATGCAATTAAACCTAGGTACACATTGGGACATCACCTGAAAATCCTGTTAACCCTTCCCCAATGTTCACTCCAATGCCACCTCCTTCCAGACCTCATAGACATGCTCCCCTAAGCAGACTCGCCTTTCTCCCATTACAACAGCCAAGATCTCGGGCACAGCACAGAGGCAACGGATTTGGGTCCTAACTTGCCAGCTGGAGACAAATCTCCTGTCAAGGGCTAAGCAATGACGTGATCACAGGCCAGCGACTGCCTCTCCATGTGCTTCATCTGTAAGGGGAGAGGATGGCAGGAGCCGAAGTGAGGATCCTCCAAGCACCGTCGCTAATACCCTGGTTACAGGGGCTGGCAGTGGTTGCTGTGGGAGGAATTTGGACTCCAGCTCTCACCAGGGAGAGTAGACTCAACCTAGCAGACTGACTGCTCAGAAACACGTCTGGTGACATTTTCCAAAAGTAAGTCTCTCTTAGGGCTTCCCTGGTGACTCAGCGGTAAAGAATCCATCTACAATGCAGGAGCCCCAGGAGATGTGCGGATGGATCCTTGGGTGTGGAAGATCCCCTGGAGGAAAGCATGGCAACCCATTCCAGTATTCTTGCCTGGGAAATCCCACGGACAGAGGAGCCTGGCGGGCCGCAGTCTATAGGGTTGCAAAGAGTCAGACACAACAGAAGAGATTTAGAACACACACAAGTCTCTTTTAGGCCAGTCCAAGACAGGATTGTTTTCCAAATAGACTCCAACCCTGTGGGACTGAAGTTCATTATAAACCCAGCAGATAACTCATCTGCTCAACCCATGTCTGAGGAAAAGCATCTCAACACCATGGTCCCAGATCAGGGTCCCCTGGGTCAGAGAGAGTTCAGGAACTTCACAAGAAAACTGGTTACAAATCAATTAATGGGATTAAACAGTAAGCAAGAGCGAGAGGGAAACACAAAAAACCAAACGTTGCCTCTTTCTAAATTCCTGGTTCTGGGCAGCCAACAAACACCCTTCCTCTTTGAGCCACGTGGTCAGAGCTCACGTGGCTGGGTAGGGCTTGCAGAGGTGCTGGTTTTGATATGTATAGGTGTCACTTCAGTGCCTCCCCTGACACCTCCCATGCGCAAGCCCAGAAGGCAGCATTCCCAGTGACCTTATCCCAATCCTACCTCCCAGAGTTGGAGGTGCTGCTTAGTAGCGATACCATTTATAAACTAGCAATGCTAAAAATTAGGAAATTCAAACAACAAGGTCTTACTTGGAATATAGCACTAGAAACTATATTCAATATCCTGTGACAAACCATAATGGAAAATCATATATATATATATATATATATCTGTGTGTGTAACTGAATCACTGCTGCGCAGCAGAAAGAACACATTGCAAATCAGTTATACTTCAATACAATTTTTGAGTGAAAAAAATTAGGAAATTCCACATTGTCTTTCAAGGGAAAAACATCAGGATTTTTCTAGGCCCACCTCCTGTTTCTATCAAAAGCGGGAAGACATTCTGCACCTATGGCCAGCACTCACCGAGACAAAATCACCATAAACCCAAGACACTGTCACAGACCAGAGGAAGTGAAAGCGACATGATGGCTAAATTCAATGTAGAATCCGGGACTGGATCTACAGTCCAGAAAAAAGGTGGGGGGGGGGCGGTGATGGTATTTATGGGGAAATGGGTGAAATCCAAACAAAATCTTAAGTTCAGCAATAGTAATAGACCAAAGCTGGGTGTCTTTGTTGTGACCGCTGTCTCTAAGGGATGTCAGCTACTAATGTTAAGGGGAAATTAGGGGAGGGGTGCATGGGAACATTCTGTATTGCCTCCGCAACTTTTCTGTAAACCAAAAATTGTTCAAAATTTTTAAATTTCCTTAAGAAAAAAGTCAAATGGAGAACAAAACTCTTAAAGACCACTTTTTTTTTAATTCTCTTTAAAAAAAAAAATGGGGTATAGTTGCTCTACAGTGTTGTTCATTTCTGCTGTACAATGAAGTGAATCAGCTTTCAAGCCAAGAAGATATAGTAATTGTAATCATTTATGGCAATGGCACCCCACTCCAGTACTCTTGCCTGGCAAATCCCATGGACAGAGGAGCCTGGTAGGCTGCAGTCCATGGGGTCTCTAAGAGTCAGACACGACTGAGCGACTTCACTTTCACTTTTCACTTTCATGCATTGGAGAAGGAAATGGCAACCCACTCCGTTGTTCTTGCCCGGAGAATCCCAGGGACGGGGGAGCCTGGTGGGCTGCCGTCTATGGGGTCGCACAGAGTCGGACATGACTGAAGTGACTTAGCAGCAGCAGCAGCATGCACCAATGTAGTAGCACCTAAATATATAAAGCAAATGCTAACAGCCAGTCCAAGATCACTTCCTATATATGGTCCACCTCACTTATCGGTTTGCTGCTTGGAGCCCAGAGCCTTTTGAACTCGGGACACCCCTCCCCCAATACCTCCTTCAACGGGTGTGTATATACTGTCTTCTGGGACTGTGAAGAAGGCTGAGCGCCCAAGAATTGATGCTTTTGAACTGTGGTGTTGGAGAAGACTCTTGAGAGTCCCTTGGACTGCAAGGAGATCCAACCAGTCCATTCTTTGGAAGGAATGATGCTAAAGCTGAAACTCCAGTACTTTGGCCTCCTCATGCGAAGAGTTGACTCATTGGAAAAGACTCTGATACTGGGAGGGATTGGGGCAGGAGGAGAAGGGGACAACAGAGGATGCGATGGCTGGATGGCATCACTGACTCAATGGACATGAGTCTCAGTGAACTCCGGGAGTTGGTGTTGGACAGAGAGGCCTGGCGTGCTGCGATTCATGGGGTCGCAAAGAGTCAGACACGACTGATTGACTGATCTGATCTGGGGCACATACCTGCCTGTCTCCTGGATAACCTGGTCCACATACAGGACTTGGGGTTCCCGTGGGAAACTGTGGGGACCCCCAAAATCTGGTTGGACCTTGAGGAGCAAGGGAAGGGGTTTCCTGGGACAGCTCCAGGGGAGACGACGCCCACCAAGCCTCCTGAGATAAGGATGAAGGACCCTAAGCAGAGCACCTGGGCACTCAGCCCAGGTAGGTGTGCCATGCAGCTTTCCCTGTGGCCAGTGTCAAGAAGGTGGGAGATATCCTCCACAGAACACCTATCACTCTGCGTACCCCACCCCGGGGTGCTGCTGTCAGAGAACAGACCTCAGTGTACCCAGTCCAGCAGTGTACTCTGTCCAGTACCCAGTGTACTCTGTCCAGCAGAGCCGATACCTCTATCAGAGGTGCTGGAGCAAGTATCTTACCTCTCCTCTGAGGGCAGGCCCCCCATTTATATCTCCCCAGAGCACCCACCCAGGACTGAGCACAGGCTCTCAACTCTGAGGATTTTTGCTGAATGACAAGTCCCCGCTGGACCAATCCTAGGGCTGAGGGTCAGTCAGCACCTGTGTGTGTGGTGGGGGGCTGGTGGGGGGTGCTTTGCTGAGCTCTGCAGGGAGCATGGACATGTTAGACCAGCTCTCTGACCTCCAGGAGATGACCACTCTGCCAGAGGGGTCATCTCCAGGTCACAGGACAGGTTACTGGAGGCAAACATCACCTGGGGGTGACGCCCTCAGACAGAGTCAGGAAGGGGCTAGAACACCAACAGGACTTGGGAGGACACTCCGGAGGCGTGGGAGGGGAGGTGGGCAAAGAGGAGGGAGGCAGATCCACACCCACAGAGCAGAGAGGGCAGGGAAAGGCCGAGGTCTGCTCGGTCGCAGAGGCAGTTCCTGAGTGACTGCAGCTTAGGACAAGCTGGGCGCCAGGGCGACGGTGGCTTCCCTGCTACCTCCTGGGGAGAAAGTACAGTCATGGCAGCACACAGAGAGCCCTGGAAGCCAAGGCAATCATCTAGGAACCGCTACCTCGGGAGCATCCAGGGACCACATCCCAGGGAGAGAGGGCACCATGGAGTCATGTTACTCCTAAATTCCTTTACTGTCCTGTGACCAGCATCACTACCATGCAGAGGGATTCTGTTTTTCAAAATGTCGATATTTTTAAAGGCAATCATCTCAAATAGAACTCAGTGCTTTTAATCTTGAGATTCCTTTATTTTAAATTTTTTACTATTATTTTTATTCAAATTTGTTTGGGGCCTCTGCCCCCTGACCTTGTAGCTGGCCACCTCTAGCCAGATCCCAATGTTTGGGTTTACAGCTCAGCTCTGCCTTCACCTTGGACACTGGGCACCCTCTGTGCTTCATTGTCCTCATCTGTGAAATGGGCATAATAAATCCAGCACCCACCTAGTAGAGTTGCCATGAGGCTTAAATGAGCTAATATGTGTCAGCTGCTGCTCACAAACCCTGGTACCGAGAAACCAGTCCTGAGTATAAGTGATGCACCCCATGCAGGAAATAAGCCTGGGAAATGGCCCCAGAAATATGCCGTGGGCAGATGTGGCTGGACATGAGACAGAGGAGAGCTTCCAGAGCCTTCTGTGCAAGAGTGACCTCACAGGGGCCACATTCCTGGGAAAATGGTCCCGGGGGTGAGGTTAGGTCACAGTGATCCCTGGGGCTAGCTCTTCAGGGCAGGCCCAGCCCAGGCCTTCACAGACCTGAGCCCCATCCTGGCCAGGTGAGAGCAGAGTCCATGATGAGGGGTGGGTGAAGTGGGGGGTCCGTTACCCAACCCCAGCCATTCGCCACGCCTGCCCCAGCCCAGGTCCCCCCCTCCACCGCACATCTCCACCACACAGTCCTGCCTCTCAAAGAGCCCTGTGCTTTGGTTTGTTTCAGAAATAGGGTCATAAAATGAGTGTATCTTTCTGGTTATTAATTTTCTGCCCTTTTTTTTTTTTTTTTTTTTTTGCTTATTTGTCTAAATGGAAGATGTTTTATTTCCTAACCAGCTGCTATATGAAGTGTGAGGAGCAATTTAAAACCCAGTTCTCTGTGTGGCTGAAACCCTATCAGTTGAGGCTGAAAAAAGGATTTTTTTCCCCTTGCTGGAAAGAAAAGAGACAGAAAAAGAGAAAGAAATAAAGGCAGGCAGGCAGGAAAGGGCCCTTGATTAAGTTCGGTTTATTGCTGCATTTACTCAAGTGATTCCCTTCTTGAGTCAGACTGTCAGGCTGGGCCCCCAAATGGGATTCTTGCCCCATGCTGCCAGACCCGGCTGCTACAACAGCAACACCTTGGCTCCTAGAGTTGCTACAACCTTTTGTTGTTGTTCAGTCACTCAGTCGTGTCCAGCTCTTTGCGACCCCATGGACTGCAGCATGCCAGACTTCCCTGTCCTTCACCATCTCCTAGAGTTTGCTCAAAGTCATGTCCATCCAGTCAGTGATGCCATCCAACCATCTCATCTCTGTTACCCCCTTCTCCTCCTGCCTTCACTCTTTCCCAAGGGTCTTTTCCAATGAGTTGGCTCTTCGCATCAGATGACCAAAGTATTGGAGCTTCAGCTTCAGCATCAGTCCTTCCAATGAATATTCAGGGGGTTGACTTCCTTTAGGATTGACTGGTGTGATCTCCTTGCAATCCAAGGGACTCTCAAGAGTCTTCTCCAGTATCACAGATTGAAAGCAACAATTATTTGGCTCTAAGCCTTCTTTCTGGGCCACCTCTCACGTCCGTACATGACTACTGGAAAAACCATAGCTTTGACTAGACAGACCTTTGTCAGCAAAGTGATGTCTCTGCTTTTTAATTTGCTGTCTAGGCCATGAAATTAAAAGACACTTGCTCCTTGGAAGAAAAGCTATGACAAACCTAGACAGTGTATTAAAACCACCTACTGCTATGTAACAATTACCACAAACAAAGCAGAATAAAACTCCATCCGTTTATTATCTCAGTTTCTGTGGGGCAGGGGGCATGGCTCCACTGTCTCCTCTCCTCAGGGTCTCACCAACCACTATTAAAGTGTTAGCCAGAGCTTCAATCTTTCCTGAGGCTTAGAGTCCTCTTCCAGGCTCACTGGGTATTGCAGAACCTTGTTTCTTGCCATGGTAAGACTGAGGCTCTCACAAAACAGGGGCCGCCACAGATCCCTGCCACGTGGCCTCTCCACCATGCACCAGTTTGCATCTTCAAGACCAACAAGAGAGCATCTCTGCTGTTTCAGCTCTGACTTCTAGATCCTCTTTTAAAGGGTTCACCTGATTAGGTCCGGCCCACCCAGGCGATCTCCCTTTTGATTAACTCAAAATTAACTGATTTGGGACCTTCATTATATCTGGAGACTCCCTCCTCTTTGTCACACACCATGTCCTAATCACAGGTCTCACTCACATTCAAGGGGAGGGAGGGATACAGGCTGTGCCCACCAGCGGGAATCACAACCATCTACCATACTGTCCTGATGGAATTCCATCCCAGCCAGGAGGGCAAGCCTGGGCAAGTGATGGCAGAGGTGGTGAGCAGGGGACAGGGTGCCATGGGAGGGCATCTTTGCTGCAGGGAGGACTTGCTGTGTGCCGTGCCCACCACTGCCTGCCACCCAGGAGCACAGCTCAGCCTCTCTCTGCTCACACATGCTCCTCACACATTCTGTGTGACAACTGGCAGTGGCTTATTCATCATTTCAGATTGCAACTTTCTGTTTTCTCAGACACCCACTTTAATACCCTGACATTTCTGTAGAGCCGTAACATTCTGTCAATTGTTTATATCTCCTTCTCACACTGATCGCCTTTTCTGTTGAATTCTTGGCCCTTCCCAATCCTGGTGTGTGATGCTTACCAAGAGGTTCAGAGTCGCTTCTCCTCACTGCCCACACCACTGATTTCCAGTAAACTGTGCTACATCCCCACATCAATTATCTCCCAAAGCACTCACAGCGTATGCTCCAATCTCAGTATAGACGCTGCCTGAAAAAAGGCAGCTTGCCTAAGCAGAAATTCTTTGCCTGCACATTACTAGAGGTCTGTTTCCAGATCCCACAGGTGGGTAAAACTGCCCCTACACTTTTTGCCTGACTTTCCATCTGCCCCAAGTCTGGCTCATCAGCAGGACATGTTGCCCATCCTCTGCAGCCACACGGGACCACCAGGCTGGACCACTACCATCACCTGTCCCCGGCCATCCAAGCACTAAACTATGTTCCCACATTCTCCTTTTTCTCCTTCAGTTCCTCATCCACGTCACAACAGGAATGGTCTTCTGAAAACAAGGTGTATCACTGCTTTGGAGACATCCCTTTAGGGGCTTCTCATTGTACTAAGGATGCAATGCAGACTTCCCTCTGTGGTCCACAAGGCCAGGCAAGACGTGACAACTACTTACCTCTTGCACCCTTCTCAATCAAGCCCGCCCACATTCCAGATTCTGGCCTCGGGGTTTCCTTTCAGCTCTTCATGTTCTTTCTACAGCAGGGTGTGCAGGCGTGTGCTATTCTCTCCAGGCCCTCCTATCCATGGATGGAAAGATAAATCTTAAAATAAATGGTGTTGGGAGAAATAGACAACTGTTTGGAAATAAGAAAAACAATGTTTAGCTCCTGTGAAGCTCCTACCTACCACGTAGGATTGGACTTAACCACCAATTTCTCGACTGGAACTCTCCCAACCACCCCAACTAAAACAAACTTCCTCTGCTGTTCTCCATCACACCATGTTAATTGTTTGCTTCATATCACATGCCATAGCTTTCAATTATTTTTATTAATCTTCTCAGTTTTCTTTTCTTGTCTCCATGCTATAATTCAAATTCTAGCAAGGCAGGGTCTTGTTAGACCCTGACATGACAGGACCATGTCATTGGTCCTGCCACCATCACTTCCCTGGTCATCATGTCGCTTGGCACACAATGCAAGCTCAAAAGCCTTCTTTAGTATGGAAGAATGAATGAGAAACTAACTCTGTGAACTCATGCTAGCTCTGTGGGTAAAAATGTAAGTCTGTTGTATGATTTGAAATGTAAGCAGGACAAAGGGAGGATCTTTGTCACACTTCATAGAAGAATCCATTCTAAAAAGATACAATAATTAAAACAATAGCATTTCCAATGAAGAGTTAATACAGGAACAAATCAATGGAATAGAATCAGAGATCAAATAAATAAGCAAACCCATCATTCAAATATTTAAACAGTCACTTTTCAAATAAGCAGGAAAAGATTATTCAAAACTTGGTCTGGGACAACTATCTAACAACAAGGAGAAAAAATAAGTGAAGTCTGAGTTCGTTACAATGAAATAACTGAATTTGGAATGTAGTCAGTTCATTTGAATGGACTGAACCATAATATCATAGAATAAAATTTCTGTTAATTAGAATGGAATCTTGAAATGAAGATATCTAAGTATGACAGTACAGAAAACATTGATATATTCAACCATGTGAAAATGAAAAGGTCAAACTTAAAAACAATTATTGTGGTAGAAAAACTTCCAGCCATAATGGAGAAAAGAGATCAGCAATCTTTCTCCCCAGAAAACAACTACAGAACTAGAATAAAATGTCAAAAGCAAACATTTAAGGACTCTAGAAATTGACCAACAGCAAACAGAAAATTGGAAGTGTTTATTCATTTAAAAAAAAAAAAAACTGGTAGAAGTTTGAGAATCTGTGGCTTTCTTCCTAGGGCTGCCCCAATTTACTTCCTTAACTCAGTTGGCACAGTAGTTATGTCAGGGCAAAACTGGCTGTGAAAAACAGCATTTTACTGCCAAAGGGGGCTGACCTGTCTTGGAATGGAGGGAAAATCTTCACCCGATGGTGCTGTCAGTAAAAGTTGCAAACTCAGAAAAAAATCAATGTAGGGGAACCCATAGTTAGGCTAGTGTGAAATTGTAGTCCCACTTAGGCTGAGTGATAGAATACCCAGAAAGGTAATGGGGAGATCCTGGAAGAGCTAACTAAGCTGTCCACACACTTTTGGCTGCCTGGAGAACCTCTGGCATAGGCAGGTAAGACTCAAGAGAAGAAAATAAAACTAAATCTTGAGGCAAAGTTGCCTCAACGCTTAGGAAGCCAGAAGTTTTAAAAAACAAAGCAGATATATCAATAGCCACACACCTTTAGAAGACATGTTGTACAGACTAAGTGTAGGTAAGTGCAGGAAAAGTGAATGGGAAGCAACACTTTAATAGGCACAAGGTTTCTTTCTGGAGCAATAGAAATATTTTAGAACGACATAGTGAGTTTACTGAATACCACTGATTTATACACTTTAAAATAGTTAATCTTATGCATGTGAATTTCACCTCAGTAAAAAAAAATTTAATTAAAGGAATGTGCTCAGAGGCACTAGTGGGTAAAAAACCCATCAGGAAATGCAAGAGACGTAAGACATGCGGGTTCAGTCCCTGGGTCAGGAAGGTCCCCTGGTTGAGGACATGACAACCCACTCCAGTATTCCTGCCTGGAGAATCCCATGGACAGAGGAGCCTGGCGGGCTACAGTCCATAGGGTTAGTTGCAAAAAGTCAGACATGACTGAAGCGATTTATCATGCACTCTTAGTCGCTCAGCCATGGCTGACTCTTTGCAGTCCCACAGACTGTAGCCCACCAGGCTCTCCTGCCCATGGAATTTTTCAGGCAAGAATACCAGAATGGGGTGCCATTTCCTACTCCAGGGGATCTTCCTGACCCAGGGAATGAACCCTCATCTCTTGTGTCTCTTGCACTTGGAGGCAGATTCTTTACCACTAATGCCACCTGCGTAGCCCAAATAAAGGAATATAGAGTGACATTTATTCAAACCAAGAACAAAAATAGAGAAGTATAAGCTTAAAAAAATAGACCTAAATGAAAAATGATAATTCTAGAGTGAAAAATACAGTAATCAAAACGAATATTCACTAGATAAGCTCAATACCTGAGATGGCAGACTAGAACAACAGTAGGAAAATAAAACTTATCCAACATGAATAACAGGGGGGAAGTTTTTCATAAATGGAGACAGATGTGTGGAAATTATCAAGTATGCTAATACACATATAGTGGAATTTCTTGAAAAGAGAGAGCAAGATGCAGGAAAAAAGAATATTCAAAGAAATAATAGCCAAAAGTTCTCAAATTTGATGAAAAAGTGTAATCTACAGATGCAAGAAGCTCAAACAAAACATAATATAAGATAAATACATTGTATTCAGCCTGATGAGAGCCAAAGACAAGCAAAAAATCGTGTCAGTGGCAAGTGTAAAATGACTCAGCATGCAGAGGAATAACAACATGACTAGCAGCTGACTTTTTGTATCGAAAACAGTGAAACCCAGAAGGCAGTGGAGAGACATATTCAAAGTGCGAGGTTAAAAACCTAAAGCTGTCAACCAAGAATTCTATAATCAGCAAAACGATCCTTAAAAAATGAAGACAAAACACATTCCCAGAAAAACACTAAGAAACTTTGTTGTTAGTTGACCTGCCTTATAAGAAATACCACAGGAAGTTCTTCAGGATGAAAGGAAATGACACCAACTCAAATCCACAGGAAGAAATACAGAGCCCAGAAATAGTAAATACATAGGTAAACGTAAAATTTATATGAATTTAAAAAAATTTTTTTCTTTTTTCTTATCTTAATTTCTTCTAAAAGCCTAAGATTGAAACGAGTAATTCTAGAATTTCATTGTTGGGCTTATAATGCCTTTGCTGCTGCTGCTGCTGCTGCTAAGTCGCTTCAGTCGTGTCCAACTCTGTGCGACCCCATAGACGGCAGCCCACCAGGCTCCCCCGTCCCTGGGATTCTCCAGGCAAGAACACTGGAGTGAGTTGCCATATAGATGACAATAATACCATAAAAGAGGAGAGAGTAAATGGGGCTATATTGTAGCAGAATGGCTAAATTTTACTTGAATTAGGTGAGTGTTAACTGAAATGGTGATACCTCAAGCTGTGTATTTTAAACCCATAGAGCAATGACTATGAAAATATATATATGTATAAACTAGAGAAATAAAAATGGCATACTAAAAATGCTTGTTTAATACAAAGGAAAGCCATACAGAAGGAACAGAAAAATAAAAAATCTATGACTTCTTAAAAATTAATAGCAAATGGGTAACAATTGGAAAGGTGCACAGGGAGGTTGCAGGCCATGGATGTTCACAAGGGATTATCATGGAACTGCCTGTTTCTGTTCTATGCATTTTTCTACATGTGTGTTATATTTCATTTAAAAAAAAGCTTTAATAGCCTTAAAGAAAAATATATTGCATTCAATACACTGAAATTTGTATGTCTTTATTATATAATCAGCTTTTATAAATCAAATGGGCAAACAATTATCATATAGAAAACCAGAAAATTCAAAAACTAGAAGTACAGGTGTCTAATAAACAGTTTTTAATAGTCAATCTCAGAAATCCAGTAAAGTTAAATTATATAGTAGACATGTCCAACAATAAAGGAATTTCCATGTAATAGGCAGCTATTAATCATTTAAAATAGCATTTTAAATAATATTTTGATACAAAATCATAGTCACAACATAGTAAGTGAACAATATAAATAATATAAAACTATTTGAATATTGAGAGGGAGAGCCCTTTATATATTAAATGAAAAGTCCATGTTATAAAACTGAATATAAATCATGATCCATTTTAAAAAAGAAATCTCTGTGGCAATCAAAACAGTCAATCCTAAAGGAAATCAACCCTGAATATTCATTGGGAAGACTGATGCTGAAGCTGAAGCTCCAATACTTTGGCCACCTGATGTGAAGAGCCGACTCATTGGAAAAGACCTTGATGCTCAGAAAGACTGACAGCAAAAGAAGAAGGGGACAACAGAGGATGAGATAGTTGGATGGCATTACTGACTCGATGGACATGAGTTTAAGCAAATTCAGGGAGCTAGTGAAGGACAAGGAAGCCTGGCATGGTGCAGTCCGTGGAGTGGCAAAGAGTCGGACACAACTGAACAAGAACAAAAATATATGGATATGTACCTAGGCCTCTGCATAAGAAACAATGAGATGAAATGTTTCAAAAGTCTGAGCTCCTGTCTCTGAGTGCTGAGGTTAAGATGATTTTAATTTGATAATTCTTTAGATGTGCGTTCTAAATTTTTCACAATGAGCATGTATTAGTGATGAATTTAAAAAAAAAAAAAAAAGATGTTTTTAAATGAGAGTCCAAGAAGTATGAAGCATTGTTACAGCGAAGCTGCGGGACACGGCAGGGCAGGGAAGGTCCACCCTCATCCACCACCCCGTTTACCCCGTGCAGCAGGAATTTATTTTTGTTTTTTTATGAATAAAATAGATCAACACCTAATCTACAGCAGCAAGATGACTCTGTCCAAATCTCAATGCTCAGGCAAGCAGTAAACATGAAAACCTCGGAAGGAGCCCACCAGCCCGTATGGCAGAAAGCCAGCAGAGAGGGAGGTGAACATTTCTTATGAAAATATGCTCATGCCTAGGGTGGGATCCATACAGGTAGCATGTAAAAACCCAGAATATTGAAAGTAAATGTGAAGGCATGCATGCGGTGCTCATTCGCTCAGCCATGTCAGACTCTTTGGGACCCTATGGACTGTAGCCCACCAAGCTCCCCTGTCCATGGTTCTCCAGGAAGAATATGGGAGTAGGTTGTCCCCTGCTCTCTGGGACTGAACCCACTCCTCCTGCTTGGCGGGCAGATTCTTTACCACAGAGTCACCTGGGAAGTCCAAATATGAAGGCACCTCACTGAAAATACAAGTAAAATCTCTAGGAAACTTTGTTAATGTTGTTACTTTCTGACCACCAATCAGATTATTTTTTACTTTAATTGTCATGAGGAACGCCAGGATGTCAACAGAGACCGCTGTCTGAGCCACCTAAAAGGTGGAAGGATACAGCCAAAGCAGCCAACACGTTAGCATACCTCCCAGGACAAAGACAGCTGTGCTCACCCATCAAACCATCTCTGCTGCTGCTGCTGCTGCTAAGTTGCTTCAGTCGTGTCTGACTCTGTGCGACCCCATAGACAGCAGCCCACCAGGCTCCCCCGTCCCTGGGATTCTCCAGGCAAGAACACTGGAGTGGGTTGCCATTTCCTTCTCCAGTGCATGAAAGTGAAAAGTGAAAGTGAAGTCACTCAGTTGTGTCCGACTCCTAGTGACCCCATGGACTGCAGCCTACCAGGCTCCTCTGTCCATGGGATTTTCCAGGCAAGAGTACTGGAGTGGGGTGCCATTGCCTTCTCCGCAAACCATCTCGGGCAGGGTTAATAAAGGCTTCCACTTAATCCCAGCTCTCCAACATGCTCCGGGGAGGGGCACCTTTTAGCAATTATTATGTGCATAAAGTGAGTCAAGATTGCAGCATCTAATAACCACTTCTCAGCAAAATTTTCAGTCTCCCTTTTCTGATGGGCAGTAGGAGCTGCCCAACTGTGCCCAGACACACCCTGCAGACAGAAGCTGAGGCGGGGTGCAGTGGGGGCTGTCCCAGAGGACAGCACGAGGGCAGGGTGCCTGCCAGCCTCTTGTAGAGTCAGGTTCATGTCAGAAAAAGCCAAGCACTGGAACCATCAGGAGAAAGAATATAGGGCTTTCTGACTCCCCTCCCCCGACAATACCTAATTATAACTCTAAATAGCAAACACACATTAAGTTCAAGAAAAAAGTCCAGATTGTTTTCCCCATAATGTCCATTCTGATTTTGGAAGTTATCATATTGGTTTTCCTCTTTAATACTCTGCTTTGTGGTGTCTTTGGCACTTTGCCCAAAGTGCCCATTCATGACATTGGGATGGTTTTGTTTCCTATTGCCCCTTTGAGAAAACATCTAGGTTATGCTTTTCTTCACAACCAGATGAGTAGCACCACTCTGGAAACTCAGGGGAAAGAGTTGGGCTGACTCCTGAAACCTTCTAGGTGAAGGAGCCCAGACCTCGCTGCAGGACTGTCCACCAGACCTTTGCCTTTCAAGGAAACGCAAGCAGCAAGTCACCTGCTGGAGGAATCCAAAGACTGGAAATCAAATTGCTCTTGTTTGTTACTCCTTTCTTTTCATTCTAGACTTAGAGTGCACAATTTTTTTAGAAAATGGAAAATAGTCTTGGATGGTTGGGCTTTTCTAACTAATTGTTAGACAGAGATGCGTGTGTATCTTGGCCAGAGCACATGTCATTAAAGATAAGGGGGGTTGGGACTCAGAGCTTGCTCAGCTCCCTCCAGAGGGAGAAGGTGCAGATCAATCACCCAGCCACCGATGGGCATGGACTCTCCGACTGAGTCCTAGAGATGCTGCCCTTGCAGTCTATTGCATCAGGTGTGGACCGGGTTCTAAGCCTGACAGCCATCCTTTTAATTCAACCCAGGGACATGCTCTTGCTGCCCTGACAATATTCTTTAGTGTGCCAAAGGAAGTGAATAATAAATAAAGGGCCCTTTGGACAATATCCTTCTGTCTGAGGAATCGCTTACTCAAATAATCTAATTTGTAAAAACCTCTTCACTACCTTCCTACCCAGGTTCCATTTTCTTTTGCATATATTTTTGACACTCAACTAATGATGGATAGAGGGAATTCATACATGGTTGATTGCATCTCATAAAGACAGTTGGATGTAGTTAAGATCACTAGCAGCTTTTTTTTCTTTCCAGCACCCGATAACATAATGTGTTTTCTGAACATGTATATAAGACACACATTGAGACTAAAAGTCGTATTCTACATAGCCTGATAAAAAGGACGACACATCAAAAGCCAAAATGAAAGTCTAATGTGTACTATAATCATTTAAGAGATTAAAGAAACTATTTAAGGTTAAGGCCACCAAACAGTCTCCACGCACTACCCATATCCATGAAGGTGATGCTGAACAGCCACGAAAAGATGGCAGGACTTCGGTGTCCACAATGATGCAACATCCATACTGCGGCATGCATTTGTCATCACTTGCCCTAGTTATTTCTGAAAATATGAACAAATGCATGCAGTGATGAAAGACACTCAGTATATCCTGAGTGGCCTCTAGAAGCAGAGGAGGAACATGCTGTCAGGGCCGTGCTATGATATATTTCATAATATAATTCAGCCATTCCACCGTGTGTCCCAAGCCTGTTAAGCAGAACTTTGGGTTTCAGGTCAATGTGAAAATGAGCTGGAACTGCCCATTCGGACTCAGAAGAATGTGGTGGCACTGTGCTTGGGCTCTGCAGCAGACCTTTCTGAACCAAACCCTGGCTGTATAGTACCCTTGCCTTGTGACCCTGGGCAAGTTACTCTCCAAGTCCTGCTTTCCTTATTGAGACAGGGACTCAATACCAATCCCTGAATCCCAGGATTGTTATAAGGATTAAAGTAGCTGGTCCATGTAAATTAACACATTGTCTCTTAAAAAAGTAAATGATCAAGAGATGTTAATCCTCATTTTTAAAGCAAAGAATAAATTCATAGTGAACTTAAATCATTTCCCAAAGTAAATTCCACGGATCAATTAGAATATTAATAGGTGCTCCATGGGATAAATAAAAAATTACCTGGTCAGTTGAAGGAGATAAACAAAGTTGACCTGGTTTCTACTTCTCCAAGTCTTTTAACAGGTAAAGGAAATTGTGAATATCTCACAACTGATTGGGATTTTGTGAATGGTGAGCTGAACAAGACTATAAAAGAAATATCCAGCACATTCAAGATGCTATTAGGGATAGACTTTTGTCAAGAGCTTTAGCATGAGGCTGAAACAGAACCAGGAAGGTGTCCAGGATAACCCTGAAGTCACCTCCAAACTCTGAAGGAAGAGTAACAAAGAGCAGGGTTCTGCTTAGATGAAAAAATAGACTCAAAACGGAAGCTTCGGTAGAAGGCAAGTACCTCCATAAACTGCTAAGGATGTCAAGTGAGGAATGGACATGATCAAAACTTGACATTTGTTTTGCCCTCTCGAGGGGAGCATAATTTTGAAGGAAATGGTAGCCAGTAATGAGTTTTTTCCTAAAGCTGTGGATTTTCCAACTAAGCATCATTTCCTAGGCGGAATCCTCATGCTCATTCCTGACACTTGGGAACCTTCCACAAAACCCTCAGTGGGAACCCCAGTGACTGGGTCTTTGGTACACTGACTGACCCTCCTCCTCCACTCTCAGATCTTAAACATCTCTCAGTTTGCCATGTGTAGGAATCCTTTAACACTTGCCAGGTTCTGAGACAGACCAAAGGAAAACACTTTGACCATCCCCCCCAAGCCCTCTGCTTCACTTTCTCCAGGAAACAGTTTCTTACCAAAAGTGATCAAACCCAACTTGACCACCACAAGAGACTCAGAATAATCGCTACCCATTCAAACACTTTCAAAGCATGAAATCACTCTTGTCCAAGGCTTGCACATAAAAGCAGGCATATTCCTAATGGTCTAAAAATGCTTTGTTACACCTGAAACTAACACAACACTGTAAATCAATTATACTTCAATAAACAAATTTTCAAATGCTTGTAACAATAATAGGCTTCTTACTTGTTTTATTAAGTACGTAGATAAGAAGACCATTTCACAGGGGCAAACTGGCTGGTTTTAAAGGGTCAGTCTCCTTACTGAACAAAACTGCACTGAGCCCTAAACATGATACATCCTGTTGTTCATTAATTTCTATCAAAACAGCCTCTTGGGCTTCCGTGGTGGCTCGGTGGTAAAGAATCTGCCAGCCAATGCAGGAGGCATGGGTTCTGTCCCTGGTCTAGAAGGATCCCACATGCCAAGGAGCAACTAAGTCCGTGAGCCACAATCGTAGAGCCTGTGCTTTGAAGCCCAGGAACTGTAACTACTGGGGCCACATGCCTCAACTACTGAAGCCGGAACGCTTTAGAACCCATGCTCCTCAACAGAGAAGCCACTGCATTGAGAAGCCCATGCACCGCAACTCAAGAGTACCCCCACTCGCTGCAACTGCCAACGAAGACCCAGAACAGCCAAAAGTAAATAAATAAATGAAATTTAAGAAAAAAAAAAAAACAGCCTCTATTTCTTTTTAAAAGATATAGGAAAGCAAAAATAGATGCAGGAAGATATACTTTCTGTGTGAGCAATCTTGGCCAATTCTCTGTGAGATTCCCCCAAATTCACCTAAGTCAGAGTTGAAGATGTGCCTGGAATGATTGTGTAAGTGAGCCCCTTACACTCCAGGAAGCTAAGTCAATCGTTCACCATCAAAGTGCTCGATGATGAGAAGGGCAAATCCTGATAAGCAAAAAAAGGTGACACCCCCAACTTCCAAAGTTTCCCCCTGATGAAGCCAATGAGTTTCTAAGGAGGCCTTTTCTTCACAAAGAAATACGTCCTCCTGGAGAAAGAGCCGTACAGCCAATTAAGACATTTCCCAAGCATCTGCTAACCTACTTACAGGCATCATTGCTCCCTAGGGCCTCAGGACCCCTCCACCTTCCTGAAGGGAGTAGCTGAATAGGTAAATGGGTTATATCAGGCCAGGAAATCAATGTGTATACTGTGTTCTCAGCCACAGATGAGCATGTCGAAGCCATTTTATTATAGCTCTAGGAACCGTATTGATCCAGCTGTAACTACTCGGAGGTGGCTGGCACTCCAATGAGGACGCATCCCTCTGTCCATCCAGCCGTCTCTCCCCACTCCCTCCCCCCCAACTCAGTAGTGCTTAGAGAGTAAGTGTTTGCAGATTGGATTAATTTAATGTTTGCTTAATCAAAACTGACTGCCCTGGAACTTAAATGCTATTAATTACTAAGAGAATCCAGAACTGATCCTCTAACACGGCAAAGCCGGGGAGGAACAGCAGCCCTGCAGAGCAAGAGTCACTCTTAAGGAGATTCCGATTGTCATTCTTTCCAGATGTTCATTTCGTTTCCTTCTCCACTTCCACCACCCCTGTTTATGCAACCACTTTCCCCTGCAGCCTTCTAGAAAATACCTGCTGCTCTTGTCATTCTTCTTTATGGTACAAATGGTATGTGTGTTTCCCCAGCCTCTGATGTCGGGCCGTATGCATCACGTCCATCTCCCTGCTTCTCTGGTCAAAAAGCACCCATTGTGCCCTGTTGTTAGTTCCATTAGAGTGCTTTCCAAGAGCACCTAGAGCTCCTCGAAGACAGAGGCTGTGATTTATCCATCGGTCACAACCCCAGTGCCAGTGCTGTGCCTGGCATGTAGTGGGCATCCATAGGTGTCTGCCAAATTTCATTTGGACAGATAACAATGCCCAGCTGCTCCCCAGGGACTCTTTGTTTACAAAGTCCTCCTCTGTGTTGACATCTCTCCAAGGACACAATCTCAGAAGCTTTGGTTCAGCTGGTACCTCCATCAAATTTTCCATCTTCTCTACTCATGGAAAGACAGAAAAGTCTTTCCTTGAAACCAAGATCTTATGGCTATCTTGATCATGAATTAAACACCATCATAGGAGAAATGGGAAAGGATGTGTCTGCCTCCAGATCTATCCCACTGTTTTGGAAAATAGTAACCATGCACCAGAAAACACCACGCAGCTCAGCCAGAGAGCTAGTGAGAACCAGGAAAGAAGCTGGTGCTTTCCCCCAGCAATACCAGACGCTTTTAATAAAAATACCATGCTTCTGTAGTCTGGCTGCAAACACATGCAGTGTCTCTTGATCACCTCCCCACTAGCAATGAATGGTCCCACCGTCCACAGTACAGAATACACAACACATCTATGTATTGTAGAGAGAAAGCACGCCCTGCTCCAAGCAAAATTCCTCTGCTGAATGTGCGTGCATGCTGAGTCACTTCAGTCGTGTTCAATTTTGTGACCCTATGGACTGTAGCCTGCCAGGCTCCTCTGTCCGTGGGATTCTCCAGGCAAGAATACTGGAGTGGGTTGCCATTTCCTCCTCGAGGGGATCTTCCCAACCCAGGGATCAAACCTGCATCCCTGCATTGGCGGACAGATTCTTTATCACTAGCGCCACCTGGGAAGCCCCCTCTACTGAGCAAAGGCCTCAAAGGCAGCCACCTCTTGAACCGCTGAGAAGCAGTTCTGCTTCTCAGCCTCCAGCAGACCACTGGGGAGCCTGCAGCAGTCATTACAGGGGACTCCAACTCACAGCCCTACAGTGAAGCAGCTGATTAAGTCCATGACCAAAGCAAGTAGAGTATATGTCAATACAGAGGGGTGAGGCCCACATTCAAATAGCAAGCACATACTCCTTTGTGAGTTCTTGCCAGCTAATTCCCTGAGGAACACAGGGTCAGTCTGAACAAATCTTACTTCTGCCAGAGAACACCTGAACGTGTGAGGCTGGCAACAAATTCAACTTTTAAAACCTACATTAAGTGTGCATGCAAGCTAAGTCACTTCAGTCATGTCCAACTCTTTGCGACCCTATGGATTGTAGCCAGGCAGGCTCCTCTGTCCATGGGATTCTACAGGCAAGAATACTAGAGTGGGTTGCCATGCCCAACTTCAGGGAATCTTCCCAACCCAGGAATCGAACCCACGTCTCCTAAGGCTACTGAACTGCATGCAGATTCTTTACCGTTGAGCCACCAGGGAAGCCCCAAACCTACATACATCATGCAAATGAAGTCTATAGTTTAGTTAATAGTATTGTACCAGCCTCAGTTCCTGGTTTGGTAATGTATTGTGGTTACATAAGATATTGTCATTGAGAGAAGTTGGGAAGAACACACAGAGACTCCACATAGTATTCTTACAGTTTTTTTGTGAATCAAATTGTTGCTGTTGCTCAGTTGCTAAGTCATGTCTGACTCTTTGCAACTCCATGGACTGTGGCACACCAGGCTTCCCTGTCCTTCACCATCTCCCAGGATTTGCTCAAACTCCTGTCCTTTGAGTCAGTGATGCCATCCAACCATCTCATTCTCTGTCACCCCTTCTCCTCATGCCCTCAGTCTTTCCCAGTATCAAGGTCTTTTCCAATGATCCAGCTCTTCACATCAGGTGGCCAGAGTATTAGATTTCACCTTCAGTCCTTCCAATGAATATTAAGGGTTGGTTTCCTTTAGAATTGACTGGTTTGATCTCTTTGAGGTCCAAGGGACTCTCAAGAGTCTTCTCCAACACACAGTTCAAACGCATCAATTCTTTGGCACTTAGCTTTCTTTATGGTCCAACTTTCACATCCATACATGACTGCTGGAAAAACCGTAACTTTTATTATACAGATCTTTGTCAGCAAAGTGATGTCTCTGCTTTTTAATACACTGTCTAGGTTTGTCATAGCTTTTCTTTCAAGGAGCAAGTGTCCTTTAATTTCATGGCTGCAGAATCATGGCTGCTGCTGCTGCTAAGTCGCTTCAGTCGTGTCCGACTCTGTGCGACCCCATAGACGGCAGCCCACCAGGCTCCCCTGTCCCTGGGATTCTCCAGGCAAGAACACTGGAGTGGGTTGCCATTGCCTTCTCCAATGCATGAAAGTGAAAAGTGAAAGTGAAGTTGCTCAGTTGTGTCTGACTCTTAGGGACCCCATGGACTGCAGCCTACCAGGCTCCTCTGCCCATGAGATTTTCCAGGCAAGAGTACTGGAGTGGGATACCATTGCCTTCTCCAAATCACGGCTGCAAATTACTTCAAAGCAAAACATTAAACACACACAGGCCAAACTGCATACCTCAAGCAGCCACTGGTTTGCTCCCTTAAGTGTGTTGACATCCCTTGACCAAGTCCAAACAGGATTAGTGGCAGCCATGACTCCCAGTCCAGGTGGGATGAGGACCTACAGATTGATATGAGACCCACTTACAGCCAACTCAGCTATTGACTTCCCGACCCCAAATCTGTTCCCTGGAGGTGACACCTGCTATAGATTTAACTCACTGAACTCCTGCCCATGAAACCCTATCCAGACTTTTTAAATCAAATCACCATGGCACCACACAACACCTACTAATTCATATGCATTTTGCACAAATAATTCTTACTTGATGAATAGAGCGTCAGACTTGCAATTCAGCCACAGTGTGGTAAATTACACTGGCCAGATTAACTATATAAAGAACATGTCTCCAAACAATGATTTCAGTTCAAGCTAAGGAGGAACAAGTGCCCTTTCTTTCATTTCTAAATTACATTTTCAATCATAAATATTGAAAATTATGTTTCTGATCACTGCTGTCGCCTTATGAGTAGTGGCACATGAGCCCCCCAGACACACGGATTGTTACCAAAGGAAAGCAAGGGCCATTAGAACGCCCAACCCACTTTGAGTTTTAAAGGATTTGTTCCCCCAGCCCACAAGATTATAAAAACATGGCACCCTTTGGAGTTTCAGGAGGCAGAGAATGACAGTCCTGTTTGCACACTGGTTGTTAAATATATGAAATTATTACTCTGGGTGCATTTTACCACCTATGAGCTAGTTCAAGTGTTTCACAGGTAACTAGGGTAAAGCCATTACCCAACTCAAAGGACATGAACTTGAGCAAACTCTGGGGGATAGTGCAGGACAGGGGAGCCTGGTGTGCTGCAGCCGATGAGGTCACAAACAGTCAGACATGACTTAATGATTGAACAACAACAGCCAGAGATGTAGGCAGGCAAATCGCCTACCTTCTGCGGGGTAGACCCTTAAAACATCTGAGCTATAAGCAAAGGAGTTTTTTAATATAAAATATGGGCTAGAAAGCTCATATTCCCCTCAAATAATAGCAACAGCCAAAGCTCTAAGGACGGAGAAAGTCTTCGAAAGAAAAAAGAATGAGATGTTATGGCCGCGTGGCTAGGAGAGTGGTAGGGAAGAATCAGAGCTGGCCACTTGGTTCTAGCTTAGTGAAAGGAAGGCTACAAGAGCCTCTGCTAGAAACACATGATTAGGGAATAGTCAGCTTGAAATATTATAGCTGGTTTAGTTCACCAGGTATTTAGAAATTAACATGAAAATAAAGAGTTTGCCTGCAAAGAAGAAATTACCCACCTCAACCAATGATGTCTATCCTCCAAGACATGTACCCTTGGTGCCATCAGGTATAGCCAGAACTAGGTTTAACTCTTCTCTAGATCCACATACATGTCAGTATGTAGAGGAGCCCTCAGTAGAATCTATCAGTCTCTCCACCCAGCTCAATTGCATCAAGGATGTACGGGCCACCCTACTTGTGCTGGATCATGCCAAACCAAGGCAAACTGAGACACCACTAAGTTGCACATGGAGTATCTCCTATTGTAAAGATATAGCCTGTAATATATTCTTTGCAATCCTGCATTGCAGACTTCATCACATTAAATGTATATTCCTATCATTTTTGAAGGATAAAGTTTTCTGAAGCATAAAGCTTTATAGACCCCGACATAGTGGCCTTTGTATAGAGCAATCAGTGCCCTGCCATACTCCCTTGGCATTATATTCTAGTACATGCACCAAGGGTGTTCTGCTGCAAGCATGTGCCAAGGAGTTAATGACAGTGGCAGACAGGAGTTGGTGAATGAACACCCTAACCATCTCTCCACTCACCTGGAACATCTCTGAGGCTTGTTTTAACACTCCCTCAGAGTTCCCAACTGTTAGAGCCTCAACTGCCCAGGACAGAAACCTGTTTTGATACACCCTGAATTGTCTTCCCTCACTTCTCCCCCAGGCCAGATGGGATCAGGACCTCAAGATTTCCTCCATGCATCAGGATTCTCCAGAGAAATAGAAGCAATAGGGTGTGTGTGTGTGTGTGTGTCTGTGTGTCTGTGTGTGTCTGTGCATATAGACATGTAAGGAATTGGTTCACACTATGCAAACTCAAAATCTGCAGGGTGTGCTGGCAGACTGGAGACACAGGGAAGAGCCAATGTTACAGTTCAAGTTCAAAGGCCATTTACCTCTGCATGGGAGGAAGTCAGTCTTTATTCTATTCTGGCCTTCAACTGATTAGATGAGGCCCACCCACATTCCAGATGTGGCCTCACCCCCATTACCTGCTTTATTGAAAAGCCACCCATTTAAATGTTAATCTCCTCCAAAACCACTCTCATATAAACATCCAGAATAATGTTTGACCAAAATATCTGGGTACCATGGCCCACCCAAGTGGATACACAATATTAACCATCATACCTCCCTCAGGAAATGGCAACCCACTCCAGTATTCTTGTCTGAGAAACCCCATGGGCAGAGGAGCCTGGCGAGTTATAGTCTATGTGGTCACAAGAGCCGGACATGACAGAGCAGCTAAACCACCACTTCCATCTCCCTCGCTCACCCCTTCCTTCCAGTGTGTCCTAAGATCACCACTCGGATAAATGGCTTGCACTCCAGGTCTGGAAATGGGATCTGTTTCTGAGGAAACCCAACTTAGAGACATTGTGCCTTTGGCAAACTACAGCTTAGAAAATAAATGCAAGTTTATACATTTCCACTCCTCTTTCAAAAGCCCAGTGGCCCATGAAAGAGCTCGGCCCACAGTTCGGGAACCACTGTATCACAGAGGCTAGAGGGGTTTTTTGTTTGTTGGTTTGGTTTGGGGGAGTTTTTTACTGAAGTACAGCTGGTTTACAATGTTGTATGGTTTCTGATGTACAGCAAAGTGATCCAGTTATATATAAAATGTTGCAGAAAACCCAAACTTTTTGGCCAACCCAATATATATATTCAGATACACACACACACACACACACACACACATATATATATTCTTTTCCATTGTCAGTTATTACAAGACACTGAATATAGTTCCCTATACTATACAGGAGAACTTTGTTGTTTGTTTATTTTATGTATACTAGTGTGCAATGGCACCCCACTCCAGTACTCTTGCCTGGAAAATCCCATGGATGGAGGGGCCTGGTAGGCTGCAGTCCATGGGGTCGCTAGGAGTCGGATACGACTGAGCGACTTCACTTTCACTTTTCACTTTCATGTATTGGAGAAGGAAATGGCAACCCACTCCAGTGTTCTTGCCTGGAGAACCCCAGGGATGGGGGAGCCTGGTGGGCTGCCGTCTACGGGGTCGCACAGAGTCAGATACGACTGAAGTGACTTAGCAGCAGCAGTGTGTATCTCTTAATTTGAAACTTCTAATGTATCCCTACCCTCACCTTCCTTTCTGTAACCATAACTTTCCTTACTATGGTTGTTTCTGCTTTATAAATAAGTTCATCTGTACCATTTTTTTGAGAGCCCACATATGAGTGGTATCATATGAAAACTGTCCGACTTACTTAGTATGATCATCTCTAGGTCCATCCAGGTGGTACAGCTGGCATTATTTCATTCTTGTCTATGGTTGAGTTAGTATATACCACCTCTTCTTTATCCGTTCATCTGTTGATGAACACTTGGGTAGCTCCCATGTCCTGTGCTGTGCTGAGTGCTGTGCTTAGTCACTCAGTCATGACCAACTCTTTGCAACCCTATGGATGGTAGCCCGCTCTTCTGTCCATGGGGATTCTCTAGGCAAGAATACTAGAGTGGGTTGCCATGCCCTCCTCCAGGAGATCTTCCCAACCCAGGGGTTGAACCCAGGTCTCCCACATTGCAGGTGGATTCTTTACCATCTGAGCCACCAGGGAAACCCCTGTATTAGCTATTGTAAATAATGTGCTGTGAACGTTGGGCTGCATGTATCTCTTTGAACTGGTTTTCACCTTTTCCAGATACATGCCCACAGTGCTGGAGTTTAATGCCTGAAAAGGTCCCCATGATCTCTGAGGCCATGTAAACACAGATGTTTCCATAGACATTGATCATGATTTTAGAAAGACTGCAACATCCTTAAAAATGACTCCCACATTAGGACTGACCGGGCTATCCAAAAAGTCCCTCTCCAGTCCTGTGCATGCCCACCTCCAGGGAGCTGGCCACTTCCCAGAAGGGTAGAAACCCTTCTCAGAAATGCATCACAGTGTGGAAGGCAGCAGCATTTCCATTTCAAAACAAATCCCTTCCTCCGAGGGCTTAGAATATATTCACAAAAGAAAATACATTTTTTGACATTCCTAAAAATGCACAATCATATCCTATGTGGCAAGACAAGACCAAGTGACTCATTGAAGTCATAATCACGGCAAACTGACTGTATTGTTGTCTTTGAATGAGAATCGTCAGAGGACTCAAGCTCCGTTGTCTCAAGAACCCTAGGCAGTCATTTGCCGCATCACGAGACCCAAATCATGTGAAGCTGAAGATCATCTCCTCCTCTTTGTATTTCATTAGCAGAGATCAGGTTAATAAAAAGTTTAAAAGTTGACTGCCTTCCCCCGGAGATTTATTTAGACCTCCTCCACAGCGATGAACCGGGAATGGCAGCAGACACTCATTTCTCCAGAGCTCGCTCTGTCATCTCCCTCTGTGGTCTCTGAAGTCTGCCAATTAAAGACCTCCTGGATGACATTCCGCTGCCGAAGTTATGCGCACATAAATCACAGTAATAAGAGAAGATTGTTATGTTAACCTTCGTCATGCAACCCTTTTCCTTTTGTGAGAAATACGGAAAACATTCATCCATCTGGCACAAAGGAAGCGATTTCCCAGCAAATGCCTGGGAGACTCGCCTGATGCTGCCCCTTCCTTGTGGTTACGGAGGCCGTGCCTGGTGCACCAGCAGGCATTACTCAACTCAAAACGCCAAGCAACGAGGCCATAAACCAGGCGGCATGACGTCACAGACAGGATGCTCTGAAATAAATGGGGAGCTGGTTCTATCCAGAGGAACATTTTTCTATGTTTAACCAAGCAAAGCTGGGACACGACTGAGCACACAGTCTCAAAGGTCAATTCTTAAGGAGCCTGGTTCTGGGGAGAGTTGTCGACTGCTTCCTGCAGCTGTGGATGTAACCCCCCCAGGTGACTGGAGTTTCGCTCTCAGTATGAGGGGCTGGTGTGCAGCAACTGTGAATTCCACTTTGATGGGAACAATTACATCCCCGGCTGAGCCCCCAGGAGCAGGCAACGGTGGCACCCGTGGATCTAAGAATCGAGGTGCCCACCCTGGTATGCTCCCTTACCCGCATTGCAAATCTTCATGGGCTGGTCTCGGGGATTTCCCAGAGAGTCAGCTTTGAAAACAAAAAAACCAAAAGAGAATTATTTATTAACACCAGAGTAGATATTACCAATGTATTAATGACTATATCTACATGTTCACTTGAGAAGCTGATGTTATTTGAACGATTTGAAAAATAAACATCTAGACACGAACTGGGTTGCTTCTCTCTATATTATGGCTTCATTTTATTAGCTACCCCACTCCAGTACTCTTGCCTGGAAAATCCCATGGACGGAGGAGCCTGGAAGGCTGCAGTCCATGGGGTCGCTAAGAGTCGGACACAACTAATCGACTTCACTTTCACCTTTCACCTTCATGCATTGGAGGAGGAAATGGCAACCCACTCCAGTGTTCTTGCCTGGAGAATCCCAGGGACGGGAGCCTGGTGGGCTGCTGTCTATGGGGTCGCACAGAGTCCGACACGACTGAAGCAACTTAGCAGCAGCAGTAGCAGTGGCACTAATGGTAAAGAGCTCGCCTCCCAGTGCAGAAGACACAAGAGATGTGGGTTTGATCCCTGGGTCAGAAAGATCCCCTGGAGGACGGCATGGCAACCCACTCCAGTATTCTTGCCTGGAGAATCCCATGGACAGAGGAGCCTGGCAGGCTACAGTCCACAGGGTCACTAAGAGTCGGACCCGACTATAGCAGCTTGGCACGCGTGCACGTAAGGCTAGGCTTGTCTCTAGCTCGTGACTGAGGTACCTGCCACCCAGATGTAGCCCCTCCTCAGAAGCTGCCTCACTTGGGATGTGCAGTCAGGGCTCCAGCCTGGGTCAAAAGTCTCCTCCTTTCACTTCTAAGAGCCTGATTCTCAGAGCTGCTACTCAAGCACGTCCCGCCTATGTAGAGCAAGTTCACAGCTGAAAAAGGTCCTGGTTCTTTCCTCTCAAGTGATGTTTTTCCAAATGAATTAATTTTTTCTAGAAGTGAAATAAAATGGTGTGTGTTAAAAGGGTTGGTGGGGAAGGGATGGAACAGAATTTCTGCTACCACAATTTCACAATCAGAAAGAAACTTCCCTCTGATTCTCTCCAGAGCAACCCACATGCTCTGTAAATTATCCCAAATAACCCATTGCATCTGATGCTATTGAATTCTTGGCACCTGGTGATGTTGTTATCTCATTCTCTTATCTCCTGTTATTCTTTTCTTTGGAAATGTAGAATGAGATGCTTTTTTCTTTAATCTGGGGTGGCCAACCTTCCTGGTTTACCTGAAATGAAGGGTTTCCAGAGTGTGGGACTTTCAGGGCTATAACCAGGGAAAAGTCCCATGCCTACAGTTGAGTTGCTTACCTCTATTACGCAAAGCATTCTGCTCTGGTGTAAGCCTCCCAATAGATGACAAATTAAACACAGTTGCACCGCTTTGTGGTGGCAGATATAGCAGACCGTCCACCAGGCTGTGGAAAATGGGTCGTACTTGGGAATCTGAAGAGAGTCAGTCGCTGTTGAGAAGTAAGCCACCTTATACTGGAGGGAGGAAATTCAGGTTTTCGATGCTGCTACTGACTCTTAGAAGCTTCCCAGGTAGCACTAGCGGTAAAGAACCCACCTGCCAACGCAAGAGACTTAAGAGATGTGGGTTTGATCGTTGGGTCAGAAAGATACCCTGAAGGAGGGCATGTCAACCCACTCCAGTATTCTTGCCTGGAGAATCCCACGGACAGAGGAGCCTGGTGGGCTCTGTCCACAGAGTTGCAAAGAGTCGGAAGTGACTGAGCATGCATGCACTGACTCTAAAGTAGGACATGATGAGGGCTTGAGGGAGAAAAATAGAAAACAATGAACAGTGGAGCACGTAGTCCCCCACAGAGGTCTTGCGAATGGCTCCAAACCAGCAGTTCACACAATTTTCACCAGTTAGCACAGCCCCCAACAGAAACAGTTCCCCTGAGTTTCCCACATGAAATAACATCTTCTCCCCAGCACATGTTGCCCAAGGACTGTCCCATCACAGACTTGCTATTTTTAATCAAAATATATAGGAACAATTAACAGTATAGGAAGACAAATATCATACAATATCACTTATATGTGGAATCATAAAAAATATGATGTAAATGAACTTACAAAACACGAAACAGACTCACAGACTTGGAGAATGAATTTATGGTTATGGGGGAAAGAGGGGAGGGCTAGATTGGGAGTTTAGGATGGACAGGTACACACTGCTGTATTCAAAATAGATAATCAACAAGGACCTACTGTGGAGCACAGGGAATTCTGCTCCATATTCTGTAATAACCTAAATGGGAAAAGAATTTGGAAAAGAATGGCAATGGGATTGGCTTAGTCACTAAGTCGTGTCTGACTCTTGTGACCTCATGGGCTGTAGCCCGCCAGGCTCCTCTATCCATGGAATTCTCCAGGCAAGAATCCTGGAGTGGGTTGCCATTCTCTTCTGCAGGGGATCTTCCCAACCCAGGGATCAAACCCAGGTCTCCTGCATTGCAGGCAGTCTCCTGCACTGCAAGCGGATTCTTTACCAATTGAGCAACCGAGCCACCAGGGAAGCCTGAATACGTGAATGTGTATAGCTGAATCACTTTGCAGTACACCTGAAATTAACACGTTGTTAATCTACACTTCAATATATAGTAAAAAAAAAAAAAAATGTAAGTATAGAACCAGTATACCTGGTCAATTACAGGCAAAAAAAGAAAATTTAATTTGGATTTTGTCATCTAAATAGCTGTGAGACTCCTGACACTTTTCAGGCTTTTAAACCCCAGAGTATCAAAAACACCATCACACTAACCAGTGGGTTGCAGCGTGGAAACTGGCCATAAGATTGGAACACATTCCCACCTGCTCACCTGGGCTTTCGAGGGGAACCTGGGACTCCTCCAGGGGGCATTATGTGTGTGAGTTGGACTGAAGTCCTTGGCTAAAACCACTGTTGGATTTTTTTCTTTATGTGTTATATTATTATTAGCTGGACACCTGAATTCTTCCACCAATCCCAGATCCAAATTAGACGTGTCACTTCTTAAAGGGTGAGGCTGGAAGACAGAGGATACTATTAGTAATAGGGAGGCAGAGGAGACACCCGTGAGCACTTCCTTTCATGTCACTGAGTGCTTCTTGTGTTACAGCCGTAGGAAGCTGCCATTTTTGTGGGTCCGGTTTTTATGTCATTCATCCTAATACATTGTCTCCTAGAAGTCTCACAATAAGTGCACTGATTTTACCCTGTTTTCGTATGAGAACACTGAGGTGCGAGAATGCAATTCCAGGCCATGGGCGATCCCAGCTTGTCCCAGGTGTAATTTCAGACACTGTACTCTCATACCCATGACCCTTAAGGGCCCATCTTTGACCCGATTCCACAGCCCCGCGAACTTCTGATGATGAAGGGTGAGCAAACATGACTGACCAGGTGTTGCCCAATAAATGGCCACATGCAGGCGGCCACGTGGATGGGGGGCAGGGTGGACTGACCACCCTGCCTTGGGCAGCTGCGCCTTCACCTGACTGTGGCGGGAAGCTCGAGCTCATGGACCCCAAGTGCCTGTGGACTCTCCCGGAAGAAACAGCAGGGCCCCTCGGGGAGCCACTTGTCCCGTGAGGCGATGCCTGGGAAGGACACAGTGCGATCTCCACGCCTCTCCCTGCCTCAGGCCACCAGGGCTGATGACCCAAACATCGAGGTCCCTGCCCAATGCTTCACTGAGGAAAGCCGGGTGCCCACCACACATCTCGCCCCTGCCGGGAGGTCAACACGTAAGCTGTCTTCTCCTTACGCCCTAAGTTTATTTCACAGTTTGGACCTTGCCTGTTCAGTCTTGGAAATATCTCAAATATGCATATACTGTGTTCTGAAGAGCTTCCACAGACACTGTTTATTAGTCACTTTGATCTAATTCATCACACAGAAAAATCTCAAACAAGTACCGAGAGTCCTTTCAAGGGGCGGGGGAGGGGGGGGGGGTGGGGGGAATGCATGTTGAGACAATAAAAGTCTGCCTAAGCCCCCAATTCCCACAGCTCAGCCGTTGGTGCCATGGGTTCAAAAATGTAATTAAAAGGAGACCGTCGATTTCACTCACCATTGTCAAAAGGCCGCGTCACCCCCTGGAGGAGAGGTGCGTTTAGTCAATTTCCCCGTCCATGCCAAAGTTTCGGAGAGATCCTTCACTTTATAAATCAACTCACAGCTTAGAACATCCTGGCAGCCCCTTCAAGGAACCGAAGGGAATGACAGGCAAAGAGAGGATAACCATCATAGCTTGACTGGATACAGGTGTTTGCGTTTACAGACGAACCGCAAACGCCTGGATCTCTGACAGGCGTTGACGCTATCAGTGCATCGCAGCTATTATTGGCTCCGGTCGCCAAGGGCTGGGGGGCCTCTCCCTTAGCAACATCTCTGAGGCTGATAACATTTGGCTGAACTTTTCAGATCTTAACCTCCCTTCTGACTTTCTGCAGTCAAACCCGCCTAAACTGATCAGAAGAAGAGACACGCAGTGGGAAGACAAGTAAAATATTATTGACTGGACTGTTTCATGTCTATTAGGAAGAAAGAGCAGAGAGCGGAGGGAGAACCTTACAGCTTGACAGGCTTCAAGATAATCAGGGGAGGAATCAGGGCTGCACAGTAACCCTCGGTGAGGTTGGAAAGCACGGGCTCACGAGAGGTCATTGTTCTGTGCGGGAAACAAACAGGGTGCTGGGCGAACAAGGCAAGATTGCATTCCTCCGCCGGACCCTGCTCCTCTCCAGAGGCAGGCGGACTCCTACGCCGAGCACAGGCTTGAAATCAGGGAGCCCTGTGGCTCCAGAAGAGGTCTCACTCTGAAGGCTTTTTTTTTTTCTTTCCTGGCCTCAGGCACATCCCAGCACCTTTGTTCAAGGCTGAGGCAGGCCCTGCAGACACAGGCTATGCTGCCCTTGAAGAACTTGGCCCTGACAATTGGTATTGTCAATTTGTTTCACTTCCCTGCTCCTTGCCCAGGGGGGCCAGGACTAACCTCTTGACCTCTCCAAGTTCAAGTCTTCAGCAGTCTGTGTGTGTGTGTGTGTGTGTGTGCGCGCACGTTGGAGGGCTGGTGGCTGGAAGGGCCCTGCGTGCTCTGAATGAACCTGAGGTCAGTCACCACGGCCTTCCACGACCTCACAAAGGGGTCATTTGATGGAAAACATGCTCCCTAGTGCCCCCCAACCCACTGGGAAGGACGATACCCCACTTGATAACCACAAACAAGGTCAAGTTTGCTGTCCAAAGCAGAAGCCAGGGTCTCAGATGCCGAGTTGGCCCTCTGTCAATCTCCAGCCCCACACCCCGTTACCCACCATTTTTTTATGCTGGTGAGAACACCAGCAGACAGACACGGAGACCTCAGACGCCCTACTAGCGCTCCCCACTGTCCTGTGGGTCTGCTCATCGTGGAGCCATCTCTCTTCCAGAGACAGGGCCTGTTTTCCCCTGCCGTGTTTCTACTTTGCATCTCAGCAGCCTTGATCTGTACAAACAGTTGGCTACTGGTTGGCCACATACACTGTCCTCCCATCCAGGGAACTATCTGCTGCTCTGGGACCACGTGACTTTGTCACCGGGAGTTTCTGGCCCTGCAGGAAGAGTGGGTGGGTGACATTTCAGCAAAACCCCAGGACAGGGTGACAGAGTTAGGATGACAGTACTAGAAGGAACTAAAAAGCCTGCTTCTCCAATTCTTTAATCCCAAATACAGGGAAACTGAGGCACGAGGCAAGGAAAGGAAAAACACTGGGGTTTATAAAAACCTGTCCCCACACACTTGCCTCAAGACATGCTCAGATATATGTCCGTCCAGGCTCAACATCTCCTGCTCCCATCCCCTTACTGCCCTGTACATCCACGTTGGTCTTTGATTTCCCTCCTAGGACCTGCCACAGAGCTTTCTAGAAGCCTGTTTCCATGACATGATGGTGATAATGATGATGATGATGACAGCAGCCATCAGGTATCAAGCATTGCACTATGCCAGGCCCTGGCCTAAGGCCATCACATAGATCATTTCACTCAGTCCCCAGCATGGTTCTGCTTTGCATTAGGGAGGCTCCAACCCCATCATGGAAGAAGCATCACCATTGCAGGGGAAACCCAGAGAGGTGACATATCTTGCTCAAGCTCACATAGGAGAGCCAGGAGTCGAGCCTGTTTCTCCACACAGCCACCCACCAGGGTTGTCCCAGGGTAGGTGGGTCTGTCCCCAGGATTCTCAACCAGTCTGGAGACCTCTCAGTCTCCAGACACTCCAGGGGTTTGACTTCCTGGAGACCTCTGGGAAATGGACCGCAACTTTCCCCTCCTGTATCAGCCGCTTCCTGGCTGCTCCTCTTTCCCCTCAGCCCAGAACCCACATAGGTTCATCAAACTGACTGCTTTCAGCTGCAGACTCAGTGTCCTCACCTGACCCACCTTTTCCCCGCCACCAACCAAGTTCAGATCCTGCTCCATCCTTTTCCGTATTCACCATGCAGTGCGAGGTCTGCCACCTACAGACTTAGAAAGTTTTGTGGCCACACCTCCTTCCCATCTGTCTCAGCAAACCATCCTTCTGCTGAAGACAAAACCTTCTCTCTCCTCTCCTCCATTCTCTCCATCATCACTGGCTCAAGGCTCCTCCAGCCTAAACTAGCCACCCTCGATCCTCACTTGCTCCCCTTACCTGCTCACGTCATCCATGAATTTCCTGCAGCCAGATCTAATGGGCACTTCTCAAACCTTACACTGGTGGACACTCTGCTGCATGTACCACTGGTGACCACTTCTGCCACCTTGAAACTGTCTACCACCTTGACCACTGCTTTTCCTTCTATCTCCCTCACCACTCAGGCTCAGTTCCATCTGTGGCTTCTGCATTCCCAACCTGCTCCTTGATGTTGGTTTTCTTCAGGCTTCCATTAATAATCCTTACACCTTTAATTGCCAACCCAGGCACCATCCAACCCATTCCCTATAGACTTCAGACTTAGGTTATATCTGGCTGGACCGTTTCCTTCAACAAAAATCATGTGCTCATGCTAAGTGCCCTGTGTCTATGATTTTTTTCATGGTTATTAGGTAAGCTGGTTTGGGATTACAGCTGGCTTCCTGGGGTGATTGACCACTGGGATAAAGTGTACTGATGACAACCAGAGGTGAATTTCCAGCTCAAGGTCATTCTATTCCTCATGTTGAATTAACGGTTAGTTCCCCCAGCATGTGAAAGAGGTGAGAGTTGGTCTCAGCTCTGATAACCAGACTCTACCAAAGGTGAGGCCTTGAGCTTTGGAAGAGGAATCAAGAGTTAGCCACCTTCTTCTCCCACAATACTGCACAGCCATGTCCATCTGTCCTTGTTCTAAGCTGATCTCCACTTGCACCCTTTCTAAACCCGAGTCTATGCTTTAGAGAGGAGTCACGTGTTGATGATGGATAGAGCCAGCCTCCAGCTCTTCTGGGCCCAGTGCTTCCAGGGCACAGGTGAGCCATGGTGTGGCTTTACCCTTGGTGCATAGGGCAGGCCCCATTCATGTGTACTCCCCCCGGGAATAGGGTGGCCCCCTGTAGCTGTGTGATACCATGACTCTAGGAGAGGTTTGGGAGGTGGTCACAGGAAGAAGCACCCTCTTTAAACAGGTTTGACATTGCTCTGTCCTCAAAATTGCTGCCCCTGATGTACAAGGACCTGAAGGTGAAGCAGATGATGGGTAGCCATTTCTTCTTTCTGTTCCAAATCTTAGAACCTCCATGCCTGTGTACTAAGTCATGTCTGACTCTTGGGGACCCTGTGGACTGTAGCCCTCCAGGCTCCTCTGTCCATGAGATGCTCCAGGCAAGAATACTGGAGTGGGTTGCCATGCCCTCCTCCAGGGGATCTTCCCTACCCAGAGATTGAACGCATATCTCTTATGTCTCCTGCACTGGCAGGCGGGTTCTTTACTACTAGCACCACTTGGGAAGCCTCTTAGAAGCTCCATCCAAGTCTGAAGACACAGAGGGTTTGGGGGAGGAAGTTTGAGGCCGGAGGCCTGCATTCAGCTTCCCCCTGTGTCATTCACGTGCTGATGACTTTGGGAAACTGGGTTGATTCAAGCCTAAGGCAATGAATGAGTAAACCAAGGGCAGAGGTTATAGCCAGCGGTGGGGGTGGTGTCTGCTCGGTCCCTTCCTGGGCCCTCCTCCTGTGTGTCCCTCTGCTGGCCCCCTGTCCCCAGCTGGCCCCTTCTCACCTTCCAGGTTCAGCAGTCACCTCCTCGGAGAGGACTGCCTGCCACCCGTGATAGCATAGCGCCAAATCCTGTCACTTTCTAACTGAAGGCTCTGTTTTATTTTCTGAAGAAGATATGAACGGGCATTTTTAAAATTTATTTATTTGTTGTATTTCTTAATTCCCTGGTGGTCTAGAAGTTCTAGATCTTAGTCTGAGATAGAATGTGCCTGGCTCATAGTAGGTCCTCAATAAAGAGTCACTGATTAGCAAATGAAGGAATGAAAAACTGGTGATTTGACATCCTCCACCCTAGGGAGGATGACTTCCCTGGTGGCTCAGACGGTAAAGCGTCTGTCTACAATGTGGGAGACCTGGGTTCGATCCCTGGGTCGGGAAGTTCCCTGGAGAAGGAAATGGCAACCCACTCCAGTACTCTTGCCTAGAAAATCCCATGGGCAGAGGAGCCTGGTATTCATGGGATCACAAAGAGTCGGACATGACTGAGCGACTTCAATTCACCCTAAGGTGGGGTGGCCTCAGGGCTTTCAAAGGCCAAATTCTTATATTTCAGTGGTTCTGCTTTTCCTCCAAACACTTCATCAATGATATAATAGCTGGGAGTCCTCTGGTGTATGTATCCCCACTTTGGATTCAGGGTCCCTAATCCAGGGATGGGTCCCACCATCACCCTGCACCCTTTCAGAAGAGCCCGTCCTGAATCCAATCCCCCAGGCACTCCTGTGCACTATTTCCCCTAGAGAAAATGAGAACTATTTCACATTAGATAGGATCAGACCTTCCCCATGCAAGAAGTGTCTGTTGACACCTTCTGAGAACCGAGTGCTCACAGGCAGCGGAGCTGGGACTTTTATCCTCCCAAAGCCACTCCAGAGGAGGCCCAGGCACTGCCCCCCTCTCAAAACCCTTCTTCCCTTTGATCTCATGTGATTCTCCCCAAAGTTGAGGGGCTTCCCTTGTGGCTCAGCCAGTAAAGAATCTGCCTGCAATGCAGGAGACCTGGGTTCGATCCCTGGGTTGGGAAGATCCCCTGGAGAAGGGAAAGGCTCCCCACTCTAGTATTCTGGCCTGGAGAACTTAATGGACTGTATAGTCCATGGGGTCACCAAGAGTCAGACACGACTGAGCGACTTTCACTTCACTTCATTTCAAACTTGTGAGTAAGCGAGATCTAACACGTTAATGTGTACGTGCAACAAATCCTACTAGTGTCCAGGGTCATCGGCATTGTGTCTGGTGGTTCCACAGCTGCTGCTGCTGCTGCTAAGTCGCTTCAGTCGTGTCCGACTCTGTGTGACCCCATAGACTGCAGCCCACCAGGCCCTGCTGTCCCTGGGATTCTCCAGGCAAGAACACTGGAGTGGGTTGCCAATTCTTCCTCCCGTGCATGAAAGTGAAAAGTGAAAGTGAAGTCACTCAGTCGTGTCCACAGCAATTACACCCAAATCTTGACTGTCTGTCCTCAGGGGCCCTGTTCATCGTTTCTCTCCACCTGGACTACAGCCCCCTGAGGGCTAAGTTGGGACACCTCCCCCAACTTATGTAAATAAGAGTTCACTAAAGAGCACCATAAATAGAGAGTGCTGGTAGACCAGCAAGCCATCCTGTTTGGCTGATATATAGATACACCAGGAAGAAAGAAATGACATAGGAGAAAAAATGAAAAAGTAGTTCGGAAGGGGGGAAGAGTCATATGTAGAAACAAAGAAAGATTAAGGGCAAAAATTCATTAAGATCTTTCAAAAAAAAACAAACAAACTATTCATGGTATGTGCAGGAGTGAGGGGCTAGAAGGTTAAGCAGAGCTGTCCTCTTGGCCTGAACAGTCTAGTCTTACATCATCCCTCTCTGCTATCTCTCCATGCTATAAACCATAAGCAGCTCCATTCCAGCAATTTCCAGGAACAACCAGCTGTCCAACCCTAGAAAAATCACCCTCAGATGCAATGATGGTCATCAGAGCAGTGTCACCCCAAGTCCTGAGGAAATCCAGGCTGGAGGCAGCTCTGGCCCCTCAATAGAGGTTTACCAAATGCCCTTGGCAGACTTCCCTGTGCCAGGCAGAATCTGGAAGGAAACTGCCTTACAATCCTTCTGCTGTCCTTATTGCTTCTTAGTCAAGCTCACCTTTGGCCTCTCGGAAAGCCAACTACCTGAAGTCACAATAAACAGCCCATGTGCACACATGCATGCCTTACCCCTGGGGCTTCCCGGGTGGCGCTAGTGGTAATGAAACCTGCCTGCCAATGCAGGAGACGCAAGAGGGGTGGGTTTGATCCCTGGGTGGGGAAGATCTCCTAGAGTAGGAAATGGCAATCCACTCCAGTATTCTTTTTGTAATTATTATTTATTTACTTTAATTGAAGGCGAATTACTTTACAATATTGTGGTGGTTTTTGCCATACAGTTTCACTCCAGTATTCTTGCCTGGAAAATCCCATGGACAGAGGAGCCTGGCGGGCTACAGTTATGGGGCTGCAAAGAGTCAGTTCAGACATGACTGAGCAACTGAGCACGGGCCTTACCCCTAATGGGTGGGCACAGGAGATATTACTCAGAAAGCTGAGGTAGGGACTTCCCTGGTGGTCCAGTGGTTAAGACTCTGTACTCCCAATGCAGGGGTCCCAGGTTCAATCCCTGGTCAGGGAACGAGATCCCACATGCCGCAACTCAAAGTCCTGCATGCTGCAACTAAGACCCAGAGTAGCCAAATAATTTTTTTTTTTTTAAAGAAAGCTGAGGTAGTCTGTGTGATAAATGGACAGGGCTCCAAAGGTCCCCTGCCATTTCTGTGGACCACCCCAGAGTTCAAGTCCAGAACAAGAGCCTAGAGGTCTCTGAAAGCCCCCATGGGGTACCCCCTTGGTCATTGACAGCCTGCCCTTTTCTTCATGTTTTGAAGGGCTTTTCATATACACAGACTTCTTCATCAGCAAGTCTGAATTTATAAACAGTTACTCTTATTCAGGAAAGCAGAGATGAGCAGTTTTATGTAAAAGTTACATCTCCATTTAAGAAAAAATATATAATTCCACATTCTACTGTCCCTCGAACTTTATTCCCGTTTATGTAGATCTTAATACAGTTATATAGTCGCAGGGCTAACGTCCCCTTTGGATGGTAATGAGGTCCTCTCGAACCCTTTAGCTGCTATAAAGTATGCAGAAGTTAAATGCACAGATGGAAAAAAATTTGTCTCAATTTTATACTTCTGCAAAATGGTAATTTTGTACTTAAAATGTACAAGATGGATGTTCAGAAATATAGGCTGATAGCCTAAATTATATTTGGTCATAATTTATGTAGTACAGTCCCAAAGAGATACAAAAAGGCAGAGCATAATTTATCTGCTGGAATCAGCGATAGCTTTGCTAAAACTACCATTTAGTCCATCCCCCACAGTTTTGAGCGGCCTCCGTCCTCAGGGCTCACTCTATTTAAGTTCCCCATACTGTTGTTTGATCACATATTGTAGTCTATAATTTGCCTATCATCTGAAGCAAATTTAGGTCCCAGAAGTTATGATCTCTATGTAGCAACCACTTTATTTGGTAAATGCAAAATATTTATAGCAATATAAAAACCAGATGAAAATAAAATTCCTATAATCATTGGAACATACACACTTTATCACTGGGGCTCATAACGACCGTCAGAGAAGAACTAGCATGTTGCCTAACAAAATTACCTTTGGATGTGTACTTGAACTTGCTGATGCTCAAGAACCAGAGAAACATGTTCTCCAGCATCCTTTTCATCCTGCCAGTGGCAGGAAATGCCAAGCATGGGCTCTAGATAGGGTTGCCCAAAAGGAAATTAGATGAAAGGCAATGGGCAGGTAAGTTGTTGTGGCACCTTGGATATGGAAAGGAATTTCCAAGTAGAAACAAATCAGCTGGTGAGGGCACTGCTCTGGACAGGCTCACCCCTTTTCAGCCAGGGACACTGACCAAATAATGAATGTTGACCATAACCCCATCTTTGACCCAAGTGAACTTCCACGTTGATGAAATGGCTTGGCTTCTTCTTTGGGCCGTCTTTCAATGCCAGCCTTCTCACACCTCTAATTGTTTCTCTTTGTGTTTCCAAAATGTTCATGTGGGAGATGGTCAGGCCGGACCCTACAGAAGACCTGAGACACAGTCTGTCAATAGCTCCTTTAAAAAGCAGCTAGCTCTTCAAAAGAGTGTGGGGAGAAGCAGAGAGAAGACAGACCTCAACTAGAATGGACATCTGGAAACCAGAGTGATGGCATCTATGCAGTTAATAACAAAACACTTGTTGAGTGCATGTGCCATAGATAATATTTCTTATAACAACCCTGAAAGGTAGAGTTTGTCTTTCTTTCATGATCTATATGCAAATTAAGGCCCAGAGAGTTTGGTCGGTCAATTAAGGGGTCTAGGTGGATGTAACACCCAGGTCTGACACCATTCAAGATGGTGGTCTCACCTGCTGAATTTTTCCATGAGCCAACACAGGACATCAAGCTTTCCAAGACACCTCTGCAAGAATATTGCTTCTCTATCCTCAGAATTGTCTCCACCCATCTCCCCCTCCTTGCATGCAGCCCTCAAGGTTGCCTTCAGCTGAGTGAAGATGAAATAGAGCCCCAGATACATCTCTCAGATAAAAACTTCAACTGAAGCCTCATATATTTCATAGATACTAAAGAGCTCATGGCTCTTTGAAGACGAGTGTTAGTATTAATCATTGTAGTTGTTCAGATCATTTCCTCGTTTTTAACATCACCCAAGCCCTCCCACCAAAAAGGCACCATTTCTGGGTCCTAGGGAGCCAGACCCTAAAGGATGCACTGGAATTCTCTGGATACTTACTTCCTTCTTCCTTGCAACTTATTTCCAGTTTCAGATACTTAAGTCTAAGAGAATATCCCGTTTTAAATTCTTTTTTACCCCCAAAATGCTTAAGCACACATTTCATAGAATTCTGCTTAAATCCAAGTGTAATTTTACAAGGTCTCTTTTAAACACTGTTTTTCCATACATCACACTGAAAAGAGGGAAAGAAAAAGACCCAAAAATAAATGCACAACCCAAAATTAAAGAGGACGTAAGAAGGGCAAAGGAAATACCTTAGGCTAATTTATCCCCAGGTTCTATAATTGCTTCAAGACCAAATATAGGCTGTGAAAGTATCTGAGTGGGAAGAAACTCTTAACACACAAGAACTGTTCTGCAGTGGGAGAAACTAACGTTCAGAAAAGAGACATAATAAACCAGTAAGGAGAACAATTATGTTGTGATTTGGGTCTTCCCAGGTAGCATGTGAACAATGAGTGTGTCCTTCAGTTCAGTTCAGTCGCTCAGTCGTGCCTGACTCTTTGCGACCCCATGAATTGCAGCACACCAGGCCTCCCTGTCCATCACCAACTCCCAGAGTTCACTCAAACTCACATCCATCGAGTCGGTGATGCCATCCAGCCATCTCATCCTCTGTCATCCCCTTCTCCTCCTGCCCCCAATCCCTCCCAGCATCAGGGTCTTTTCCAATGAGTCAACTCTTCGCATGAGCTGGCCAAAGTATTGGAGTTTCAGCTTTAGCATCAGTCCTTCCAGTGAACACCCAGGACTGATCTCCTTTAGAATGGACTGGTTGGATCTCCTTGCAGATCCACACACACTTGCAAGGAGTGTGTCCTTACCCTGCTGTATTTAAACTGGAGAACCAACAAGGCCCTACTCCATAGCACAGGGAACTCTGCTCAACGTTACGTGGCAGCCTAGATGGGAGGGGAGTGTGGGGGAGAATGGATACATGTATATGTGTGGCTGAGTCCCTTCCCTGTTCACCTGAAACTATCACAACATTGTTAATCAGCTATATTTCAATACAAAATAAAAAGGATTTTTTAAAAAATTGAGTGTGTTCTCAAAAGTCAATACCTATTGCACTTAGAGGTGATGTCAAGAATATGTGACTTACAGAATCATCCATAATGAGTCACCAAGCCCTCCTCCAGCCTGGGAAAGACTTGAAGGCAAGTCTGTGAGAGACTGATGGATTTCATTCATCTGTGGCCTGCCAATCCGCCCTCCTCCCCATGCAGAAGCAGAAGGAGGAAGGGAGCAACACTGACTTTTGTCAGAAGCCTGCCTTGCGGGCATTTGGTTTGCGTTCTCTCTTTTGATCATAAATAATCTTGTGAGTGATTCCATTGCACGGGCACAGTACAGGTGCTCTACTACAAAGGCCAACTACTTTCACAAGGACACACACAAACGGATCACAATTCATATAGAAATGCTATTACAGAGGTTATTCCAGAGGGATAAACTACTAATGATACCTGGGTAGGGCTGGGGGAGACCACATTCAAGTTGAATCTTGCAAGATGGGATGGTATTTGTGATCATAGTTCAAGGAAGGGACAGAAGTACACAAGTCCAGAGAAGAGGTGCTTTAGAACCCCACAGGAAGTGCTTCTCCAAGTGCTGAGCCAAAGGGCTGTGTTGTTCATCACCTTCTCAGAAGTCATTCAAACCAGCACCGCCTCCCCGCCACTCTACAGTCAGGAGCTCTTGATATGCAATATTAGAGAGTGCCAGGATGGGAAAGGCACCACATAAAATCAAATTCTTTTCTATTTTAAGTTGAGTGGTGCACCGGTTCAGCTTTAAAACCTAATTTCTTAAAAGTTTCAAAGGGGAAAAAAATGTGCCTTTGCAATTGGAATCGAGTCCACATAAATTAACAGGCCGGCTCTCCGTATCCATCTTTCAGAACTTGCCCTGATTGTTCATTTTAATCAAGCGGCCCACATTCTTTGACTTTTCATCCTTCACTGCCCAGAATGATGCACTGCAGCTACTGATGACACGCAAATGTTAATTTTGCTCAAGTTCAAACATCGTCCAAAAAGGGCCTATTTTAAAGACTGCTTGGCAAACACCAGCTGAAAATGAGGATGAACAGAATCAAACACCACCAAGAAACTCAGAGGAGAGAAAGCTCTGGTCCTCTGGAAACTCACAAGTTTTCATCTCTAAATCCTCCATCTCTCCCAGGTCAAGGAGAATCGCTGATCTCTTGAGTCAGAAGGGAACTCAGATATCATCCCAGCCCTTCCAGAGGTCATTCAGCAAGGTCGTGCAGGAGCTAACAAACCCTTGGTAAAGGAGCCTTTTAGTAAATTGTGAAACCCAAGCCTTTCAAGTCTTTCTGTTATTTACCAGGCTTCAGGAAGAGGAAGGCATGTCGCACACACAGACACACACACGTTTAACTAACAGGCTTATGTAGACCTCAGGCGACCCGTCACCAATCACCTGCTACCTCGACACTGCCTCTTCGGCATGGGAGGCCACCATTGCCTACGGAAGGACACAGAGTAACAGCTGCTCGGAGGGGCTGCAAAAGGAACTGCATGCTTGAGTGAGGAGCACCATCCCAGTTCCTCTCTAGAGCTTGTCAAAATCCCAACCGTGTCCACAGGCATCTGATCAAGCAAGATTCAGATTCACATTCAGAAGTCATTTAGTGAGCACCTACTTTGCAAGGAGGTCCCATTGAAGTTATCTATGGGTATATTGTGTCATTTAATACAGCCACACATAAAGAAATTCACGTGTATTATAATCAAAGCAGTTTCATATTAAAATAGATTGGAAAGAATTGAAGGAACTGGGACCCACTTAAAAACTCTGAAAACTTGTATAGACTTTGTCCCTCTTCACTCCCCTGGGTCACTTTCCATTGGATTATCGTGTTTTATTTTCTTTGTATTTCCTCATCACTGAAATTAACTGAAATATCATCTCTTTGTCTCTGCCCTACACCAAGAACCATCAGAAAATAATCTTATCTGTATCAATCACTACTGTGTCCCCAGAATACTCAAAGGATATCTTTGAATGAATGAATGAAATAATTATGATCTGTTTTTCACCAGGATTCTCCAAAGCTAGATCATGTCATAAAGCCCCCCAGCAGAAAAGGCAGGGGTCTGCGGGTCCCCAAAACTTGGAGAACCATGTCCCAGCAACATGGCCCTAGAGAATAACTTAGCTGAATACTGTGGTCCAGGCATCTCGGTGCCCTTGCCCCCAGAACGCCAGCATCATGTAAACAAAGCATCGGCAGTGACGAGTCCCGGTTTCCGCAGCCCATCAGATGAAACTGCTCACCGTGGCCGCCCATCTTCTGCCAAGAAGAGGCGAGACACTTCCACTGCGACGTCAAAAAAATGACTGCAGCTATTCCCTGAGCGATAACAGCCCATCTTGAAATGCGGGACATGTTTCCTTTGCCTTATAATAATTGCGTTCTGTCTTTTAACCCTCAAAGTGTTAAGTGTCGTCATTTCCTCTGGGGATGCAAAGATCTGGGGTTAACAACTTTCTCTTTTAAAAATTCATAAAGGTGCAAACAAACAGCCATGCAGCCGATGGCTACACACGGGAAGAAGCCAAGGGAGAAAGAGGGAGAAAAAACAACCACCACCACGTTCTCCCCCACAGGACACTTGGCAATTAACTCCAGCTATGTCAGCAATTTTTTTGAAAAATTTCCTAAACATGGAGAAGGCTTATCCTCACCCTATGAAAGACAAAACCACTGCAGTGACTCTCCCATGCATTACAATGTGTGTGTCTTACTTCTTAACCAAGCCGCTAATCACGCAAATTATTGCAACTAATTACATCTGAAGGTCTAATTAATTCTTTCAGTACCACATCATTTAGTACGCATTCACAACACAGCACCTGTTTTGAAAATCCTTGCAGTTAATTTGTTTATAAACAAACACTATTTGCATAAAATGTTTAATGAATGGTTTAACAGTTAGTACAATACTCCAGTTTTGTCTTAGTAGATTTGAGGTCATCAAAGGCCACGATAAATTAATTTTAAACTATACAAATTAATTTAAATAGAATGTGTGAATTTCTCATTAATAAAGAAAACATTTCCAACATGTTAATTAATATCTCTGTAACAGGCTAATTACTGCCTGCACAACAAGTACATCTTGCGAGCAAACCTTAAAGATTTGGGGGGCAAGGGGGTGGGGACTATTTTAAAGCTGCAAGAAAAAGTGCAATTCAGAGAAAAACACCAGACCCAATTATTCTGAGGAATTTAGTGTTTCGAGCAGGCCAACCAGCCAAAGAAGTGATCCCCTCCCCTTGCTTTCCAGATACAGCACATTTCAGTCATCAAGAAAGAGACAGTTAAAAAATGTTTCTATCATGACTCCGCAAAGATGGGTAGAAGATGCTTGCCTTCTGGTAGAAACATGCAATTAAGGAAAATATTAGTTCTTCTGAAAGGAAAAGATCTCTCTTGTGAATTTAGGGCATACTGGCTGTATGTGTGCCCTAGTGGTAAATATGGATTTTATTAAATAAATCTGCATCTTAACAGCAGAATCTGAGGCTCAGCCACCATCATTTCCCCTGTGGTAAACCTTGGAAAGACACTTCGTGTAGAAACTAAAGAGGAACAACATTATCGCTTGGCGGGGAGCACAGCCCTTACCAGAGCCATCACTGAAATATGTTCACAACCCTAAAGTTTGTTTCTGATTTGCAAGCATTTTCACATTTGATAAGCACCTGTTGTAAATTTACATCCACTCAGGAAGTATTCTTACGATAGGAAGCTGAGCATTGTAAAGCATATTTATATTCTTACCCTTGTGCAGCGTTGCTGCTTAATGCTCAGGCTGATGAAATCACTGGCTATACAGGACCCAACGGGAAGTGCAGCACCACCTAATTCTCATGGCATCATCCCTGAGGAACTGCAGGTCCCTTCCCCCTGGAAAGGATTTTACTGGCACTGATCAACAAGCACTTGGGTTTTAAGTCCATTAACTTGAAGTGTGTGCGTGTGCACGTGTGTGTGTTTGTGGAGGCTGTGGGGGTGGAATGACAGACAAAGAGAAGCACAGACTTCACACTTCCTTGAGACATGCCATTACACTACAGAATCAAGAAACCATCCCCAAATAAGTAGGAGCCTCAGGCCCTGAGCGCCAGGGAAAAGCAGGCACAAGCCTCTGATGGAACCCAGATTTCCAATCTGGTGCCGCTGCCCACGGAAGGGAACCCACTGGCCACATAGGCCCTCGGTCCTGATGTTTCTTTAGGGGCCCATGGAGAGTGAAAACGCCCCAGGCAGTCCACTGCCAGGCTGCCCCAGGGGGCCTGTGGGCTGTGAGAATCCCCTGGCTTGGCTCTTTTGGCAGATCGGTGGCAGCCAACATCCATGTACCCAGGAGGGCCCCAGCTCTCCCGGCCCCACGGTTCCACCCAAAGCCAAGTATTTCCCAGAGACCCCGGGCACTGATGGCTGACACAGCAGAGGAATGATAAATTTCAGAAAAGGCAAGCAAGCCCGTGCTGCTCTTTTAAAACTCTTCATTCTTTCCAAGTTTCCCACCAACAGCCGCACAATAAAAACTCAGTGCTTGAGAGACAAACATTTCAAGAGGACAGGCAGGATGAAGAGAAACAAGCTCTTCGCCCTTAGGACACAGATGTAAGCTGCTTTACCTCTAAAATGCAAACAAACAAACCCCTAAGAGTCAGGGCAGTTAGCACCGGGGAGCTGGCACGGGCCGGGGGGGCAGGGGGGACTATCAGAGAACATCTTCCCATTCCAGAAAGAGCAGGAATGGGCACCTGGCTCTGCTGGAAAAGGTCAGAGAGCCTCGAAGCATAGATGGGACCAGGGAACCCTGACGGCCACGTGATTCCTAACTTCTCTCCAAAGTCGGCGGCAGAAGGCGTCCAGACGCCCCTCTCGCACAAGATCCTTCCCAGATCTGGAGCCTGGCCTTTTCCTCTCCCCATTAAAAATCACCAGCATTTCGCAAATAAAGGCGATCACCATGTGAAAAATTATCTTTTAAAATGGAGTTTAATTTGCATATAAGGAACGAGAGATTTATGACGAGCAGCATCGTCCAGTACTGCATCTGCCTAGCATCAGTCGTAATTTAGATTGTTTGTGACTGATCTTAAATTCTAAAGCTTGGAGAAGATGAAGTACTCTGTTGCTGTATTATTGTCAGGAGTCTAAGACTTACCAGAGATTTATTAGTAATCTTATCACAAACATGTCTCAAGTTTTTGCTTTTAATATGTGCCAAGCTCCTCTGAGGAATTTTCCTCGCTGCAATTATATTCCTCAATGCATGCATTCTGAAGCTGAGTTGATTTCCTTCCCAAAATAAAGCGACCTATCATTACACCACAGCAGCTCTTGTACATTTTTCCTCTGCTACTTAATAATCAATGTATTCATCATTAAAATCTGAGCCCTGAAGCAATGGTTTTTAGCATATTCTAATGACTAGCGACTTGCAAATTACAATGACCTTTCATGTACATTCTGTAAGCACCTTGTTCTAATGTGTACTGTATTTATAGTTTGCCAATACAAACTAGCCAAAGATTGGATAATTACTGTAATCTATTAGCTCGATTGCTTTCCCTGCTCATTTATAGCATGTGCCACGCAGGCCATTTTCAAAAGCTGGCCTATCTTTCATCTCCCGCAAGCTCAGAAAGTAAGGGATACTTCATCTTCACAATATACACACTTACTAACGTCTGAAGAGCGGCCCATCTCAGCTCAAGGAGGTTTCAAAAATAAAGAATCTTCCTTCCTATTAGTGTCATAATGCTATTTGTGACTGACAAAAAACACCGCTCCGAGAGTGTAAACTTTCGTTGAAGAATGTCAAGGCCAGTTCCATTTTCTGCCCATTACTCTGACCTCCAAATAGCATTTAATAAGATCTGCTTGTTTTCCTCACTTTGAAAGAAAAAGATAAAGGCACTTCCCTTAAACAAGAAACAATTTTTTCGCTATAAGTAAATGTTGCGAGGGAAGCATTAAACTTTTATTTTTTTTTTTTAAGCACGGTGCTGTGACCGGGGAGCCGATAAGAGCTGTGTGTTGGAAGTACCAGCTCAGGTCGCCCGCTGACCCTCCGTGACGGTGTATTTCAGGCAGTTATGGATAGATAACATTACAGACACTGGTAATTAAAACAACACTAATTTTGTCTCGGTGGCCACGCTTTGTTGTTAGAAGCCATCTATCATGGCCTTCACGCATCACACAATGAGAAGACATTTGTCTACGTATATTGTGCTTGGTCAACGGTTTTACGGATCTCCCCGCGTACCTGGACGCCCAGGCACTTTTAAAGACGTAGTGCTTTCATTTCTACTCTGGTGCTCTGATTAATAAAACATTTTGCATGCTTAGTCAAAACACGCTGCATTTTTTTTCCACCACATATATTCATGGGGGAAAAAAACCATGTTAGTTCCCTTCCTTTTAGCAAGAAAATAACAACAACTACAAAGAAATTCTCATTTGGATTGGAAGAGAAAGAAAAAAAAAATCAAAAATGGAAATATTTGCCTTCTCTGTAAAACAGAGAACAGCCTAATGGAGAGCATGATATTAAAACATACAGGCAACACAAAGCATCTCCTTTAAGACGATACATATTTTTGACTATATGTGCTGTTGATTCTTTCCCCTGCATCCATTTGTTTGATTTATGGACATTCTATTTCAATTTCCCCTTTTATTCCAACATCTACAGTTACATGAAGAGTGATGGCAAGTCAAATGTTTTTATATTTTGGTAATAAAAGCAAAAGAAAAGATGTAGTCCACAGGCACTCCCAGGAAATTAGGGGAGGCCGAGATGCAGACTGACTGGCGTAGTTCTGTTGTAATAAACTAAAGGGAAACTGTAATGGTGTATTTCAAGGGATCTTGACCAAGTGACACAAACAAGAGAAGCAGCAGACAGGACCATTTAACTTCAAACTCCACGGAAGCGAACCAAAACGTAGATTTCCTCCAGCAAGCCCGGCTGGCTACTGGGTGGCCATCTTCATTCCTCAGCAGAAAAGCCACCCCCTCAAGACGCTTCAGGCTCCCCCAACGGCATTTCTTATCGAGTGTCTAGAAGGTGGGCGCTGTTAGAATGCTTTTGTCTAGGTACAGATGATCACAGCCCCTTTTTCCCCTTTGGCTACAGACATACATGGAGTTTCAAATATTAGCTGGAACTCCGGTTCCTAATTGCTCTCTGAGGGAAGGGATCGTAAACGCAAGTATGGATGACAAAGATGCAGGCAGGAATCCTGCATCAAAGCTGTTTGCAAAGTGACACAACTAGTTATTAAAAAGTACATTTTTATTCTAGGCTTACAATTTGCATTCCTCAGAAACCCCGTGGATTTTGAAATGCAACCAAAGAAACATTGGGGTAACTGACCGTTCCTCATACCTACAAAGGAAAGACACCTCAGTATTTTCCCGGCCAGTTTAATACATTCAAGCACTTCTGTCAATAAAAGTAACCCACTCGTTTAAATGAGTTAATATTAGCACATCTTTCTTACCCGCTGCTATAAGCAGTCTGGCTGCAAGTAGGTAAGCAAAAAAGGCCAAGACAATGTGAGTTTATCTGGTCCCACCTGCATTTCTACTCCCGATTCTGCTGAAACAAATGGGAAAGAAAAACTTACTGACTTTTGGCAAACTACAAAGGTTAACTCTATTCATCATGGAGGAACGGATGCTAAGTGCTTTCTGTCTGTCCATATATTTTAAAGATTTAGAAGGCACCTGGTCGTGTTCTCAGGATAAAGACAGCCGTGTTCATCTTTGGCATATGCGGAGTTTTTCTCGCAGCTTTCTCTTTGTATTGCTGGAACTATTGAAATCCTTTTTGGACTAAGGAGTTCTGGAAACAAGGTTATTTTTCAGCGATATAAAAAGCCAAAGCTTTTCCTTCTTCGGATCTTTTGTGAAGTCTTTTAAGGTAAGTGAGAGGATGTGAAGGTGCCTTTACCCCTTGGAGGAGAAGCAGCTCACTCGCTGTAAAGGTAAGAATATAATTCTCATCACCCATATAGTGATAAGACATGCCTCTCCTGATATCGATAAAGCCTTCCCTGGAGAAGATTTCCAGAGACTTGGAAGCAAGTGAACGGTACACTCAGAGGAAATACAAGGTGAAAGAAACCCGGTGGCCTGGTTTTTCGATCTTAACTCTTAAAGCAACAGCTTCCAAAGTTCAGAGCCCAAACTGCCATCTGCTATGTGGCCTCACAGGGGAAGGGACAAGGAAGTTTGGAACCTGATGACCTCCTTGGTGGCCATCAGAGCCTTTCTCTGCAGCATCCCATGTCCCACCTTTGCGAATCGCCCACCAACCACTTTCTCCAACTCATTTACATGAATTTACTTTTTTGCCTTAAGAGGTGGTTGTATGTTAAAACACACAGTGCAATTTTATCTCCATAATATCACAAAAGAAATATTATGTTAGTATAAAGTTAAAAAAAAAATGCTTTCAAAATCTGCTGCTCGGCTAGCAGCAAAGCGCTGCTCAAAAGCGCCACCCACAGGCGGGAGGGGTGTCAAGCCATTCTGGGAGTGATCGTTTTTGTTAATTTCAGCAATCCGAGTGTAAAAAATGACAACGCCACGCAAGTTGAGGGAGGCTTTTGATTGAAGTGACTGATTGCCTCAGCTGCACCTGCGGAAAATTGATGACAATGCTGTCTAAACCATTCATTAGGATTGGGAACTTCACGGCGATGAACGCTGGATTCATAAATTTGCTAGACATGTGTTGTAGATAATATGACAAAGCACTGTTTCCAAATGAACATTTCTTTGACCTAATTTTATCGAAATCATGCGAAGGAAAGAAAGAATACTTGTTCCCAAACTCTTTGGGAACAGCTGCAACTAAAACTGAGTCTCTCTCATTCTCTTTCTGTCTCTCTTTCTCTCTTTGTCTTTCAAATAAATTTCAGTGAAACATATTTGGAATATATCTTCTGGTTTGCTTTAAAATATTTGTTAGAATGACAAGGCATCTATTTTTACCTCTTACGGACAATGTTACTCTCTTGTTTCTCAGATGAAGAAAAATTATTTTAAGGTTTTTTTCAAGATCCCAAATTTGCTAAATTGAGCACTCGCAGAAAATAGATGGTACTACTAATAATAACACCTTCACAGACATCTTGGGAGGAACCATTTCAGTACCAATTGGACCTGCATTCTGTGAGAACTAGACGGGCTACAGGCTTCAAGGGAGGAGAAATCCCTTTAAAAATGGACCCTTCTGGTCAAAAAAGGTGAAACCAGGAAAAAATATGCCATCTGTACACATTTTATATAAGATTCTTGACGTGCTGTTGATTTTAACGTATTGAAACACTATCAATATTGAATGAAGCTTTTTCTGTGTGTCCAAAAAAAAAAAAAAAAGGTTACTGAGAGGGGAGAGAGCATGGAAAGCATGGTGCTCAGACCTGGCTTTGCTTAGCTGCACGCAGGAAGGAAAGGCGGTGGCTGAATCCCTCTCCTAGAGCATTTCCCACTGGAGGTTTGACTTGTTAGGAAAGAGTTACGTTTTTAGAAAAGAATACCTGATACTAAAGAATCTGAAATTCTTGCTGTAGAAATAGATCTGACTCCTACAACAAGGACCCTCTGTCTTGTACTTGGAATCCCCCCCAAAAAAACAAAATGAATATTTATTAACCTAAGAAGAACCTGGCGCAGGTCGGTCCCATGCATCCCAATCTGCCAAACTGCTTCTAAATCTCTTCTCCGGCATTTAAAAGAAATCTATTTTTATAAATTCTCATGAATTTAGGTTTTACTACGAGTAAGGTAATTTCTGATTAGGCATCTTGATTTTTTTTTTTTTTCCTTCTCTTTTTTCCTAACGCGTCCTTGCAAATATCAGGTGCTTATGTTAACCCCGCGCCTGGGTGGAGAAGCACCACAGGTGTGAACAGCAAAGCTAATGGAGCTGAGTTCTGCCAAGCATTTTCTTACTGCTCTAGCAGTTACTCTGAACTGGGAAACATTATCCAGACAAATCCAAACAGGGCTCTTTAAGGATGCTCTGCCCAAGCTGCTGCAGATACAAAATTACCAAATAGATATGCGAAAACCCCTGAATACAGAACATCCGAGTTGTCTTCTAATTGCTATGCTTCATTTTCTAATGGGGGAAATGTGTAAAACAAATAACAGGGGACGGGGAGCTCTGAACAGTAAAAGCAGAATATTCCTGTGTTTCAGTACATCATTTAACTCTCTAATTTAGCCAGATCTGGAAGCCTAGAGCTCCAGCTGCCTCTTGACTATTCAGACCCCATGTGTCTGCTTCACATTCGGGGCAATATGTTTAAAACAATTTCTAGTTCGTCTTGGGTGACCTTCACAATGAGAATTCCAGGCCTGCAAAACGTCTGAGGTCAAACATGCATTGACCTCAACAGTCCACCAGCAAAGAGAGACACATGAGCCCTGGCTGTACTGCCCAGTCCTGGGTACCGAGAGGAACAGAAGGGGACGACAGAGGATGAGATGGCTGGATGGCATCACTGACTCGATGGACGTGAGTCTCAGTGAACTCCGGGAGTTGGTGATGGACAGGGAGGCCTGGCGTGCTGCGATTCATGAGGTCGCAAAGAGTCGGACATGACTGAGCGACTGATCTGATCTGATCTTTGCCCTGGGAGATGTTACAATATGGTCAGGGGTGTGTGTGTGTGGGTGTGAGGGGGTGCATAGGGAGTGAGGAGCAAGGAAGTATGGGTGTAAAATATGCATAAATTCTTGACAGGGCAAGTAAAGAAAACCCTGATGTAGGGACATCCCTGGCAGTCCAGTGGTTAAGACTGAGCAGGGGGCACAGGATCCATCCCTGGTTGGGGAACTAAGATCCTGAATACTGCATGGCACAGCCTAAAAAGGAAAAAAAAAAAAAAAAATCTAATAAACTACTTTTTGAGCAAGCTCTGGGAGTTGGTGATGGACAGGGAAGTCTGGCATGCTACAGTCCATGAGATCGCAGAGAGTCAGACATGACTGAACGACTGAACTGAACTACTTTTAAATGCTGTTCAAAGAAAAGAAAGAAAGAAAGAAAAAGAGGGAAACTCAGCTGCCCAGATGGCTCCACTCTAGGTTAGGTTGACTGGCAGCTCTTGGAAGATGGGGACACGCAAACACAAACAGTAAAATCTTTGGAGGGAGGGGTAGCGGGGGCCTGTATGGCAGAGATATATATACATATGTCTCCAAGGACACATACAGACTAACCTGGGCCTGCTCTTTCCTCCTGCAATTAATTCCCCTCCAACTGTTCTGGCATGGTTCAGCCAAGCAAAGACAAGAAGGGTGGTTCGGGGTGGACTCATTCCCCGCCAACCCTGGCTCTGGCCTGGGCAGACACCTGAGTCTGTAATCCCTGATGGAGATAACCACCGCCCCCACCGCCCCCACCTCCACCTTCCATTCTGGTACTTTTTCAGGAAGCCTTTCTTCTCAACATGAGAAAAAGAGTTCTTTTCCTCCAAGATCTTTAGCTGAGAATCATTTTGCTCATCCTATATGTGCTGGTAATTTCCTTTTTCCAATTCCTTTTGCTCAGAAAGCCTGTGTCATCAACATAGTTTGGGAGTCTACACTTCTTCCAGTGAAAACTCCTTGGACGTGGGGTTTTGCCCCTTTGCCGTATGTGTCCCCTCAAATTCTACTCCAAATCCTCTTCTTTGGTAGCCTGAAAAGGGATCCTTTTTGAGCAAGGTGTGAGACAGCTTCTGTCCTTACTGGGGTCTCAAATGCTGAATTCATCTTCACTTCCCCTTAAACACAAGGAACTAAGACCAAGGTTTTGTTTTGATTTTAAGACCGAAGCTTTTAAACAAAGATTCCCAGAAAAGGGAGCCCAGCTTGAGCCAGATGCTCCTCTCAGGTGCCTACCATCTCAGCAAACATCTTTAGCTGTGGACTGGCATAATGAATGGTGCCTTGAAGTCCAACCACCTTGGCCGGGGAGCCAGGTCCTCCCACCAACACAGCTGTAGTGGGGTGCAGGGGAGGATGCCTCTTGGAGAAAAGGAAAAGAAGGTAAGTGCCCAATTTCAGGATAGTGAGTTCTCCTTGAAAATGAAGGTTTTTGAAGCACCTACTCCCCCCTCCAGCTCAGGTTGGACTAAGATCTTGGAGGTCCATAAGAAAACTGTGTTCCAGGGCTGAGCCTGACAGTTGTAATAGGCAGACAACACAGGGAGTGGGGAGAGGAGAGGGGAATGAAGAGGTTCCACAGGAAAAGTAATCTTAAAAATATGACCCAGCTTTCCTTCTTTGGGAAAGGAAATGGCTAAGAGGCAGAGGCCAGGCTAGGACCCGGGCCCACAGGATCTCTCCGCACGCTTCTCCTCCCACGATCTCAGGAGCCTGCTGGACCACAACCACTGAACTAAGTTAGCAACTTCCCATTCCAGACTTGAGAAGAAGACAGAGCTCCTTTCGCATCCATCTATCCATCCAGGGACCCAGTCAGTTACATCCACCAGTTACAAGTCTGTACTGGAGATACAAAGATGAACATGACAGCTGCCCTGTCCTCCAAGAGCTCCTGGTCCAGCAGGAGACAGTGGCAAGAAGCAAGAGGCAGGATCTCTGAGCTGTGTCCCAGTGGCAGGGATGCCTCGCACACAAACATCCACACTCTTGCTGTATCTCCCCTTGTGCCAGGCCAAAACAGAGCTGATGGAGACCCCATCTGGGCATGCATACACACACATACTTGAGTGTATCTACACATATCTCACCACCACCGGGAGGGAAAGAAAAAATTAACCATTGGGAACAACCGTGTTGTGAGACCCCAAACCGCAGCAGGTACCAATTTCAGAGGCAACAGCATCTTTAAATGCGGCAGGAATGCACTCCTACCTGAGGCAGGTATGCAGAGCTGGCCTTCCACCCTGGCTTTGCAGATTGCAAGGGGGCTGCACAGGAAACCCCTTACATATCAGCCTCTGTGGTCCTTCCCGAGGCTGAGAGGAGCTTGCTCTCAAAAGCGTGGTTGTGTCTGGGCTGAAAGAACATGGTCCCAGTGGAGAGTATGAAAGATCCCACCTCTGAGCAATGCAGCTGACACTCCTTAGCCCAGTTGTCACTTGTAACAAACCCCAGCTGGCCACATGGCTGATGTGTCCCCAAGCAGACACCAGTGTTGTGTAAATACCTGCAGCAGCAGGAAAGCCAGTCAGATCACCGGGGTGGGGAAGCCTGCCAGTGCAAGACGCAGGGAACAGGGACTATGGGGACCTGGGAGGGGTCGGCGCCATCTAAAGGGGCAGGGGTCAGCCCTGATGGGTTGTTCTCTGTAGATGTGCGGACTTGAATTTTCCAGCCCTTTCAAGCATTCAAATGAAGCCAGAAATCCAGATAAATATGTGAAATCTCAGATTATGAAACATTGGCAATAAATTCGTATTTCTTTTTAATAATCTGAGAACAAAGCAGAATACATCTGTGGGTGGCTCATGTCACAAAGATGCCCAATTTTGTGACCCTGGCCTAAGTCCGTCCTCCAAGGCTCCTGGGAGCTCACGTGACCCCTTTACTTCCTCTCCTTCCCCTGAATCAGGTGTTGCCCCATTAAATGGGTGACACTCTACGCTGGCCTATTGGGTCCGGGACTCATCAGTGGGACCGGGTCGTTTGGCAGAGTTCAGAGGCTTTGTTCTGAATGTGTGATATCAGGGGCTTGCTTCTGGGAGGAGTCCCAAGACACCCCCACAGAGTTGCCAGATATTCAACACAATGTTCCACAACCTCTCTGGGGAGCAGGCTTTGCAGGAGGGTTCATTTAAATGCGACCAATTTCTACTTCCTGCTTCCCTATGGAAGGAGGCAGAATTACCCCATGGTTGTAAGGGAATCACCTCTTCACAGATAGTGTGTGAGCTGGGTGACTTAAATTTTAGCTTTTGTCAGCAGTTGCTTCTATCAGATTTTATTCTTTTTATATATTATATATTTATGTATATTTACAAATATACATAATTCAGAAATGTACTTATTGTATATATATACATACATATATTTTGTCTCTTTCTTTGCTACAGATTGAGCCCCATGCAAAAGTGAAAATATCACATTTCAACAAATGGGTTTTTCTGTATTGAAATACGATAGCTGAGGCTCAGTGGGAATCAATTTGCTCTCAAGTTCCCCGATTCTGGGCCCTCTGATTTCAACAAGGAAAGCAGGGGGCTCCAGGTGTCCCCACTCAGGGGCTGCCACTGAAGGATCTACCAAATCTTCACAAAAGGGGGACATCAAACAGATCCTTTTTCTCTTCTCTGGTGTGTAACCGTGTGGGTGCATATCCGTGAGTGTTTGCATCTCGTGTATTTAAAAATCCTATTTAAGAATGCAAAGGTCCATACAGTGTCATTAAAACAAATGAGTATGACCCTTTGGTCATCTAGGTGAAAGCATTTTGTTGGTTTTTTTTTTTTTTTTTCAAATTGCTATTGCTATATATAAATGTAACATATAGCAATAACCGTAGAAAGATACTGTGCCCTTGTGTATGGATAATTAAAATAGGAACATCTCCGGACTAAATTAAAATGTGTAAAAACCAAATCCTTATAGCATCCATGAAATTACAGAAGCTACAAGTGAATCACTAGCCCAGAGACGAAGCATTTCTCTCATTACTTCAAGAATCTCTTCCATGATCACAGTTTTACATTTTCACAAATCTACATGGTTCTTTTTATGTCACTAAATATCTCACCTCACTTTTACTGCCCTCTTTCTATAGATGCTAGTTGGTAACAGCATGCAAACACTCTCCAATCATTTAAAAGAAACCAACACTCTTAGTGCTTTTGATGACACGATGACTACACATTATGAACTAAAAATTTAAATAGGATAGATGGAGATAAATCATATCTTTATGAACATAAAGAAAAAAACACTCGTGTGTTTCAGTTTCAGAAAATCACACCCCACAGGTCATAGTCTATGAATTAAGAGGGTCTGAATACCTGAGGACCTGTACACAGATTTTTCACCTTAACCTGTGACCTACACAATCTGAGTGATTTCCCCCGACGGAGAGCTCCTGGTATGCCCTTTCCTCCTCTGTACTCTGAGCATAAGAGGTGTTATTACCCATAACTTTTTATTTAAAGGAATTGTGCAGCTGGGAAAATGAATGAATTTAATTATCAATGCAGTGTGAAAAAAATCATTAGAGCAAAGGCCTGGAACGCCACATATTAAAAATAAACAAAGGCTATTAAAAAACAGTTCCCAAAAAGAATGTCAGTTTTTCTTCAATTCTTAAAAGGTAAATACCAAAAATAAAACCATATGTAAACATCCATAGTTACAGAAGACATTACTCTTTAAGAAAATGGTAAATGACTGACTGGATCATTTAACTTTAAATCTATACTTTATGTGGCAGTATGGGAAGGTCATTTGATTGCTATGCATAGAAAAATGAGAATTCTAATATGTTCTCAAAGTTTCACCTTCATAAGACAAAATTTTCATTATAAAATTTTATTTAATGGTGAGCACACGGAACTTCTGGCTCAAGCTGTACATGATGACACTTTCATAACCAGACAGCAAGCTTGCCTTAGCCTTTTCAAAGAGAGTAGAATTACATCTTTTAACCAAATTATTAAAAAAAAATTCTTTATTAATATTTCCTCACAAATGGAGGGTGAACGCATTAAGTGTGGGGGATAAATAGTAAGCAAAGTCACCTCAAAAGGCATCTCTGGTTGGAAAAGGCCACAGAGAAGCACACTCTGCAGACAAGCAGGGATGCTGAACCACGTGAGGGATGTGCAGGGCTTCCTGTTGGGACCCAACAGGACCTGTAGCTGCACAGACTCCCATGGGATATTTACAGCAGCACCACTTACAGCTCTGATGAGGTGAGGCTCAGGCAAGATGGATAGGGGCTCAGCCATTTTACACTAGGAGAAGCCATGTGATGACAGAGATCGTGGCCCCCAGAGGTCTACCTCCAGAGCCCAGTTAAACAGAGAACAGGAGACAAATTCAGGAATAAGGGAAGGAAGGGCAGAAGATTCCACCTGGGAGGGAAGGGCAGGGGGACTTTGCCTCCATCAATTCAAGGAAGCTCACTGACTCACGTGACCCTGAGACCTGGAACACCGAATGGGGTCAGAGATGCTGCAGAAAACGAGGAAGATGCAGATTGCAACAATGGAGGGTCCAGCCTACGGCAGAGGGGGAATGGCCCTGGGGAAGCTATATGCCCTGAGCTGTGTTCAAGACACCTGGAGCAGAGCTGCCTTCCTGTAGCCAGGAGGCGGATGTAAAGGCAGAAACTCACATTGGACAGGGGTCACCAACCACATCAGCCAGTGGTCCACACCATCCTGGTCACTTTGACGCAAAGCTTTGGTTTGTATGTGTTTCACACATGGCTCCTATTTACACCCCTCCTCTCCACTGGGATTCCCTCTGGAAGATTCTAGGAGGGAGTCCAGTGGGGCTTAGCTGGTTCTTCCCAGCACCACTCCTCTTGGACCCCTGCCAGGATCAGTCTCCAGTGGTCCCCACCAGAACCTTGCCCAGCCCCCCAGCCAGTCCCCTCCCCCAGCCTCAGTGGTGCCAACTGTAAAGCCAGGGCATTAAGCAAATGCATGGGAAGGTGGCTGGGGTTCTGAGTGCCTGCAGATGTTTGAGATCTCAGTCCCTGCTAGAGAAGAGCTCTTTGAAAACCCAATGGGAGCAATGGACTTTCTCCCCCGGGGGGAGAAAAAAAGCTGGAATATTGCATACAATTTCAGGAGATCCATGGACCATCCCAAAGCTCATGCACAGACCCCAGGCTAAGAGCCCCTGAACTGGCTCAAAGGCAACTTTCTCATCAACAAGAGTTTTCCTATCAAGGAAACTGAGGTTCCAGAGAACAGGACCAAGTGTCCCAGAGTCCCCCGAAAGTTGGTGTCCACACGGCTGAGAACGGTTTCCTCTGCACCCTCTCCCCTCTCAGGCAGTCTCCTGAGCCCCCAGTTTGCTATCTGGACACCACCATCCTTCCCATGCCAGAGCACATTTCCCAGCAAGGGCAGAGACATGGGTGGGTGGGGGGCGTGGAAGAGGTGGGACACAGAGCCAGAACAAGTGCCACAGTCCCCCAAATGCCATTGTCATCCAGCAAGCCCCAGGTTGTCACTGCGGGGAAGGGGGGCATGAAGGGATCACCTGTGCCTCCCTAGCAGAACAAGGGGCCCTAAGTTGTCTCCAAAAGCACATTTGCTATCTTTAAAAAAAAAAATGTGGAGGAGGAGGAGGAGGAAAGGATGCTCAGTCTAGATAAATTCAGAATGATTTGAATACATTATTGTAGTTAAGTTTAGTACATAAAGTACTGGGGATGGCTCTGCGGCGCATTTCAATGAAGCCCAAAATAATGAGGCTCTGGCGGGCCGTTGCCGCTTCGTCAGAGCGATTCTCCCCTAATAAGCGGGAAGGAGGTGTCCACGGCCCCCTGCCCCTGAATTGTCCTCATGGGATTGGACCCAGCCTCAGAGGGACGGCAAACTTCTAATGGGTGTGAGAGGAGAGATTGAACACCTGGAGTGAAGGGCGAGCCATGGAGGTCATTTCAGACCTGAAGCAGAAGCCAAAGTCTGTCCCCTAAACCTTCCAGGGATCCAGCGTGGCCGGCATGCCAGAAGGGGAGGGCGGCTACCAATGCTTCTGCCAGCTCTTCCTTCTCGCCCTCTGCCCCATCCTAGCCTGTGGCACCCACAGAAAATGGAAGAGTGGCATCAACTAAGGGGCTAAGAAGTTCCTTCCAGGACTTTTCAGAGGGAGGGGCTTAGGAGAGAAGGAAGGATTGGGGAAGAGGGGGAAGAACCGAAATACAGAGAGACAGTCTCCCAGCTGAGCCTCCTCCTTCCTTGAGTCAAGAGACATGAGGTTGGGTTTTCTCCAGCATTGCTGGGCTCAAACAGCTGAATCTGCCAGAGTTAAAGGAGAAAAGACTGACTCCACCGCCACCCAATGAGCCACATGTTCCAGGAAACATCCCAGGAGTCAACATCCGGGGACAGGAAGGCGGGGAAGGGTAGAAAAAGCATGCTAGAAAGACGTGACCATCTGTGAGGACTCTTCCCGGATCCTGTGTGTGACCATTCCATACTCCAAAGCTAGAGCAGAAAGAGCCCGTGAAGGCACCAGGACCACCCCACCCCCCGCCACCTAGGGCAAAACAAGCTTTCCTGTCCAATCTGACCCCCACCAGGGGAGCTCCAAGCCTCCGGTAGGTGAGCCTAGCAGATGCGACAAGCTTGCAAATATGGGGTGAAAGTTACTAGCCTCTGTATAAAAGGAAACCCACAGACTGTGAGCCAACCACTCACTGAGAAAATATAAATAGTTAAATGGGTAGAATCAGCCTCCTTTTCTGTTCTCTGGATATAACTTGCTCCTGGACTTCTGTGAATACTTAACTGAAAAGCTGTTGGGGTGGACATCTGTTGTTTTTGCCTGCCCAGCCTCTTTCCTCCTTTTACTGGAAATAGCATCCTGATTTTCCTTGAGGAATCACTCCTCCCCCATGCTCGATCCATGTGGTCTTGGGTGGAGCTGAACCCACCCGCAGCTCCAGGGATAGACAGGTGACCCAGACTGAGGCAATGAGGACATCACAACCCACTGGCCACCATGACTGGCTCAGAGGTGGGTGTAGGACACAGTCAGGACCAGACTGACTCAGGAACAGGTGTTTGTGCAAAGAATCTTTTCCCTACAATTCCTGAGAGGATTGATTGCTGGAAGCCATCTCACCACCACAAAGAGAGTCCAAACTGCCTGAAAATGGAATCAAGGCAGAAGAAATCAAAGCTGAACCCTGCCAACAGCGTTCTTGCCCCTGGATCCAGCCACACCTGAAGCTTGACTTTTCAGTCACACGAGCTAAAATAATCTATGGTTTGACAAGCTCATGTGACTTGGGCTCTTCTGAAAGAGCCCTGACTGAGGT